>NC_135717.1:76428255-76727010 GCF_964656455.1 Halichoerus grypus | reverse complement strand
AGAAAAAAAGCTTAAGAAAAATGTGATGAGTTCTGTGACAAGAATGCTTTGGAGATGCCACACTTTTGGGAATCGGGATAAAGAATCAGGAAGGTTTCTTGAAGGAGGTGGCATTTGGAATAGATCCTAAAAGATAAATAAGGAGAGGCATTCTAGAAAATTATGAAGAGAAAGGAGAATGACTGTGGCCCTGGGGTTGTACACAATACGTTTTCGGAGGTGATTTCACTCTGGATGTAAAAATTAGTTGACTCTTTCGATGCAATTCTGTGTAATTGAAAGTTTTGTCCATTTTGCTTCATCAATTAAGGATCTCAGTTCCCACTGCTTGTGAGGCATGCATACTGTACCAAAGGATAGGCCATATGGAATAAATGTTACACAGTGAATATGAACAATAACATGGAGGGTTGTGATTAAATATTTGCAATGTATACAACAGGAGTGCATTTGTTTGTGGGGCAATAAGCAAAGGGTCATTTCCTCCTTTCCATGCAATCCCATATGCCCTCCTGGAGAAGAACTTTCAGGAGTGGATTGAATAAAGGGATCAGACAGATGGAGGTGAGAAAGTGTTTTTTTAGATTGGTGAGGTCTTTGACAAAAACTCCTAGCAGCCAACTTGATTTGACAATGAAGGGGATTGAGCAGTCACCTCCATGCAAGACCAGAGCCAGCCTTAGAAAATAGCATCCATTCACCGTGAACATTTATTGAGCACTTTCTGTAAGCCAAGCACTAAATGAGGCCCTGGAGACACAGAGATAAATAGAATACTATCCCATCTGTTAAGATACTTGAATGCCATAGAGACTTTTCATGGGACATGCTTTCCCTGTGATATGAGTGTTTATAAGATTAGCTCTTTCTCAGTTAAAAGTGTCATTTCTGGAATCACACAGAATAGAAAACAGCAATTAAACAAGGGTTTGCTTCCTAATTGAGAAGTGAGAAGGAGCAGTAAGGACCATGTGTGGAGAGGGGTCAGACCCTTTCTTCCTATTTTTTCTTGCTGAGATTAGAACTGTTTCCTGAAAACAAATCAACACCAATCAGCCAACAAATACCTGTTGATTGGATACCAGAAAAAAAGTGCCAGGAGAGACAAGACATAGTGGTTTTGAGCAAGAGCTCTTGAATCAGACTGCCTGGCTTCTGCACTGACTTACTCTGTGACCTTAAATAAGTTATTAAGCCTTTCTGTGCCTTAGCTTCCTCATCAGTAAAATGGAAATAACAGTAGAACCTATTTCATGTGGTGTTAGAAAAACTAAACGAGTTAATGCATGCAAAGCACTTAAACAGTGCCTTGCTTCTAGTAAGTGCTCAGTTAAATGGTAGTGGTTACATTACATTGTATCCCGTCAATTGATATTATACAAGGCATGTAAAATGGAAGAACACGACAAAATCACTATCAAGACAAAACAGATATACTTTATTTCTTTAAGATTTTATTTATTGATTTTTGAGAGACAGAGAGAGCACAAGCAGGGAGAGGCAGAGTGGGAGGGAGAAAGAATCTGAAGCAGACTCTGCACTGAGCACGGAGCTCAATCCCACGACCCTGAGATGGTGACCTGAGCCAAAACCAAGAGTCAGACGCTTAACCAACTGAGCCACCCAGGTGCTCCAAAAGAGATATACTTTAAATGGTAAAGAACATTTAAGAGTTAAATAGCAACATGAGACCAAAAACTACCAGAGAGGCATTATGTATGCTAGTGAAGTAGATTCAAGGGGTGAGTTTACCAGGGACTGTGGCAGCCCAGGAAAGCTTTATGAAGAGACAGTATTTGAAACGAGCCTTAAGTTTTTGGTAGAAGATGTAGGGACAGAGATGAAAGGACATTCGGGGTGAAAACCTCGTTCGTTTGGGTCACCAGCCCAGGCCAGCACGTAGGTCTCCGCATGGACCAGTCCTCCACTGAGGAGGACATAGTGAGAACCAGGTGAGGCAGTTCGGCACAGAGCAAACCGCAGTGGGTCCTGGATGCCAGGCCAGTAAGGCAGTTTTCTAAATAGACTGTTCTTTCCTCTCCACTGCAGATATCCAAAAGACTGCATTGCAGAGTGACAGCAAAATGCCTCGGGAATCTCCTCAAAGAGTATCAGAACAGATGGCAGATCTTAGACTCCAGGGAGGTTCAGTAAGCCTCCCTGCACACAGCTAGCTGGTGGCAAAGCTGGGGTCAGAACCAGACCAAAGCAGCCTACCGTCTCCCACCCTGCCCAGCCTCCTTTCCGGAGGCCAGGTCCAGGGCATCCTGTTCTCTGAGCACTCCGCCAGAGACCTTACACTACAGAACACCTGCCACACTGCCTTTATTGCTATTGAGAGAATGCATTCTTGACTTAAAACTTCCTGCTGCAAAAGTGACAAACTCACCTGAGCGCCCAAGTACCCAGGTGAACCATACTCATCCCGTAATGCAGTTTTTCCCCCAGAATGGCTTCTCCCCTCCTGGGGATTAGTAACTGTGAAATTGGCCACACTGATTAGCAAACACTGCCAGTTAATCAGACCCATTGGGGGCATATTAGAGCTGCTAAAAACAACTCTTCTGAGTGTTTTTACACTTTGATGGTTCAAAAGCAGTTATGCCATCCTGCCTGAAATTAGCTCTTCGGTAAGGTGGGCCACAGTGGATTTGCAGTCACCGTTACTGCTCCCAGGACAGTGTTCCCAGGGGGGTGCAGGGAGGAGGAGAGCTCAGGTACCAGAGATGGTCCCAGCAAAAGCTCCCTCACTGAATTTAAGGACACCTTACTGTTCCAGATTTGATGAGGGAAAGCCTGCCTAGAGCTGATATTTGCAAATCAAGTCACTCAGCTCCTGAAATTTACAGATTTTGAAACCTGCGTCCCAGAGAAGACCCATGAGTCAGAGCAGAGGCTTGAGTGCACGTTGTCCTCTCCCCACCCTCTGCTCTTTCTTCTGCCTGTGTCATCACCTTCCTGGACCTCCCTGTCTTCTGATTCATGTGACAATTCCATAAAGTGCCAGCATGTTGCAGGTGAGGCGGGAGAGCTTAAGCCTGAAGTGGACAGAAGACTCAGATTCCAGCCCTGCCTTCACGCCCACCTAGCTCAGGTACCTTGGGCAGGTCGGTTCGCTCCAGATCTCTGTTCTCCCTGTAACTTGAAGGGCCTGACCTGCCTGGCCTCTGCGTCTCTTTCTCCTTCCACATGCTCTTCCTCTCTGCACCAGCTGACGGCCCTTGCCAGTAGCAGGCCTCTTGCCTCTCCACTCGCAACTTTCTCTTCCCTTTCATTTCCTTGGACTTGGCGCCTCTTCTTCCCCTCACTTTCTAATTTGCTTTCTCTGCCTTTTCATCCCTTTTGTCCTAAAGGGATCTTAAATGTCGTGGGACCTAAAACCAAAATGAGGGACCTTAAGCCACTTACGAGGCTACTTGATACAAGGTCAGGGGCAAGTGCCTAAGTCCATCCTTCTCTCTACTTCTCCCTAGGAGGGACCAGAAGCTGCCCATCCCATGCAGAAATCCTGTCTGCAGCATCTTCTAGGTCCCTCGTCTGCTATTTTCTTTTACTAAAACAGGAAACCTTCTTCCATGCATTCCTCTCATGGTGCCATTCTTGAAGAACGTCTGAGTGGGAAGGAACATTAGATATCTGATCCAACCAAGTTTCCATTTTACAGATGAGAACACTGCAGCAAGACATCTTAAATGGCCTTCTCGGGGTCACACAGCTCCCTGGTGGCAGGCAGACAGGACTCAATTCCTACACCCCCTGTAAAAAGACTGATAGGAGCCATGATGGGACCCTCCAGTTTCCTATAGTGTTTGGAGCTCACAGAGCTCCCTCGCACACATTAGTTCATAGCCACCCCAAGAGGGAAGCCTGAGGGAATGTCAGTGCTCCCTCCCACTTTCCCACTCCACTTGTGTTCGCTAAAGCAGGGCAGACCCTCTGGAGGACAGCCATAAACGGTGCAGCCTCTTAATATTCCAAACAGGTTGGCTGGCCTGCTTTGCTGTGAGGATTCTGAAGTCAGCTCCCTGGTGTTGGCATTCCTTGCCTACCAGAAACAGAACAGAGTTTAGAATAGGGTCCCGCCCCGGTCCCCCAAAACCTGTCATGTTCAAGGCAGCTGGGAGTTGATGCCCATCCCTCTCCCATGTCACCCAGCATGATTCTACTATTGCACCCCCTCCTCTGATTTGGGAGCTCTTGACCCCTCCCTTCCAGATGCCCCAGAATAGGAGGTCAGGGGCACAGTTACAACCCCAGCTCTGCTACCAACATCTCTGTTCCCTGCTTCACATTGCCTCGGTTTCTTTATCTACAAAGTGAGATTAGTGATGAGTATTCCATGGACAGGGATGAGGTTTTACCTCTCAAGCCCCAGGAGCATCTAGCAACAGACTCCTTTAAATCCACCTCTTGAAGAGAGAGGTTATGGATTGTGATGAGCCACGGCATCAGGTAGTAAGGAAAGGAAGATGACCCAAATGCAGCAAAACAAGTTAATTTAAACAGTGACCATATTTCAAAAGTTCCAGGCCCTGTTGTCATGGAGTTTTACTGAGAGGTTATTGAATATCAATAACAGTATCTGACTAAACCAGGAAAATCTCTATTATTTGGTGTTCTATATACAGCAGCTTAAAAAATAATAATGACAAAGAATGTATCCAATCACGCAGTAACTTCTCATATTTACTAAAGGAAAGCACAGATATTCCCCCATGATGAAAATGTCCCTTTTTGATTTAAGAACAAAATGTAGGTGGTGATAAATGTTAGGGTTACCACCAACTAAAAGCAATATTCAGCATCAGTGCAAGGCTTTCAGACTGCAAGAGCTTTATTGGCTGATTAATTGGCCCAGTGGTCCAGGAAGGCAGGGACATTATCCCTAATTTATAGATAGGCAAATATAGTCCCAAGTGCTTCTCCCAGAGTAATGAACAGAGATGGATTCAGACTATTTTCCAAGTCAGGAATACTCCCTGTAGGACTCAGGTCACTGTGGTTTGGAGGAGGGCACATTTTCTCATCAGGATGCTCCATGTGGCTTTCAAGATTGAGGACAATTGATAGGGTGCTGGTTTATTTACGTTTTGATGGTTGGTGAGAACCTCTTTGGTTACAGGGACTAATGAGAAATGGTATCATTGCCACCTAGAGACTTGTGAAAAAGTGGGAGGCACTCTGGGTCTGCAGGTGAAGAAACCAGGATCTAAGTCTGGCCAGCGAAGTGACCTTATTGTTTAACCTCTGACCTTCAGTTTCCTCATCTGGGAAATGAAAGTTTAAACTGTATTAACCCTAAAATTCTTCTGAGCCATATCATCACATGCTTCAATGGCAGAGAACAGCAGTACCCTGAGAATTTCTTTTTTTTACTCACTAATTCTAGATGTAGTCATTGACAGGGCATGACCTTTGGCAAATCCCTTTACTCTTTAGCTCCCAACACATTAGCAATCAGGCCAGAGGTGGGAGAACATGTCATATAGTAAGTCAACAATATGTACTTATTTATTTATAAGATTTTATTTATTTATTTGACAGACGGAGAGAGAGCACAAGCAGGCAGAGCAGCAGGCAGAGGGATGAGGGAGAAGCAGACTCCCCGCTGAGCAGGGAGCCTGACGTGGGGCTTGATCCCAGGATCCTGGGATCATGACCTGAACTGAAGGCAGACGCTTAACTGACTGAGCCACCCAGGGTGTCGCAGTCAATAATATTTATTAAGCATTGATCATGTGCCCAGGACTGTGGCAGGGGGCAGCTCACAGAAGGAGAAAGAGCTTCTTAAACTCAGGAAGCTCCATGATTGAGTCTCTTTTGTGCCTGGCCCTTTCCTGGAGATCCCCAAACATGAAGTAATAGCCAGCAGCAAGGTGACTGTAACCTAATTTAAAATAATGATAATAATAAAGGCCACTTAGGCTTACAAGTGACCCATGCTTTATAAGTGCTGGAAGGAAAAATGAGGGGTTAGAAAATGGAGATACAGTGGGGTCAGTGTCCCATAAAATGATCAATACACAGAGCATGAGCCCCAGGTACCTGTTATTCTTGGTTTGTTCCCTCCTGCTGATCCATGACAATTAGTAGGTGAGGACGTAGACAGTGGAGTCCAACTACCTGGGTTCAGATTCCCAGAGCCACCACTTACTAGCTATATGCCTCAGTTTCCTGATCTATAAAATGGGGGTTAAAATTGCATTTACTCCACAGAGTTGTCGTGAGAATTAAATAAATAAATGCTCATAAAGTGTTTAAAATTGTGCTCAGCACATAAGAAGCATTCAGCAAATATTAGCTATTAGTATTCCTGTGGGTCCAACTCTCTACCTACCTCAGGCTCCAAGTTGGACTGGTTAGAAAAGGGGAAATACTACAATTGATTTTTAAAAATTAACTTTAATGAAGTATAATTTATATTCAATAAAATTCATACATTTGAATTGTGTATCATCACAAATGTAATAACTTAACAATAGTATAATTTCATTTACCCAAACCCCCGTCCTGTGTGATTGTTATATGTCTTTTTTACTTATATATATATATTTAACCCCCATCCTACAGTGTTAATATATTTTTTTGCTTTAAACAGTCAGTTTTCCTTTTAAGTAAATTATGAAAAAACATAAGCATAGTCTTTTATACTTACTCACTCATTTGTCATTTCTAGTGCTCTCCATTCCTTTCTGTAGATCCAAGTTTCCTTCTGGTATCATTTCCCCCCACCCTAGGATTTATATGACACAGATCTGCTGCTGCAGAATTCTCTCTGCTTGTGTCTTTATTCCATCCTGTTTTTGAGGAATATTTTAGCTGGATATACAATTCCTGTTTGACACCTTTTGTTTCTCAGAACTATAAAGATGCCATTCCATTTTCTCCGGCCTCCATTTTCTCTGATGAAAAGTCATTGATATTCTTATCATGGTTCCCCTGTACATGTTTCTTTTTTTTCTTGACTGCTTTCTAGATTTTCTATCTTTGGCTTTTAGCAGTTAACTACAATGTCCCTTGTGGTTTTCATTATATTTTTCCTACTTGGAGTTCTCTGAGCTTTTCAGATTCATTCATAAGTTGAAGGCTTTCATCAAATTTGGGGAATTTGAGGCCATTATTTCTTCAAATATCTATGTATTTTTTTGCTCCAATCTCACGCTTCCCTTTCTGAGACTACAATTATACTATGTTAAGTGATTTTATATTATCTCATTGGTCCCTGAGGCTTTGTTCAGTTTTCTTCAGGTTGGTTTTTTTTTTCTTTTTCTTTTTTTTTGGTCTGTTTCATAGATCAAATAAATTCTGTTGATTATTCTTCCAGTTCACTCACTTTTTCCTCTGCTGACTTCATCTTCATTAAATGTATTCAATAAATTTTTCATTTCAGTTACTCTTTATAGGATCTCCATTTGATTTCTTTTTATGTTTTCAATTTATCTGTGAAATTCCCTATCCTCTCTTTAAGACCGTATACTTCTTTAATTCTTTTAATATATTTTTCTTTAATTCTTTAAACATTTTTAAGCTGTTTTAAAATCCTTGTCTGCTAAGTCTGACATCTGAGCAATCTCATTTTAAGTTCCCTGTTGAAAGATTTTTCTTGATTATTTATCACATTTACCTATTTCTTTATATAGCTAGTGATTTTCTTCTGAATACTGGAATTGTGAATAATATGTTATAGAGAACTGGATTCTATCATCTTACTAAGAGCGTTGATTGTTCAGCAGGCAGTTCAGTTACTGACTGATCACCATGAACTTTTGTAGGCTTGGCTTTTCACTTGTTGGTGCAAACTGATTAAAAGCCAAAGCCCTTCAACCTCTAAACTCCATTTTCCTTTCAGATCTTGTCAAAGCTTCCTTACAGGCTTTGTCAAGAGTTGGTCTTCCTGGGGCCCCTGGGTGGTCCAGTCAGTTAAGCATCTGCATTCAGCTCAGGTCATGATCCTGGAGTCCTGAGATCAAGCCCCATGTTGGGCTCTCTGCTCATTGGGGAGCCTGCTTCCCCCTCTCCCCCCTTCTTGTGCTCTCTCTCACTATCTTTCCCTCTCTCTCTCTCTCAAGTAAATAAATAAAATCTTTTTCTTAAAAAAAGAGTTAGTCTTACTGTAGGGTAGGTTACTTATTCCAGGTGTACCTTTCTGGTGTCTCAGATTCCCAGGGTATTTTTGTTTGTTTGTTTGTTTGTTTTAATTTTATTATGTTAGTCACCATACAATACATCATTAGTTTTTGATGTGGTGATCCACGATCCACTGTTTTTGTATAACACCCAGTGCTCCAAGCAGTACATGCCCTCCTTAATACCCATCACCAGGCTAACCAATCCCCCCTCCCCCCTCTCCTCTAAAACCCTGTTTGTTTCTCAGAGTCCATAATCTCTCATGGTTCATCTCTCCCTCCAATTCCACCTCCCTCATTTTTCCCTTCCTTCTTCTAGTGTCCTCCATGCTATTCCTTATGTTCCACAAATAAGTGAAACCATATGATAATTGACTTTCTCTGCTTGACTTATTTCACTTAGCATAATCTCCTCCAGTCCCATCCATGTTGATGTAAAAGTTGGGTATTCATCCTTTCTGATGGCTGAGTACTATTCCATTGTATATATGGACCACATCTTCTTTATCCATTCATCTGTTAAAGGGCATCTCGGCTCTTTCCACAGTTTGGCTATTGCAGACATTGCTGCTATGAACATTGGGGTGCATATGGCCCTTCTTTTCACTACATCTGTGTCTTTGGGGTAAATACCCAGGAGTGCAATTGCTGGGTCATAGGGTAGCTCTATTTTTAAATTTTTGAGGAACCTCCACACTGTTTTCCAAAGTGGCTGTACCAACTTGCATTCCCACCAACAGTGTAAGAGGGTTCCCCTTTCTCCACAACCTCTCCAACATTTGTTGTTTCTTTCCCTGTCCATTTTTGCCATTCTAACTGGTGTAAGGTGGTATCTCAATGTGGTTTTGATTTGAATTTCCCTGATGGCTAATGATGATGAACATTTTTTCATGTGTCTGTTAGCCATTTGTATGTCTTCTTCAGAGAAGTGTCTTTTCATATCTTCTGCCCACTTTTTGACTTGATTATTTGTTTTTCGGGGGTTGAGTTTGAGAAGTTCTTTATAGATCTTGGATACCAGCCCTTTATCTGTAGTGTCATTTGCAAATATCTTCTCCCATTCTGTGGGTTGCCTCTTTGTTTTGTTGACTGTTTCCTTTGCTGTGCAGAAGCTTTTTATCTTGATGAAGCCCCAAAAGTTCATTTTTGCTTTTCTTTCACTAGCTTTTGGAGATATATCTTGAAAGAAGTTGCTGTGGCCGATGTCAAAGAGGTTACTGCCTATGTTCTCCTCTAGGATTTTGATGGATTCCTGTCTCACATTGAGGTCTTTCATCCACTTTGAGTTTATCTTTGTGAATGGTGTTAGAGAATGGTCGAGTTTCATTCTTCTGCATGTGGCTGTCCAATTTTCCCAGCACCATTTATTGAAGAGACTGTCTTTTTTCCGTTGCATGTTTTTTCCTGCTTTGTCGAAGATTATTTGACCATAGAGTTGAAGGTCATATCTGGGCTCTCTATTCTGTTCCATTGGTCTATATGTCTGTTTTTGTGCCAGTACCATGCTGTCTTGGTGATCACAGCTTTGTAATATAGCTTGAAATCAGGCAACGTGATGCCCCCAGCTTTGTTTTTCTTTTTCAACATTTCCTTGGTGATTCGGGGTCTTTTCTGATTCCATACAAATTTTAGGATTGTTTGTTCCAGCACTTTGAAAAATGTCATTGGAATTTTGATCGGGATGGCATTCAAGGTATAGATGGCTCTGGGTAGCATAGACATTTTAACAATGTTTATTCTTCCAATCCATGAGCATGGGATATTTTTCCATCTTTTTGTGTCTTCTTCAATTTCTTTCATGAGTGTTTTGTAGTTCCTAGAGTATCGATCCTTTACCTCTTTGGTTAGGTTTATTCCGAGGTATCTTATGGTTTCTGGTGCTATTGTAAATGGAATCATTTCTCTAATTTCTCTTTCTACAGTTGCATTGTTAGTGTATAAGAAAGCAACTGACTTCTGTGGATTGATTTTGTATCCTGCCACATTACTGAATTGCTGGATGAGTTCTAGTAATTTGGGGGTGGAGTCTTTTGGGTTTTCCACATAAAGTATCATGTCATCTGCGAAAAGAGAGAGTTTGACTTCTTCTTTGCCAATTTGAATACCTTTTATTTCTTTTTGTTGTCTGATTGCTGTTGCTAGGACTTCTAGTATTATGTTGAACAAGAGTGGTGAGAGTGGGCACCCTTGACGTGTTCCTGATCTTAAGGGAAAGGCTCTCAGCTTTTCCCCATTGAGGATGATATTCACTGTGGGTTTTTCATAGATGGATTTTATGAGCTTGAGGAACGTTCCCTCTATCCCTATACTCTGAAGAGTTTTAATCAGGAAAGGATGTTGTATTTTGTCAAATGCTTTTCCTGCATCAATTGAGAGGACCATATGGTTCTTCTCCCTCCTCTTATTAATGTGTTCTATCACATTGATTGATTTGCGAATGTTGAACCACCCTTGCATCCTGGGGATAAATCCCACTTGGTCATGGTGGATGATCCTTTTAATGTATTGTTGGATCCTATTAGCTAGGATTTTGTTGAGGATTTTGGAATCCATATTCATCAGGGATATCGGTCTGAAATTCTCCTTTTTGATGGGGTCTTTGCCTGGTTTGGGGATTAAGGTAATGCTGGCCTCACAGAATGAGTTTGGAAGTTTTCCTTCTGTTTCTATTTTTTGAAACAGCTTCAGTAGAATAGGTATTATTTCTTCTTTGAATGTTTGGTAGAATTCCCCAGGGAACCCATCAGGCCCTGGACTCTTGTTTTTTGGGAGGTTTTTGATCACTGCTTCAATCTCGTTACTGGTTATTGGCCTATTCAGGTTGTCAATTTCTTCCTGTTTCAGTCTTGGCAGCTTATAGGTTTCCAGGAAGGCCTCCATTTCACCCAGATTGCTCAGTTTATTGGCATATAGTTGTTGATAATAATTTCTAATAATTGTTTCTATTTCCTTGGTGTTAGTCGTGATCTCTCCCCTTTCATTCATAATTTTATTAATTTGGGTCCTTTCTCTTTTCTTTTGGATAAGTCTGGCCAGTGGTTTATCGATCTTATTAATTCTTTCAAAGAACCAACTTTTAGTTTTGTTGATCTGATCTACTGTGTTTCTGGTTTCTAATTCATTGATCTCTGCTTTAATTTTAATTATTTCTCTTCTAATGCGTGGCTTAGGCATTATTTGTTGCTTTTTCTCTAGTTCTTTAAGGTGTAGAGTTAGTTGGTGAATTCGGGATTTTTCTATTTTTTTGAGTGAGGCTTGGATGGCTCTGCATTTCCCCCTTAGGACCGCCTTTGCAGTATCCCATAGGTTTTGGACTGATATGTTTTCGTTCTCATTGATTTCCATGAATTGTTTAAGTTCTTCTTTGATTTCTTGGTTGACCCAAACATTCTTGAGCAGAGTGGTCTTTAGCTTCCAAGTGTTTGAATTTCTGCCAAGTTTTTTCTTGTGATTGAGTTCCAGTTTTAAAGCGTTATGGTCTGAGAATATGCAGGGAATAATCTCAATCTTTTGGTATCGGTTGAGACCTGATTTGTGACCCAGTATGTGATCTATTCTGGAGAAAGTTCCATGTGCGCTCGAGAAGAATGAATATTCTGTTGTTTTAAGGTGGAAAGTTCTGTATATTTCTATGA
The DNA here is from genome assembly GCF_964656455.1 of Halichoerus grypus. Taxonomy (NCBI): domain Eukaryota; kingdom Metazoa; phylum Chordata; class Mammalia; order Carnivora; family Phocidae; genus Halichoerus; species Halichoerus grypus. The sequence goes on along the minus strand of NC_135717.1, from coordinate 76,715,249 downwards.
GGTCCATCTGGTCCAGTGTATCATTCAAAGCTCTTGTTTCCTGGTTGATTTTCTGCTTAGATGATCTGTCCATTGCTGAGAGTGGAGTATTGAGGTCTCCTACAATTAACGTATTGTTATCAGTATGACTATTTTGGTTAACAGTTGGCTTATGTAGATGGCTGCTCCCATGTTGGGGGCATAGATATTTACAATTGTTAGATCTTCTTGCTGGATAGACCCTTTAAGAATGATAGAGTGTCCTTCTGTGTCTCTTATTACAGACTTTAGTTTACAATCTAATTTGTCTGATATAAGAATTGCTACCCCAGCTTTCTTTTGAGGTCCGTTGGCATGGAAGATGGATCTCCATCCCTTCACTTTCAGTCTGGATGTATCTTTAGGTTCCAAATGAGTCTCTTGTAGACAGCATATGGATGGGTCCTGTCTTTTTATCCAATCTGCAACCCTGTGCCGTTTTATGGGAGCGTTTAGGCCATTCACGTTGAGAGTGATTATTGAAAGATATGAATTAATTGTCATCGTGTTGCCTGTGAAGACATTGTTTTATAGATTGTCCCTGTAAATTTCTGTTGTCTATCACTCTTGGGGTTTCTCCTTTTATAGAACCCCCTTAATATTTCTTGCAGGGCCGGCTTAGTGGTCACATATACTTTCAGTTTCTGCCAGTCGTGGAAGCTCTGCATCTCTCCATCCATTCTAAATGAAAGCCTTGCCGGATAAAGTATTCTTGGCTGCATGTTCTTCTCATTTAGTACCCTGAATATGTCTTGCCAGGCCTTTCTGGCTTGCCAGGTCTCTGTGGATAGGTCTGACGTTATTCTGATGTTCCTCCCTCTGTACATAAGGACTCTCTTCCCCCAACTGCCCTTAAGATCGTTTCCTTGGTTCTGAGATTTGCAAGTTTTACTATTACATGCCGGGGTGTTGGCCTGTTTTCCCTGATCTTGGGAGGGGTCCTCTCTGCCTCTAGGACGCGAATGTTTGTTTCATTCCCCAGATTAGGGAAGTTCTCAGCTACAATTTGCTCAAATACATCTTCTAGTCCTCTCTCTCTCTCCACTCCCTCCGGGATTCCAATTATTCTGACATTGGAACACTTCATGGTGTCACTTATTTCTCTGATTCTATTTTCATGGATTCTGAGTTGTTTTTCCCTGGCCTCCTCTTTTCCCTTTTTATCTATTATATTGTCTTCCAGGTCACTTATTCGTTCTTCTGCCTCAGTTACCCTAGCTGTTAGATTATCTAGATTGGATTGGATCTCATTGATAGCATGTTTAAGTTCTGCCAATTCAGCTTTCATTTCTGCCCTTAGAGACTCTATGTTGCTATTAATTGATTTCTCCATTCTAGCCATTGTCTTCACAATTGCTAGCCTGAATTCCATCTCCGACATCTTGGTTATATCTGCATCCATTTGTAAATCTGCAGCATAAGTCATAATCTCTGAGTCTTTTCTGTTTTGGGGGCTCCTCCTCCTAGTCATTCTGTTGATGGGTGTTTGAGGGAATGTATAGAGTCCAAATTATTGACAAGAACCCAAGCAAGATGCACCTGTTTTCTTGGGACCTTAGGGTTGCTGGCCTCTTGTTTTCCCAGCCTGTCTTCTGGGGAGGGGCCTACCGTGCTGTTACTCAGGCAACCCTGTTTGGGCGGAGTTGCCCTGCCCCCTGTGGTGGGGGATGGGCTCAGCGGGAATCAGTTTTTGGGGCTTTTGTTCTCTGGCGGCTTTCCCTGGCGGCTTTCCGCATCTCTTCTGCGAGTCAGAGCAGAAGAGGCCATTTGCAACCCTCTGCCTCAGAGCAGAGAGACCACAGTCTGTTCTTCAGTGAGCTCTCCAGGCCACACCGTCTCCGTTTCTGTCCGTGCTGCTATAAACTGCAGCGTCCTGGGTTTTGCGCCCCATCACAGCGCTCCCAGTCCTGCCTCCAGGTCGGAGCTCGGTCTCTGCCCTTTGTGCTTCTAAAACCGCCAGCTGCTCCCAGTTCGCAGGCCTGACTCCACCGCTCCAGGTTTCCATCCCAGGGGCTGCAGTTCGCAGGTGCAACCCGCTGCTCCGGGTTTCTGTCCCAGCACTGCCCTAAAGTCCTTTCCCCGCCACTACCGGTCTGCGAGTCTGTGCCCCGTCCGCAGCACGCGAGGCTATCACTCGCTGGCGGTGTAGGATCCCCACGGCCAGGCACCCTCCCGCTGCCATTTATCCTCCAATATCTGCCCAAGGAATCACGGCTCCCTGCTTTGTACCTCAAAACCAACCGCCTGTGATATTCTGTTTGTAGAGATCCAGATCTTCTTATATCTCAGGCTGGTTTCGTGGGTGCTCAGAGTGGTCTGGTAGATATCCAGCTCAATTCTGGGGACCAGTTGAAATAGGGTCCCCTCCTCTGCCATCTTTCCTTCCCCCTCAGATTCCCAGGGTACTGAGATATTAAGTAGATCTCTCCACTGTGACAGGCCCAGAATGCCATCCTACAGACACTGCTCTTTCCTCAGCACTGCTTAACCTATAGTATTTCTTTTCTGCCTTTAACCCTGTAACAGCTGCTATTTGATAGCCCTCAGTGGTTTCACTGTGCACATGCATGACCTAGCCCTAAGCCATGGACACACAGGGAACCCCTACACAAACTTCTAGGGCTTCTTATCTACCCAGCTGCCTCTTCTCTGATGTCACACCACAGCCACTACAGCTGCCCAAATTCTGATCTGATCTCTGCCTTCTCAGATCAGTGGGCCTGCAGTGGTCTGTCTGCTTGGACTGTAGCTCTTTTTTTTTTTTTTTTTTAAAGATTTTATTTATTTATTTGAGACAGAGAGAATGAGAGAGAGAGAGAGAGCACATGAGAGGGGTGAGGGTCATAGGGAGAAGCAGGCTCCCGCCGAGCAGGGAGCCCGATGCGGGACTCGATCCAGGGACTCCAGGATCATGACCTGAGCCGAAGGCAGTTGCTTAACCAACTGAGCCACCCAGGTGCCCTGGACTGTAGCTCTTGGTGCTATAGTGAGAAAATTGTTCCCAGTCACAGAATTGTGGTGTTTACCTCATGAGTTTCAGTTCTCTCAGGGATTACAGCCCTGTGCTGCTTTATGTCCACTTTCTGGAAATAATTTCCTCATATTATTTGCCCATTTTTTTAATGTTTATGGTATAAGGGCTATTATGCTATAATATTATTTGCCCATTTTTTTTAATGTTTATGGTATAAGGGCTATTATGCTATTCGTTTCTCCAAAATGGCTAGGGATGGAAGTGTACTTGATTTTTAAATCTCAAAATTAATGACTACTCTGTTAGCAGATGTAAAGTATTCCCCAAACATTATATAAATTATATATGAAATCATTTCTTATGTAATATATAATATAATTCTGTGTTATATTATAAAAGTTATATATTAATTCATTTGTCACACATTTATTCAGGACTTACTATATATAAGGCACTGTGATAGTTGGAAGAAGGAAAGGTACTAGAATCTTTCTTAAGATATTTGGAAAATAACCCAGCAAATTTTAGATCCAGAGTGGGCTTTCTCATCTAATATCCTCTTTTAAAGATGTTGAAACCTAGATCCAATAAGGTGACATAACTGCCAAGGTCACACAGCTATTAGAAGCAGAAGAGAAAGTAGTCTGGCATTTTTTTCCAGTAAATCTGAAATCTCTTAAACAAAACAAAACACTAAGCATAATGCTTGGAGATTTTCCCCTATATAAAGATTTGATCAGTGCCAAAGCCTCCATTGAGTCCACTAGTGATTTGAGCCAGAAAGGGAAATAAATAACTCTGGAATCCTAAGAACATTTTGTTTGAGTTTCATAGAAAGATTGACTTTAGTGTACGGAGTCACCATAAGTTGGCACCAGTAAACAAGCTTGTTTCTTTGTTAAACTCCACCTCAAGAACAGCTAGGGAAGAGAAAGCTGTGAATTGCCTGGGTATAATGGTGTTTGTTGGAAAAAGAGAGAGATAAAATCAGGACTATCTTAGTAACTCATCCAACCTGATAACTCTATAGTAAGCATGTCCCATTTGCCACCTGAATCATGGAGATATTTTTCAATTTTCCTAAAATCTGCACCTTTAACACATTTCTGAAAGAAGGAGTAAGAATCAGCAGTGACTATAACCAAACCATCACTCTCTCTTGTTTAATCTTATTACCAGATATTTCACTCTGTATTTAGCCAGTCCACAGAAACTTCACTCCAATAAGCTCTATCCAGGGTCTGGCACTAAGAGAATTTGACTAGCAGAGATTTTCCTACCCTTTTTAATATGTCCCTGTATTCAGAGTCCCAGTTACCTGGATCTGGTAATAGGGAAAATTATAATGAAGGGACTTCCCTAGGTAGTCTTCCTTAAAAAGTACAGATCACTTTTGCATTCTGAAATGGCACATGAGGTAATTTGGATCAAACTGTCCTACTGAGGACAACTAGAAAGGCTGAACAAAATAATCTAAATCTCTTTCTGAAACTTGAAAAAAAATGCCTGACAAAAACAAATATCAATCTTCTCTGGAGAAAGATAACATCATCAAAGTTCTCAAATTATTTTGAAAAACAATTTTACAATAATAAGGTCTAACCCACAATACAAAATTACTAGGCACACAAAGAGACAAGATAGGAATGAAAATGAGTAGCCACTGTGGACAATAGAAATAGGCCCAAAGGGGATCCAGATATTGGAATTATCAGATATAGACTTGAAAATAATTTTATTTTATTCAAAAAGATCAAAGACAAGATTGATAATTTTCCAGAAAACCAGAAGATATGGAAAAGAACCAAATATAAAAAGATATGGAGAATACAATAGCAAATATGAAACATGCAGTGAATGGATTTAGAAAAGATTTAGCACAGCTAAAAACAGAATGATTGAACTATTGAGAGATCAGGGGAAAATATTGAGAATGAATCACAGAGAATCAAAAGAATGGTAAATACAGAAAAGAATGTAAAAGATTAGAGAATAAATGCTGAATTTCATGAAATTTTTTTTCTACATCTGTTGATAGACTCGTGATTTTTTTTGTAAAAAAAGTACTTTTTAACATGCCACTAAAGTATAATATAGTGTTTATCTAGATGAGGAGGGGGTACTACCAGGTGGGGGCATGAGCGGGGCTTCTATAGAGCTGGTGATATTCTATTTCTTGACCTGAGTGAGAGTTATATGGCTTTATTTTGTGATAAATTATACTCTGTAACCTCTTTCTTTTTTGCACTTTTCTGTTTGTATGCTGTATTTCACAATTTTTTTCAAAAAGGCTTAAAGCAAAAGAAAAAGTGCAGGCCCAGGCATCTACATCATTGGCAAGTGCCAAAAGAAGTCTGCTTCCTATTCTGCCTGTAGCAGAAAGATAGAGTTTGTCACCAGTAGGGAGGCAGCATATACAGGGGTGGCAAATCATGATCCCAATGACTTCCAATGGATTAGAGTTGTCATGAGAGAGATACCGTTGAGAAAGATGACAAGGCCCCATCTGGGACAGGAGGAAAAGAGGCCATGATGGAAAACAACATCTGCCACAGCACGGGGTCAGAACGTAGTACAGTATATCTGCCATTCTTGCCTGGATAGTAGCTAACAGTTAAGGTTTTAAAGTAAACTTGGCTTAGCGTTTAATTCCAGCTCCAGGTGTGTCATGTTGGACAAGTTATCTGTCTTGCCTAACCCTCAGTTCCTTTATCTTTATCAAGATCATTGGAGAAATGAAATGATATATGTAAAGCACTTAGCACAGTGCCCAGCAAAGGCTGAGTCCTCAAGAAATGGTAACTGATATTATCATTATTGTTCACTTTGGAACATCTTGTCTCCATTTTGCCTTATTTGTTTTCTTCCAATATCAGGATATTTTAAATACTTTTTTTTCTCTGAGGTTCTCTTTCCAACCCATATTGCTAACACAAAAAATTAATTCAACATGAAGGTTGATATTTTAACTACTCTTATAGTTTTTAATTTATTAGGCAACAGTATTTGCCATCCCTTTCCTAGGACAACAGTCCTCCTTTGGTGTTCATCAAACCACTTGTGAGATGCATAAATTTATTAATATAGAAAGGTTAAATTAAAAAGAAATGGAACCCTCTAATGAATAAAGACATTTTAATAAGAACATGTAAAAAATAATAAAACTTGAGACTGTAGGAAAGCTATCCAGGCAAGAGTTCTTCCTCCTTTAATAGGAAGACTCTTTTCCAATAAGAAAATGCATCAGGCACCCTTGAACCTCAGTGTGATGAACTTCCTCCTTAACCCAAGAGAGAACTACCTGCCTTCCCTTTCTAGACCTATTTTCTTTTGAAAGCCATTAAGCCTGTGAACCATTAAAAGTGTTCATTTCTCCATTGGCCGAATGAAGGCACAAAACATGATCTGTGAGACTTATCACACCTCTGATTTCTAGCCAGGCCAAACTGGTTCATGTGAATCAGAAGTAAGCTTTTGACCAATAGTCACAATCTGATGTTGTTGATGATGATGGTGGTGGTGGTAATGGTGGTGATGATAGTCACAACCAGAAATGCCAATAGGAGCATTCATTTTTAAATGTCAGTCAGGTATGTCTTTGGAAGATGAGGACCAACTATGATTGGCTAGTGAATTAGAGTCAGAGGACCCTTCTCAGGAGGGGACTACTTTTTTTTTTTTAATTTTTTATTGTTATGTTAATCACCATACATTACATCATTAGTTTTTGATGTAGTGTTCCATGATTCATTGTTTGTGCATAACACCCAGTGCTCCATGCAGAACGTGCCCTCTTTAATACCCATCACCAGGCTAACCCATCCTCCCACCTCCCTCCCCTCTAGAACCCTCAATTTGTTTTTCAGAGTCCATCGTCTCTCATGGTTCGTCTCCCCCTCCGATTTCCCCCCCCCCCTTCATTCTTCCCCTCCTGCTATCTTCTTCTTTTTTTTTCTTAACATATATTGCATTATTTGTTTCAGAGGTACAGATCTGTGATTCAACAGTCTTGCACAATTCACAGCGCTCACCATAGCACATACCCTCCCCAGTGTCTATCACCCAGGCACCCCATCCGTCCCACCCCACCCCCCACTCCAGCAACCCTCCGTTTATTTCCTGAGATTAAGAACTCCTCATGTCAGTAAGGTCATATGATACATGTCTTTCTCTGATTGACTTATTTCGCTCAGCATAACACCCTCCAGTTCCATCCACGTCGTTGCAAATGGCAAGATCTCATTCCTTTTGATGGCTGCATAATATTCCATTGTATATATATACCACATCTTCTTTATCCATTCATCTGTCGATGGACATCTTGGCTCTTTCCACAGTTTGGCTATTGTGGACATTGCTGCTATAAACATCGGGGTGCACATACCCCTTCGGATCCCTACATTTGTATCTTTGGGGTAAATACCCAGTAGTGCAATTGTTGGATCATATGGTAGCTCTATTTTCAACTTTTTGAGGAACCTCCATACTGTTTTCCAGAGTGGTTGCACCAGCTTGCATTCCTACCAACAGTGTAGGAGGGTTCCCCTTTCTCCGCATCCCCGCCAACATCTGTCGTTTCCTGACTTGTTAATTTTAGCCATTCTGACTGGTGTGAGGTGGTATCTCATTGAGGTTTTGATTTGGATTTCCCTGATGCTGAGCGATGCTGAGCACTTTTTCATGTGTCTGTTGGCCATTTAGATGTCTTCTTTGGAAAAATACCTGTTCATGTCTTCTGCCCATTTCTTGATTGGATTATTTGCTCTTTGGGTGTTGAGTCTGATAAGTTCTTTATAGATTTTGGATACTAGCCCTTTACCTGATATGTCATTTGCAAATATCTTCTCCCATTCTGTCGGTTGTCTTTTGGTTTTGTTGACTGTTTCTTTTGCTGTGCAAAAGCTTTTTATCTTGATGAAGTCCCAATAGTTCATTTTTGCCCTTGCTTCCCTTGCCTTTGGCGATGTTTCTAGGAAGAAGTTGCTGCAGCTGAGGTCGAAGAGGTTGCTGCCTGTGTTCTCCTTTAGGATTTTGATGGACTCCTGTCTCACATTTAGGTCTTTCAACCATTTAGAGTCTATTTTTGTGTGTGGTGTAAGGAAATGGTCCAGTTTCATTCTTCTGCATGTGGCTGTCCAATTTTCCCAACACTATTTGTTGAAGAGACTGTCTTTTTTCCATTGGACATTCTTTACTGCTTTGTCAAAGATGAGTTGACCATAGAGTTGAGGGTCCATTTCTGGGCTCTCTATTCTGTTCCATTGATCTATGTGTCTGTTTCTGTGCCAGTACCATACTGTCTTGGTGATGACAGCTTTGTAATAGAGCTGGAAGTCTGGAATTGTGATGCCGCCAGCTTTGTTTTTCTTTTTCAACATTCCTCTGGCTATTCGGGGTCTTTTCTGGTTCCATACAAATTTTAGGATTATTTGTTCCATTTCTTTGAAAAAAGTGGATGGTATTTTGATGGGGACTGCATTGAATGTGTAGATTGCTCTAGGTAGCATTGACATCTTCACAATATTTGTTCTTCCAATCCATGAGCATGGAACGTTTTTCCATTTCTTTGTGTCTTCCTCAATTTCTTTCATGAGTATTTTATAGTTTTCTGAGTACAGATCCTTTGCCTCTTTGGTTAGATTTATTCTTATGGTTTTATGGTTATTCTTATGGTATCTTATGGTTTTGGGTGCAATTGTAAATGGGATCGACTCCTTAATTTCTCTTTCTTCTGTCTTGTTGGTGTATAGGAATGCCACTGATTTCTGTGCATTGATTTTATATCCTGCCACTTTACTGAATTCCTGTATGAGTTCCAGCAGTTTTGGGGTGGAGTCTTTTGGGTTTTCCACATAAAGTATCATATCATCTGCAAACAGTGAGAGTTTGACTTCTTCTTTGCCAATTTGGATGCCTTTTATTTCTTTTTGTTGTCTGATTGCTGTGGCTAGGACTTCTAATACTATGTTGAATAGCAGTGGTGATAGTGGACATCCCTGCCGTGTTCCTGACCTTAGGGGAAAAGCTCTCAGTTTTTCCCCATTGAGAATGATATTCGCTGTAGGTTTTTCATAGATGGCTTTTATGATATTGAGGTATGTACCCTCTATCTCTATACTCGGAAGAGTTTTGATCAAGAAAGGATGCTGTACTTTGTCAAATGCTTTTTCTGCTTCTATTGAGAGGATCATATGATTCTTGTTCTTTCTTTTGTTAATGTATTGTCTCACGTTGATTGATTTGTGGATGTTGAACCAACCTTGCAGCCCAGGGATAAATCAGGAGGGGACGTCTTGACTCACAAAACTCAGAAGCTTTCCAAATAGGTTACTTCCTCCTAATAGAATGGTGATGGTGACACCTTGCCAACTACCCTAAACTCATTGTTCTGTCTGCCCACGTTGTTCCATTTGCCCCACTACATCTACTCTCCACCCTTCTCTACTCTGCTGTCAGGCCTGGGAGAGCTGACCAGATGGAGTACAGCAAAAGGCTGCCTTGCCCTCTGGCTTTCAGTTAGATCCAATCAACAGGGAGCAGAGCAAGAGCTCAGCAGTGTGGAGGAGGGTGAAGTCAGAGTTGTTATGTCCCTAGATCCTTCCCTTCAGGCCATTGGGTTGGCATCATCACATCTCTTTCTCAAGATGGCCTTCCCCACCACTGCTCTCCTTCCCAATCTTGGTAACCACCTGTTTTCTTGCTAGAACCTACTCTTATGATATTTGTAACCTGGTTTCATTTTTTTCTGCAAATAAATTTTGGGTATTCCCAAATGCAGATCATGTAAAAGGGAGTTCGGATCTACCCTCTGTGATGGAACCACTGCAGGTTTCTGAGCAGGGCAGTTTTAGGATGAGTAATGGGCCAGTGCTGCAGAATAGGTTGGAGTGGAAGGGAACTGGAGACAGGGAGCCCAGTGAATCAATCCAGGCAGGAGATGGCAAGGATAGCAGTGGCTGCAGTGGGAAGAGGTATGCTATGGGATGAAGAATTGTCTGCAGTTGGTGAAGAAGTAAGCCAGGGTTGAGCCTTGTGGGGGCTGGCTTTAGGGAGAGGGCTATGAGTTCAGGTTTAGGTTTCTTGAGTGTGAGAAGATGGAAGGTAGGACAACCCAGCAGAAATATCTAGTAGGTTTATAGAGTAATATGACTTGAACTTAAAATAGAGGGCAGAGAAAATGTAATTGGAAATTTGGGCTCATCTAATGGTGGTGACTACTGAGCCTTTAGGAGGGAGTGAATGAATTTCCTGAGAAAAACAGAGTTAGACACAGCCACACAAGGGGTGGAAGACTAACTGAATAAAAGAGCAGAAGGAAGCCTCACCCACTGACACAGCTCACATGTACATTCCTCTCCCACCGTTTGTTATGCTCCCACAGTTCTTTGGGCATAATTCTTAGGAACATTGTCACCCACTTCTGCAATTAGCGGTTTCCATGTCTGCCTCTCCATCTAGCTTACAGCTCTTCATGGGCAGCAACTGCATTTTTTTGTGTTTGTAATATTCTCCAGACTAAAAGAGATCCAGAAGTGAAGGAGGAGAAGGAAGGCAAAGAACTAACTGCAGAAGTGGAAGAACTACAGGTGTACATCTGTCACAGAGACAAGGGGGGAGAGAATTTCAAAAAGAAGGGAGTAATCGGCGGCATCAAACAGGCCAAGGAAAATAATGCCCATGGCAAAGACATGGGTTGGCCAGTTGGTGACCATAAGTAACCTTTAAAGATGCAAGCTTGGTAAGAGTGGTAATGACACAGTCCCTGCTGTCAGGAGGGAAAATTGATGCCAAGCCATTCCTTCCTGTAATGTTGCAGGATTGAGTCACAATCATCAGAGTCCTTTCAATAACTCTGTTAGATAGCTGTTTTTGTTACTGGAAGGAGACACTAGCATACATCACTTCTGCTCCCTGGCAGCACAGTGTAGGTGTATGTCTCCCTGTCTAGAAAAAAAAGAAAAAGAAAAATTGTAGTAAAGAATCCTATAGGACCCTGATATCAATTAGTGTGTGGTATTTTCTATATCCAAGGCTGACTTCATGCACTTTACTGATCACATAAATTACCTGACAAGAGTGATGTGACAAGGATCACCCTACTCCAATGAAAATTCAGTAACTGCTTAAGAGCATCTCATACTTCAGCATGGCTGGGTGAGGTTGCTGTGACCCCCCAGGCTGACCAGCATGCTCTATGGCCTTGCTTCCCAAAGTGTGGTCGGTGGAGCAACAGCTTTGGTGTCACCCAGGCCTGGTCAGAAATACAGAACTCAGGCTCCACCCCCACATGGCCTGAATCAGAATCTTCATTTTAACAGATTCTGTGTTAAATAAATTTTAACCTCCGCACATTCACTGCTTTAGGGTTCGACTGATAGCCTGACCATGCTTACAATAATAATAGCATTTACTATTAGCTACACATTGTTCTGAGTATTTGATGTGAATTGACTTGTTTAGTCCTCACAGCAACTTTATGAAGTAGGTACCATCATCATCCTTACTTTAAGATGAGATCAAATAGCTTATCCAAGGTCACTTGTCTGAGAAGTCATGGGGCCAGGATTCAACCCGGTCATTTGGCTCCAGGGGTCCCTATGCTTTAACCACTGTACTGCACTGTCTTTTCTCCCCCACCTTCCATGGCAATAAACAGGGTACTTCACAGGTGCTCAGTAGGTTCACAAGTAAGGGATGCACAGTTGTGTGTGGTGGCCTGGAGAAAGGCAACCTTGGCCCTTAGAAGAAGAGCTTTCTACTGTCTGGGTATACCAGTTGCTCTTTGTTAGAGAAGGGGAGCTCCTCTGATAGCATTTCTGCAAGGGCAAACTTAGAGATAAGTAGCTGAAGAAGGAAAGCCTCATTCTAGATTCCCTTCCTGGGAGATGTTGGTATTTTATCGAAACTTCTTCAACGTCTGTGTCCCAGGTCCAAGGTGATTCAGGTCTAGGGGCAGCTTGGGGCTTACTGGGCATGGTAGGAACAACACTCTACTTGAGCACCTGTTTTAATGGAAATATATTCCTTTTATACAGCATCCAGCTCTGAGGTGAGCCTGGTGAGGAAGCTTAGAATTGGCTCACCAAGTAGTGACTCTGTCATTTTCTTTGAATTTGGTTAAAAGATTGTTGGAAAATACAGAAGGCATAACACACTTTGGTGGGACCAACCTCTCAGTTAAGCATCACCCAGCTAATCAGACCTCTGGATTAAGCAGTATGTTTTTCTGCCCACCGTTCTTCAAGGAGAGGATAGCCAGCTTAAATCAAGGAATTGTTTTCTAAACTCCTGGGTGTGGCCTATAGTGAGGACAGTCCTCACTCCCCCCTCAGACTGGGACATGGGGATATGACTTCTTTACAAATGCCCTGACACATTGCAGGGTCCTGAGTCAACAACAAAACCACCAGTAACTCCACTGGAAAGCACTGACGGCATCAAGAATGGGGTCTGTCCTATCTTAGAACCTTCTCCAGGTTTGAGGTTGGTCGGACATCTCTTTCCATCTAGGCTTCCTGTGTTGGTGGCATGTTATGTGGCGCCACAATCCTCTCTTCAGTTGGATCAAGTCAGTCAAAAGCTTGGTGATGAAGGTGGTCCCCAAAAGAGCCAGCAGAGCAGGACAAGCATACCTCAGAGGCATTTGCAGGTTCAGTTCCAGACCACCACAATAAGGTGAATATTGCAATAAAATGACCCAAATTAATTTTTTGGTTTCAAATACATATAAAAGTTATGTTTATACCATACTATAGTCTATTAAGTGTGCCTTAACATTATGTCTAAAACATACAATGTACACACTTTAATTAAAAATAGTTTATTGCTAAAAGATGCCAATCATCATTTGAGTTTTCGGCAAGTTGTTGTCTTTTTGCTAGTAAAGGATCTTGCCTCCATGTTGATGGCTGCCAACTGATCAGAGTGGTGGTTGCTGAAGGTGGGATGGCTGTGGCAATTTCTTAAAATAAGATAATGATGAAGTTTGCTGCATTGATTGACTCTTCCTTTCATGAACAATTTCTCTGCAGCTTGTGATACTCTTTGATAGCATTTTCCCCACAGTAGAACCTCTTTCAAAGTTGGAGTCCATCCTCTCAAGCCCTGCTGCTTCTCTGTCAACTAAGTTTATGGAATATTCTTAGTCTTTTGCTGTCATTTCAGTAGTCTTAATGGCATCTTCTCCAGAAGTAAATTCCATTCAAGAAACCACTGTCTTTGCTCATCCATGAGAAGCAACTCCTCATCTGTTCAAGTTTCATCACAACATTGCAGCCATTCAGTCATATCTTCAGGCTCTACTCCTAGCTCTCTTGCTATTTCCACCATATCTGCAATTACTTCCTCTGAAGTCTTGATCCCCTCAAAGTCAGCAATAAAGTTGGAATCAACTTCTTCCAAACTCTTGTTTATGTTGATATTTGACCTCTTGCTGTGAATCACAGATATTCTTAATGGCATCTAGAATGGTGAATCCTTTCCAGAAAGTTTTCAATTTATTCTTCCCAGATCCATCTGAGGAATCACCATTGATGGGAGCTGTAGTTTTACAAAATGTATTTCTTAAATTGTAAAACTTGGAAGTTGAAATTACTCCTTGACCCACAGGCTGCAGAATAGATGTTCTGTTTGCAGCATGAAAACAACTTTCATCTCATTGTACATTTCCACTAGAGCTCTTGGGTGACCAGGTACATTATTAGTAAGCAGTCACATTTTGAAAGGAATTTTTTTTTCTGGGCAGTAGGTCTCAACAGTGGGCTTAAAATATTTAGTAAACCATGTTGTCAACAAATATGTTGTCATCCAAGCTTTGTTTTTCCATTTATAGAGCACAGAGTATATTTAGCATAATTTTTATGGGCCCTAGAATGGTAAATGAGCATTGGTTTAACTTAAAATCACCAGCTGCATTAGCCCCTAACAGGAGTCAACCTGTCCTATGAAGTTTTGAAGCCAGGCATTGACTTCTCCTCTCTAGTTATGAAAGTCTAGAAGATATCTTCCAATATAAGACTACTTTGTCTACATTGAAAATTTGTTGTTTAGTGTAGTCACCTTCATTAATGATCTTGCCTAGATCTTCTGATAACTTGCTGCAGCTTCTCCATCAGCACTTGCTGCTTCACCTTGCACTTTTATATTATGGAGATGGCTTCTCTCCTTAAACCCCATGAACCAACCTCTGCTAGCTTCAAACTTTTCTTCTGCAGCTTCCTTATCTCTCTCAGCCTTCATAGAAGTGAAGAGACTTAGGGCCTTGCTCTGGATTAGACTTTGGCTTAAAGGAATATAGCTCGTGAGATCTTTCCAGGCCACTAGAACTTTCTTCATATCAGCAATAAGTCTGTTTCCCTTTCTTATCATTCACATGTTCACTGGAATAGCACTTTTAATTTCCTTCAAGAATGTTTCCTTTGCATTTACAACTTGGCTGTTTGGTTTGAGAGGCCTGGCTTTCAGCCTCTCTCAGCTTTGGACATGCCTTCCTCTCTAAGCTTAATCATTGCTAGCTTTTGATTTAAAGGGAGAGAGAGAGAGAGACATGACTCTTCTTTCACTTAAACACTTAGAGGCCATTCTAGGGTCATTAACTGGCCTAATTTCAATATTGTTGTGTTTTAGTGGTCAGTTGGTGGAGTAGGCAGAACACACACAACATTTATTAATTAAGTTTGCCATCTTATATGGGTGGGGTTCATGGTACCCCAAAACAATTACAATAATACATCAAAGATCACTGATCACAGATGACCATAACAAACATAACAATAATGAAAACATTTGAAATGTTATGGAAAGTACCAAAATGTGACACAGAGACACAAAGTGAGCAAAATGCTGCTGAGAAAATGGCACAAATAGACTTGCTCCATGCAGGGTTGCCACAAACCTTCAATTTGTGAAAAAAAAAAAAAAAAAAGCAGTACCTGCAGAGTGCAATAGAGCAAAGCACAATAAAACAAGGTATGCCTATAGAGCACTGTTGGCCCAATTCCCTGCCTTCCTCCCCTCTCTCTGTGGCTAGGATGAGGATTATTTCCTCAATTTTACAAATGAGGAAGTTGTCAGGAGAGCCTTTCTCACTGTGCTTCCTGAATTGTTTTCTCTGAAAGTAAAAGTGATTTCTGCTTCCCCACACTTCAAACAGAAGCAGTAAACTGGTTTCCCAAATCTCCTTCCAGTAATGTCTTTTAAGAGGCAGAACAAAGCTAAGGGAAAAGCATGAGGCTGACAGATAGGAGAGCCATAGGTCTTTCCTAAGCTCTTCAGGCAACCTTCCTCAGCTGGAACTTACAGACCTCTCTGCCTGGACTTGTCTACCTGCCCACTCACCTGGCAAGGTTCTCTTCCTCTTGGGGAAGCCTTCCTCTACCCTCCCTGCCAAAGGATGTTGCTTGTCATACCTTGTTCTCTTCCCTTAAAGCTCTTAACAAGTTTGTAATTATTTATTGATTGTATGATTGTTTGATTAATGTTTGGCTTCCATTACAAGCTCTGTGAGGGCAATGCCTGCAGACCTCTTATCCACCACTCTATCCCCATCCCCAGCATAACAGGTGGCCCATAAAACATAGCTTAATAAATATCCTTTGAATGACTGAAAATTAAAGTATTAAGTTAGGTGATCCCAAAGTCCTCTTTCTCTTCTGACAAACTTTGAGTCTATCTATGAGAAACTTGTGCCTACCACCACACTAATCCCAAACCACTCTTCTCCTACTTCAGTGATTCTCATCATTATTTCCTTATCGATTCTACAATCAGGATTTCTTGATCATTTTAATTGCCTTCTGAGTGCTTGGCTGGAACTGCGGAGTCTGAAAAGTTGGGACATGAAATGTACATTCCTAGCCACCAACAAAAAAAAGCTGTAAGTCAATGTGGAACCTCAATAATGAAATCAGACTAACATTAGCAAAGATCTCCAATTTGGGGGTCTTCAATTATTTCTCCCTTTCCTCCCATTTTACACAGAATGACTTGAAAGTTGAGTTCAAAAGAAGGAGCATGGGAATAGAGTTTACAGGGAAAGAACAGAGCCTGTAGGTCTAGCGCTTGATCAGACAACCCTTCTGCGCATTACCTTTCAGCCCCAGTAACTTTTCATTTTCTTTCTTCAGTCTCATGCTCACAAAGTCATTTTCAAACTCCTTCCTGATGTGACCGCTGGGGCCCTGAGGAGAACAATTCATCACGAAAGCAGGGCTTAGTGAAATGCTCTTTTATAAAACAAAAGTGTGATGTGTCCTCAGCCGAGTATCCATCATGGTGGACCATCTGTAATGGGTGTGGAAGCCTGGGCATTTTCAGGCTAATCTCAACACTGACTTCAGGAAAGATGCCAGGTTTTGCTTTCCATAACTGACTGATGGTTCCTCTTAATCTTTTAAGGAAAAACAGGATGATTTATGTACTCAGATCCTCTAAGCCTTTCCTAACCTGGAATTTTCAGATTGGACCCCTAAAGGCATGCAGGCATTTGTCCAGGGCTTAACAGCAACATAAGAGAGAGAAAGGGAAAAGCCATATACACCAACTAAGCTCCATCTCTGTCCTTTTCTTAAATTCAGCATTGGATGGTGCCACTTCCCAAAGCCCCATCTCCCTGGGAGGTCTGGCAGCCAGGCATTTTGGGAGATTTTCCTTTCACCAAGAGGAGGTCACCTGACATGAACTGCAAATTATCAGACACTGGATTTCTAGATTATATGTTTTATCCCTGTGTGGAACTATATGTTCTAAATTTTCTGGTATAGTTCTCCTGTCAAACATTGTCCCCATAAGTATATGTGTATTTGTCAGATCTCATAACCTGATTTGAGGCTAGGAAAATAGACTCATCCTATTTGTAGGCCTTTACTGATCTTGTGTTCACAGGGCGTTTTCCAGCAATTGCTTCACAGGGCTTACCTAGGGCCCATTTGCTTCCACCAACATGAGCAGCCAGCCCTGAAGAAGGGCCTAGCAATTGCTTATCTGCTGTAAGCATGGCTTATCTGAGAACACTTGGGTGGAGAAATGTCGATGTGTTTTCCAAATTAGAGCTTGAGCTGGAGGAGCCATTTCTGGGACAGCTGTGAGCCAATTCCAAAGAGAAGATAATAAGCATCCAGGCCTTGAGAGCCAAATTCTGTATGATGGACTGGAAAGAAGATATTCTGGCCCCATGCTTTCACACACCAGCCTGACTTCTGCCATCCCAGGCTGGCTGTGAGGAAAGCAGGCAGGAACTAGAAGCCTTTCCTGGACTGGCCTTGGAAACATCTGGGCTCTCCTGGAAGCAGGGACTAGGCTTCCCCACCTTTGCTGCAGATGTTGCAAGCATGTGTTACTGCTTTATAGAGAAAGATTTTAGAGACTGGGAGCCATAGTCTAGGTGGCATGGGGAAGCATTTAGCACAATGGCAAAGCCCTTAGGCTCTGGAGCCAGGCCACCTGGCCCTGTACCCCATACCACCACTCACCGGCTGTATTAGTGTGGGCAAGTCATTTAACCTCTCTAGGACTCACTTTTCTCACCTGTAAAATACAGCTAATAATAGCACCTACTTCAGGACGCCTGGGTGTTTCAGTCAGTTAAGCATCTGCCTTCAGCTCAGGTCATGATCCCAGGGTCCTGGGATTGAGTCCCCGGTAGGGTTCCTTCCTCAGCAGGGACCCTGCTTCTCCCTCTGCCTGCCCATCCCCCTGCTTGTGCTCTCTCTCCCTCTCTCTCTCTGAAAAATAAATAAAATCTTTAAAAAAAAAAAAAAATAGCACCTACTTCATAGGTTGTTACCAGGAAGAAATGGAATAATCCAAGTAGAGTGTTGAGAGCTGTACCTGACCCAAGGTAATGTCTTCAGAACAGGTTAATGAGGAAATAGGGGGCTTTGGTGTGCCCAGGCAAATCTTCACCCCATGGCTGAATGCCCACAAAGCACCTCCTCCAAGAACTTGTTCAGTCAATGCTTGGACACATCTGAGGATGGAGAGCCCACTACTTTTTTTTAATTTTGTATTTAAATTCAATTTAGTTAACATAGAGTGTATTATTAATTTCAGGGGTAGAATTTAGTGATTCATCAGCCTTGCACATAACACCCAGTTATAGTTACCCCATCCCCCACCCCCTTCCCCTACGGCAACCCTCAGTTTGTTTCCTAGAGTTAAGAGTCTTTTATGGTTTGTCTCCCTCTCTGATTTCATCTTATTTTATTTTTCCTTCCCTTCCCCTATGTTCACCTGTTTTGTTTCTTAAATTCCACATATGAGTGAAATCATATGGTATTTGTCTTTCTCTGGCTGACTTATTTCGCTTAGCATGATACCCTCTAGTTCCTTCCACGTTGTTGCAAATGGCAAGATTTCATTCTTTTTGATGGCTGAGTAATATTCCATTGTGTGTGTGTGTGTGTGTGTGTGTGTGTGTGTGTGTGTGTGTGTGTGTGTGTATCTCACATCTTCTTTATCCATTCATCTGTCCATGGACATCTGGGCTCTTTCCATAATTTGGCTATTCCACCACCTCTTAAAACACCCCACTCCACCTTCAGATAGGTCTGGTTTTTTTATAATTTTCATTTCTGTTGAATCTAAATCTTTCCTGGAAACTTCCTAGAAACTTCTTTCCTGGAAACTTTCCTGTACCTGACCCAAGGTAATGTCTTCAGAACAGGTTAATGAGGAAATAGGGGGCTTTGGTGTCCCAGTTCCATCCATATGGTTACATCAAACTCATCTAACTCCTTTTCCTCAAAATAGCAATTTAAATAATGTGAAAGTCACTGATATCACCCTCCCTGCCTGTGCTTTTCCCATTCCATGAGTCTTATCTTTTCCTGACAGTACAACTTCAGTTTCTTCAATAATCTTTAGAAGAAACTGAAGTTGTATTGTCAGATCATTATGGTTTCTGTTTTCTAAGGCAGCCTGTGCTTACAAATGTGATTTAGCTCCATGTGCATTGAGTCACTACTATGTGCTGAGATACAAAGATGAGAAGATGCACTGAGGCTGCAGGGAATGGCATTCTAGACAGGTGAAACAGTGGAGGCATGAAGCTAGAGAACTTCAGACAATTCAGTATATTCTTGGAATGTAAGGTGTAAACTGGAATCAGATGTGATGAAACTACAAAAGGAGGCAGGTGGGTTTTACCTATAGGTGATGAGGGTCATGGAAGGACTTTTCATCAGAGGGGCAACAGGTTCTGGTTTGTGCTTTAGCATGAGCTTTCTAACCGCAGCAAGAAGATCAGGCAAAACTGGACATAAAGAGACCATTAACTGAATGAAGAACACCAAGAGGACAAAGAAGAGGAAAACAAGTCATAAACCAAAATGTCCAAAATATATGCCAAAGGCTAACAGTGGTTATCTCTGGGTGGTGGAATAAGGGATGATTTCCTTCTTCTTTTTGCTTCCCATGTTTTGTAATTTCTCTGTCATAAGTATTTTCTGTTTTCTCTATGATTTTCTATTTTCCCTATAATACATGATTTTTCCTGTTATTTATATAGTAAAAATAATTCATTCCTGTCTGAAGACACTTCAAAATCAAACTGCGTGACTTGATAACCAGTTAGAGGGAAGAGCTTCAGCAATCAGGTTTCTGGCCTGGGTGCTCAGGTGGGTGGTACAGCTTCCTGCTGAGATAGGGACGGGAGAACAGAGCATTACTTCAGAACTCTGATGGCATCCCTGATGGCTGGAAGGAAGCCCACGGGCTGCTGTGGCTTCTTTTTGACCTCTCTGTAGCCCACTCAGTAGTCTCCGCCTGAGTTTGCTGGCCCCTGAAACTCACCTGTCCATTCACATCCTAGCTGAAGGATAAGTAGGAGGGAACCGTGGGAGAGACTTCCAGCCAAGGGAACAGCATGCTTCACAGCCCTGTGGAGGAGGAGGTGCAGGCATACCTCGTTTTATTGCACTTCATATTATTGTGCTTGCAAATGCTGCATCTTTTTTTTACAAATTGAGAAAAGGACTGCGTCCAGCAAGTCTATCAAGCCATTTTCCCAGCAACATTTGCTCACTTTGTGTCTCTGTGTAATTCTTGGGTAATTCTCACAATATTTCAAGCTTTTTTTATTATTTTATTTGTTATGGTGATCTGTAATCAGTGATTATGACTCACTGAAAGCTCAGATGATGGTTAGCATTGTTTAGCAATAAAGTATTTTTAAATTAAGGTGTGTATGTTGGTTTTTTAGAGATAATGCTATTGCACACTTTACTCCAGCATCATGTAAACATAACTTTTACATGCCCTGGGAAAGCAAAACATGCATTTGACTTGCTTTAATGCAGTATTCATTTCATTGCCGTGGTCTGGAACCGAACCCTCAAGATCTCTGAGGTCTGCCAGTATGGGATATTTGAGGCTAAAAGAAAAGCTGTTTTGACCAGGAATGCAGAGAGTGAGGGGCAGGGGATGGGAGTGGACAGAAAAGTAGATAGGGGTCCAGCCCTTGTGCCACACTTTGAAGGGCACGAGAAGGACTCTGGTCTTTAAGAGCAGAACTTGTGGCCATGGCACAGAGGAGAGGTTCCCATTCTATGTCTCCCACCGCTTTCTCACCACCGCAGGCTATGGCACCTAAGGCCTGATAACAAGGCTCGCTGATGGTCTGGGTGGGCGGGATTGGGAGGCCTTCCTCCCCTTCAGTGAGTAGCACTTAGAGCGCCCCCCCACCCACCCCGCGCCAGCAGACACCTCTGAAACTTGCTTTGCAGTTCAGTTTTCAACTTCCTCCATGGCTTCGCATACTTTAGCACTAATGTGTGTACAACTTGCTAATTAATGAAATCATTTGGATCTGAAAACATCTTGTTCTAATGGGAGGCTGCAAAGCACTCTCATTAATTCACAGGTAAAATTATTCCAGCTTTTCTCTTCTTTTAATTTTTTTTCCCTCTCTCCATCTTAGCTTAATAACTGGGGAGAATTCCTCTAATTAGCCTTGTGAAAATCACTCCACCAAATCACAAAACACCAATGGCTGCCTTGGGGCCTGGGGAGAGGGTGACCCAGACTTTGTTTATCCAGTGCAGAGGGAGGGCTGTGGGTGAATATGAAGGTGAAACTCCCAATGCACAGGGCAGTGGAAGGGTGTCCACAGCTGGGTGGGTACATCAGGTGGAGACACTAAAAGCACCTTGTGTGGTATGATGCACAGATGGGTGTCCTATCATATGTATGTCAAAGGTGGTCACAAGATTTTCTGCACAACTGGCCTAGATGTAAGGAAGGAGAACCTGCCCTTCCCCCTGCTTCTCTCCTAGGACATGAAGACTTGATGTACTCACTGTTGACAGAAAGCTTTCTTGGAACTGGGTGTAATCTGGGGGTGACTTGCTGGCAACTCTCCACCATTTTGCAAATGAAAACTTGTAACATCCCTTTTAAACAAAGAGAATTCTTGGTGTCATTTATGGTTGAGCTTATAAGTTAAGGGGTCCTATTACACAGCCATCAAAAAAAAAAAATGAAATCTTGCCATTTGCAACGACGTGGATGGAACTAGAGGGTATTATGCTAAGTGAAATAAGTCAGTCAGAGAAAGGCAATTATTGTATGATCTCACTGATATGTGGAATTTAAGAAACAAGGCAGAGGATCATAGGGGAAGAGAGGAAAAAATGAAACAAGATGAAACCAGAGAGGGAGACAAACCACAAGAGACTCTTAATCATAGGAAACAAACTGAGGGTTGCTGGAGGGAATGGGGGTGGAGGGATGGGGTAACTGGGTGATGGACATTGGGGAGGGTATGTGTTGTAATGAGCACTGGATATTATATCAGACTTATGAATCACAGACCTGTACCCCTGAAACAAATAATACATTATATGTTAATTGAATTTAAATTAAAAAAAAAAGAATAAAAAATTCTGTTTTACTTACAGTTCCTCCAACTATCCTTATCCTAACACACAATCTTTTCTTGAGACATTCTTAGATGATGAACAATTTGACCAAGAAACTATTTTTAAAATAAAGTGTAAATAAACATACTGTCATTTCCAAATGCTGTCTGAAGACATCAGGGGAATTTATTCTAGACCTATTAGCCCTGCCTATAACTATAAATTAAACATGTCCTGAAATCTTGAAAAAAAAATTTTTTTAATTAAATTTTTTAAAAAGTAAGAAAAAAAAGAGAGAAAGCAGGAAAAAAATAAGTTAGGGGGTGCTTTTTCCCATAAGACAGCAGTACAAGCCTATACTTTTGGGGACACTAACAAGACCCATGTGCTAAATAGGATTTTTCATTTACTTTTTTTTCTTGACAGGATCTGGGTACTTTCAGTTTTTATTGTGGTAATGTATCCATATCAAAATTTGCCATTATAACTATCTTAAGTGTATGGTTCAGTGGCACTAAGTATATTCACATTGTGCAACCATCACCACTACCCATCTCCGGAAATTTTTCATCTTCCCAAATGGAAAGTACATACACATTAAACATGAACTCCCTTCATTGGGGTTTTTGAATGGGAGGCTGTAATATTCTTCAGTTTTGGGCACTGAGGGAAAGGGGCCTGGTCAGAAATCTGTAGGAAGAGAGGTCCACTCACGTAATCTCTGGAGAGAAGGTCCCACAGAGGTCTAACCATCTACATGTATCCTGGGGGTATGAATCAGTTTCAACAAAGGAAGTCCCACCCTCCCAGATGCCTAGCAACCAGATTTGTGTTTTCTAGCAGATGGGTCAGCCATCGGCTCTAGGAATCCCACCTTGAGTGATAAGCAAGTCCTTGCAGGGCTATCTCTAGTCAAAGTTAACTCTCACTATAGTGAGATGCTAGTCTAGGATAAAAAGCTGCTAGGTTGTCTCTAAGACAGGATATTAGAAAATTGGATAGTTCTGGATAAAACAATATGTTCTTCCCCTTAGAAGCACAGCATCTGCCAGTCCTTTCATTTGGATGTGCCTCCAAGAAAGATTTGGAGTCAGGCCAACCTAGATATCAATCCCTGCTTTGTCACTCGCTCACTGTGTGACTTTAAGCCTCACTTTCCTCATCTAAAAAATGGGGCTTGTGATACATCACTGGTAGAGTTGCTAAGAAGATTGCATGAGATTATGTCAATATGACATCCAGGAAAGCACTTCGTTCAATAAATGGAAGCTGATGTGCTCACTATTACTGTCTGATTTTGTCATTGTAGGTCTCCAGGTGGTTCTGAATTCCATTATCAAGGCCATGGTGCCCCTGCTGCATATTGCCCTGCTAGTGCTGTTTGTCATCATCATCTATGCTATCATCGGTCTGGAGCTCTTCATGGGGAAGATGCATAAGACCTGCTACAACCAGGAGGGCATAGCAGGTAAGGGAAGATGTGAGTGGCCAGCTCTCAAGAAGCTTCCCTGTCTCATCGCTACTTTCCTTGTAACGGCGTGAACTGCCACCACATGACCAGTGGTACTAGGGAAGGCCTCCTCCATTCAAGTACTCATCTTTTCATTCCATGGATAAGTGAGAGGCAGAGATTGGTATTCTTTTCCTCTCGGTTAATTTTTTTCTAATACAATAGATCTCTGTTAAAACAGCTAAATGCAAGTTCCCGTCCAGCACTACTAAAGCTTAAATGAGCTGTGTGAATCAAGAAACATCACCTAGACAACCTGGAGTATTTTAATTTAAGAATCAGAACTGACGTAGTGAGGGTGTGTATCTCTGTTCCTTGGTCCTTCAGTGTTGATTGTCGCTTCCCTTTCAGGAAGGCAGCTTTGCCTGCAGCCAGTAGATACCTCCGTCACAATGTTGGGTTCTGTCTACCCTTCGGGGCTGATCTTGGCTCCTCTGTGCTCAGGGTTTTCTGCTTCTCCCTTCATAGGTAGAACCTCCTGGCCCCCTGTCACAGGGGGGCCCTGTTGAGACTTCTCTCCCTATGGTCCTTCCATAAGTCAATATATTTAGCAAGCAATGCTGACCCAGTAAGCACTTCTCTGAATAGGACCAAAGTTTTGGCTTGTGGGATATGCTACAAACTGTTGTCTTAGGTTACTAAAATCTCAGTGGCACCTTTAAAAAAATCATTTAAACAGGAATTGACAAAACTTTTAAACAGACGCATAAAGTAGTTTAACATAAAAACTTGTTGAAAAAAATACTTCTCCCCAAAGGGGTTAGAAGTGTTAAATTTATGTGATTGTTTTTTCCAACAACAAGACCTTTCATCTTGGTTTTTGGCTTCTTGGTGGAGAAAGGTCTGAAGCTTTAAAAGATACCTCGTTTCTCTCCATCTGTACTGCTTCTCCTTCCCATTCAGCCCAGGCATTAAATTAAATTTGACCCCTCTTGCTTTAGGATGGTGAGGAGGGACAGATCTACACAACAAGGAGTGACATTGGTTATTCATATTCAGAAACCAAAATATAGAGTACCTGATCTGGATGATCTGGTTTAACTGGGTGGATTGACTGGGTATTTGTAGTTTCTAGATCACCACTACATGACCATAGTCCTAAAACAAACAAACAAAAAACTATAAACCCATAATCACAGACTCACACAATTGTTTTTACTTTTTTGATAAAGAGTCTGTTTAAGAGACCATTTTTTTCACTCTGGAGAGAACTTCCTAATTATTTGGGTCATAATTGTATAAAATAAACTGTCATATTAAAAAAAAAAACAGAAGCTCTTTAGTATTAGAACAGATCTTGCCTTCAGCTAAAATTCTGAGATTTCCAGCTTTGCTTAGAGGAATACCAAATAATGCAATGAGTAGTATTTTCCCCTTGAATTCAAATCCTTCTTTTTATTCAGTTTAGTCTGTAGCCAGCCCTGAACCAATAAGTTTATGTTAATTGGGTAGCTTTGTTAGAGCTCATTCTAAGTCCCACTTAAGAGCTGGACTGTTTATCTCTCAAGTTTATGCAGTTGTATTGAAATGATCAGTGACTCTTTTGACCCAAACTCCTCAGATAGTCACAGGGAGGTTGAGTGTTAAAGAGCCCAAGAGTGGGTATGTGTGATGGTGTGGCTCTCACCAATAGCATACCAAGAGGCAGGGGGAGAATGAAATGGTGAAATTCTGCCATAGAGCTAATGATAGCAAACCTACCCTGCAACCAAAGGTCTGTGCACCACTTACCTAAGGAGCACTGCTCCCAGAGCTGCACATGGTTTCTATCATCCTGCTGGGAAAACAGCAAAAGTATGTTTTTCACTGGTAGCAAGATCCTCTAAGGGCCTATGCTAACAAGCAACCCTGAACGTTGGAAGTCACTGGGCTTTGTTGTCAGACCTGCAGTGGCCTCAACTGGCAAGAAAATGGTGGGCATGATAAACAAAGCAGACACAGGATGGGATGCTCTTCTCTGGACCACAGATGCACATTCTGGTGAAAGAGCCACCAACAGCCTGCCAATACTTCGAGTGGCCTCCCCACTGTTAGGATAAAGACCAGAACTGGACTCACCAATTGAAGTGGCCTCTTTAGAACAATTTTGAGTCATATTGTTTTCCATCCTTGATTCAAAAACAAAAACAAAAACAGGACTAGGAAAAATACTTGGGACGTCACCTGCTTCCTACCAGAAGATGCATCAGATTATTTAGCAGTGGGTTTTACCTTCACCCCACAAGTCAGAAGGGAAGTTAGCTGCCATGGTGAAAATGACCATCAGCCTGGGGAGCCAGGGTGTCAGAGGACAGACACTGAGAGAAGTGTTCCAGAGAGAGGAGCATGCCAGCCCCACCAGGAAGGTGACCTCACTCCGTGTGGAGCCAGGCTCCCTGCTCCGAAGAGGGGCTGAGGACACCTGGCTGTAGAAGCCTTTTCACTTAACACTCTGCAATCAGGAGCTCATATAGCTCCTCCTTCCTAAATCTGCCATCTGATGACAAATCCAGGGACCCACTCCATCACTCCCAACAGAACATGTACCACAGTCATCAGGGCCTCTACCACCTACATAGTGACTAAAACTAATGAGAAGGAAAAAAACGTATGGGAATCTGGACATACTCCATGCAGCCATAGAGAAGAAGACCAAAAACCTGCAATCTTTGAAACCAACCCCTATGTGTTTTGGAGAGTTTTATACCACCTTTGGAATGGGTGATATTTTTTTAAGTTTAGACTTTGGATTGAATTATCATATTTTTCTGCAAATTTAGATTATACAAAAGTGCTTGTGAGCCCTTGTCATAATTTTTTTAATGGAATTTAGATCAAATTCTTCTTTTTGCACTCTAAGATTATTTCTCAGGCTGGGAATTTTATGTGCTTGTAGATTGTAGGACACATTGGATTTTGAGCCATGTTTTGGATAAAGAAAGCTCTGGAGCTGGCTGGGTAGACCATTATTCAGCCTCTAGGCTGCCCTTCCAGTTCCCCGTAGAGGTGGTCTCTGAAGAGGCAATTTTTCTCCGATCCCAGAGGCATCTGCAAGGCGCCTTCCTAGTTCCTCAACAGATACATCACCATATGCCGGCACCTTTTGTTTCTGGCTGTCCCATCTGTTTGATGGCACTCTGAGCCAGGCCACTCTGAATCGCTCTCCCAAGCACACTAATTACCCCTGAGACTGACAAAGAATTGGTTGGCTCAAACCTAGAAATGAAATCATTCTCATTGTATTCACTTCTTAAAGTTGGGTCCTAAAAAAGTAATTGATTTTGTCTTTGGTGATTTCTCCTTGGAACCCCTAACTGGCACTCTCCCAGGATTTCATGTTCTTGTTGGTATTAACTGCTTTTCTAACATCTCTCCTAATCTTCACCTCCATTCTTTTACCACAAACTTAATTTGGACTTTCCAGAGTGATTCTACTTCACTTCTGTTTTAAGGCATAGGGCCCACTTCTTTGTTTCTTTCTCCTACTTTTGTTCCTGCTTTCCTCCCTGGGACTTCATGACTCTGCAGAAGAAAACCAACACAACTTTCATGTTCAAACTAATTTCTCCCCACCCTCAAGTGCATGTCGCAAGGACCTGCTGATATGTGTGTGTTCACATTTTTCAAGTGTTCCCTTTAGTGCTTTTTATAGATACCTATTTTTACCAGATCATCATTGCTTCTTAATTGTTCTCAAATCTTTTTTTATTGTTGTTCAAGATAGTTTAAAATAGCAGTGGCCCTTGAGCCTTTAGATAATCTCTATGAACCTCATCCCTTTTTTTTTATTATTATTATTAATGAGATCACTTCCCCTTGATGCCATTTTCTTTTCAACATATATTTTTTTGTAAAACCCCAAAAGATGTTTTTCTTCCTTGAGGACACTCAGAATTCACTTTGGCGACCTTCACTTTTTCCTTATTTTTGCCTGTTTCAGGAATAGAGAACACAGGGAAGACTGTCAGATGAGCAGTCACAATGCAAAGAGTAACAGCATCTTTATTCACTAGAAGGCGAAACAGGAGAAAAAGAAATGCAAGTTGTCCCTCTGTTTTTTCACCTCTTTTTCTCCCATCTCCTATATCATTCCAGCACTTTTATCACAGTGACTGAACACATCACAGTAGAAAACCATCACCAGAACGGGTGAGAAACCCAACAGAACGTATGATCTGTTTAGTTCTTGGTTTCCCAGTCTTTCAATTTTTTAGGCGTTTGTTACCCACTTTTTTATTCATTCTTTAGGGTTGGGATTGACTTCTTAGTTTCCCTCTTTTTATAGCCTCCCACTCTTTAAACTCACATCCAAATTTCCAAATATTTCAAAAATTCTAAAGTCACAAAAGATTGACTAGAGTTCAGTTCCAGAAGCAGAGCCCTACTGGGAGCCAGACCCTGGAGTCAGGAAATGGTGTGGACACTGTCATTCCCTCAAACAGTTCAGGGACCAGTGATGCAGACCTTTACACCTTGGTCATCACACAAAGACTCACACACAACCTGAAGTACCAGGCCAAGAATAAGCCAGGAAGCAGCACTGTTCACAATAGCTCAAACCTGGAAACAATCCAAATGTCCATCAGCTGGTGAATAGATAGACATACAGTGAAATGCAGTGCTTGGCAACAAAAACGAATATACTATACTGATACGTGCAACAACACAGATGAACCTCAAAAACATTATGCTAAGTGAAAGAAGAGGGACACAAAAAGCCACATATTGTATGATTCTATTTATATGAAATTTCTGGAAAGGCAAAGCTATAGAGATAGAGTATAGATCAAGTGGCTAGGGGCTGGGGAGAGGAGCCGGATTGACTGCAAACAGGCACACAGGAATTTGGGAGGATGATGGACATGTTTTAAAATGGATTGTGGTGATAGCTGTACAACTATATAAATTTACTAAAAATAATTGAGCTGTACATTTACATTGATGAATTGTAAGACATGTAAATTATATTTCAATAAAGCTGTTAAGAGAGAAAAAAGAAAAAAAGCCAAGAAGACACACTCCAGCATATATTTCCAACCATACTGCTCAGTTCCATTCTCATAAGAACTGTCTCCTAGTTAGAATTAATATTCCTCTTCCTATCTTCCTCTTTATAGTAAACAGTTTCAAATTTGAAGCCACAAACTGAGAAGGAGCCAACCAACCAATAGTCTTAAATACAGAGGTACTAGACACTTGTAATTGTTGTGATGCATATGAAGCAAGAAAAGCCCCTGGGTGACCTGTTATCTCTAAATGAAGAACTATAAGTAAATTCTCTATCTGGGCGCATATTTTCACTATTGTTAAAGGCAATCATTTGTTTGTTATGACTGAAGTCTATTCTGTTTATTACTGTTACCTTCTACAAGCATGAGACAATGTCCTTAATTTTACAAACTTCTGTGAATTTGAAACTATTACCTTCCACAGCTGGCTCAAGACTACCTGTATTTTACCATAATGGGAATTCTTAGATCAGTCTAGTCTTTTTTTTTTTTAAGGATTTTATTTATTTATTAGAGAGAGAGAGAGAGAGTGCACGCGAGAGCACACACAAGCTGGGGGGAGGGGCAGAGGGAGAGGGAGAAGCAGACTCCCTGCTGAGCAGGGAGCCCCATGCGATGTGGGGCTCAATCCCAGGACCCTGAGATCATGGCCTGAGCTGAAGGCAGACACTTAACTGACTGAGCCACTCAGGCATCCCTAGATCAGTCTAGTCTTATTTCCATTTACCAATGATGTCCATACCAAATATATAAGCTACATCTTAATTATTAATTTTCTAGTAGCTCTTCCCAGCGTGTGGAATTAGCCCAAGCACTGTCTGTAGCCACAGTAGGTATGTTATCCAGTTTCCTGAAAAAGCCCTGTCCATACATAGGGTGTATTCTCCCTGTCACCCACTGCCACTCTGTCTTGATTGGAGGTCAGAAAAGGATTCTTCTCTTCTGAAAAGTATTAATTCTGGAGACCAAAGAGCAGTACCGCAAGCTTCCACATGACAGTCAGCAGTGTTTATGCTCAAGGGTTGTAATCAAGACCACTGTGGTTGATACATTCCCCCTATGGTCAGAATTTATTTTTTGTCGTTTATCAACATAAGGCTTCCACTATAAAATGACTTGTATCTCTGGTAATATATCCTGTAACACGTAATGGAGAAAGTGTTACTGAATGGGATTTGTTGGCTAATTATGTGGAAGTCTCTTCCAATCAATATAGTCCTCACCCTAAACTCTGGTATTCCAATGGAAGCATCCATAGATATTTTATCACCAAAAAAAGAAAAGGTAGACTTCCTATCACTTTTCAGGATATTTTCCACTTGGAGTGGTTGCATCATCCTTAGCTTTTAATTGGCCATTTGACCATGATGCCAACATGTTTCAGCAGAACGTGCAATAGCCTTACTGTCTTTGAAATCAATTACCGAGGTTAAAATACAGTTTTACAATTAGTTGGAAGTATTGACCTTCTAAATCAATGGCAGCCTAAAATGAATACCTAGTTCCTTATGTTGTTTACTGCATCTCTGGGGGGAACTAATGAAAACTTGTTCTGCATTATTGTTGCTGTGGTTGTTTTGCCTAGCCCATCAAACTTATCCTATCAGTTTTCTCTCTGACTTCTCTCTCCTTCTTTCTCTGCCCATCTCTCTCCATCCCCTCTGCTGCCTTCTCTTTTCCCCTGGTCATTCAAGATGTTCCAGCAGAAGATGATCCTTCCCCTTGTGCTCTGGAGACAGGCCATGGGCGGCAGTGTCAGAACGGCACTGTGTGCAAGCCCGGGTGGGACGGGCCCAAGCACGGCATCACCAACTTCGACAATTTTGCCTTCGCCATGTTGACGGTGTTCCAGTGCATCACCATGGAGGGCTGGACAGACGTGCTGTACTGGGTACGTAGCTTGAGATGGGCAGAGGCAGTGAGTCCAGAAGGCTGTGAGACTTTCCTCAACGGCTCCCTTTTCCACCCTCCCCATGACTTTGTGGTCACATACACACCTTGATGGAATAGTTGATGAATGTCTTTGATTTCTTCCAGGTCTTTCCTGAGAAACAAAGCATGAAATTTGCACCCTAATGAGTCTCTCTGTCCACCCACCAGCCTAAGAGAAATGTCATCTTTAAGTTTGTCCTACTGTAGTGAGAAATACGGGCACTCAGCTGATGCTCTGTGAATGAGTTGGCCAAACCTGACACAAGGATTCTATCCAACTCCCCTTCCTGTAGAAACCGTAGAGTTTCTTCTGTTCTCATCCTTGTCTTGCATCTGTCCCTGAAAGAGAGCTAGAGAGCACAATTATTAATTTTTAGGGCTAATGAGAAAAGTCAGGCCTGGTCTTCTAACAAGAAGCCATTTTTATTGAATTGTTAGCATTATGGCATGCTATTATATTTCTATTTCTCATGTTAATCCTACCTTATCATTTTAGAATAGTCCATCAGACAAATACATTGCCATAATTTTCACTGCTAACAAAACACTCTGCTGGTTATGTGACGCATATGTCAACCAGTCAATGGTAAATCTTCTTTTCCCTTCAAGATGCCCCTTTTATTATCCAGAAGCTGTCAAAGTGCCAGATTTCTGCCTATGGGATACACAAATATACACACCATATTTGAGCTGTCTCCATTCTGGCAGAGTCAAGTCCATTATTTGTAAAAGCTCCAGAAAATATAATTCTTTGTAGGATCTCCTACTTGAGCATGAGGAATGACTTGCCAGAATCCAGTGTTGTTCTCCAGCATTCGGGTGAAAAATGCTTGTTGCCAGTCTTGAAAATACCATCTCACCCAGAGTTTTGCAAATAGTCAAATTTATTTGGCCATGCTGAAAACAGTCTAAGAGTCTGCTTGGGGAATAGTGTCTACACGCTAAAGCAGAGAAGGGGGAGAGGGAAACGAGTGGCTTCCCATTGAACAGAACTGCCAGATAGAAAGGAACTGATGCCAAGAGAGGTGTTGACTTCTTCCTAAAATCAGAAGAGTTTTGTTACAACACAGAGGTGTGATACAGGGTATTGTATCTTTTAATTTTTTCGCAAGAACCATGTCCTCTTCATTCAAAAATCCTCTTTTTCCAGTTTTTATGTTTGGGTCAACATGCTGAAACCCAGTGTTGCTATGAAGCGCATACCTCTCTGCAAATGACTGCTTGAAACTTGCCTGAGAACCTTGTACCCAGCAAGCATTTACTGAGCATTGCTTGCATGCCAGGGAAGCTCCTAGGTACAGGATTCAGACATAAATAACATCCAGTTCAGACTGAAAAGCTCAGTCTAGAGAAACAGTAAATCTAAACTGAATAATGGTGATACAGCTGGAACCGGGCCATGATAGAGTTGCTATGTTGTGATACTTTGAAAAGAAGACAAAGGTCAAGTCACCTCTCCCTCAAATTAAAATGAAACACTGGAAAACATTTTTTAGGCCCATGCTCGACAAAACTGGTTTTGAATAATTTCTAAGCGGAAAAGAGGGAATTGAATGTACTATGCTTAGGCAAATTTATTTCACTTAGCAAAGTTGATCAAATCCCCAAGTGGTCCTTTTACCTTGGGTGGATCCCTCTGGCTATCCGTGTGCAGAAACACTCTTCTGCACATGGGCAGTTTCTGCTATGGGTCATAAAACATATGATCATATGAAACTATGCTTCAGAGCCTCATCACGTGAGCTTCAAACCCATGCTTTAAGTTGCTACGGGAACGCCTTCCATGGCAGCAAATTGAGGGCAGGGTGGCAGTGGGTGGGTGGCTGTAGGCCTGGGGGAATAGGTATAATTTACTTCGCTGATGGCCCTGATGTATTTTTGTGATCTTTCTTCCTCACTCCCTCCCTCTCCCCCACCATAAGTCATTGATACCCCACCAGCCAGATGTGACCCAAAGAAATACTGTCGTAATGACAGCCAGAGTGGGGAATGAGAAGAAGCACACGACTGCAACTACCAATTTGCAGCAGCTGTGTTGTGCTTTCTCCCCTGGGGTGTGTGTGATAGAGCTCAGGCTGGGAATGGAAAAAGTGTCAGAGGTGAAGGAACAATCCCAGGCTCATGGGACATGTCTCTCTGATTTTCCCAGCACCTTCCCCAAACGGCCATATTGTGTGTGTGTGTGCGTGTGTGTGTGTGTGTGCATGCATACACACACACACGCACACACACACGCACACCCCTAAAACTGAAACACCTTCATGTTTGGGTATTCGTGATGGAAGCACTTCCCAGCCCAATGCTCCTGCTTTCAGACAATTTCTCTAATTGCTTGGACCTTTCTATGGCCATTTCTTCCTTTCCTCCTTCTTCTCTTTCCCTCTTACTTCCTCCCCCCTTCAGCATTCCTCCTTCTTGCCTCTGAGCCTGTATCTCTAAACCCACAGACTCTCAAATCTCAATGTACTTTAGTATAAAACATGGAGCTTTCTAAATATAAAGATGCCCAGACTTCCCTCCAAGCCACTGAATGAGAAGTTCCAAAGTTAGGCCCCAGTATCTGCATTTTGAAAGGCTTCCCAGGTGATTCTGATGCCCAAGCTGGAGTCTGAAAACCCCTAGAAGTCTAACCCATTCAATCTGCATGGTGCTGCTTTGATGCCACTGAATTTGAACAAGTCTAGGAAGCTATAGTTTTCATGGAAATTGGAGAAGTAGGGTCCTCCACTCAGAACAGTGCATTTCCCTTCAAATCCAAGGGGCAAGTCTAGAGAGTGTTGGAGGGAGCAACCAAGATTTTCAAGTATAGCAATGAATGGAAACCCCAGAACCTGGTTCATCCTAAACTATCAAACAGCTGGTTAGATGTTCCTAGGGAAAGAATCAGCCATTAAAGCACTAAAGAAGCAATTGATTCAATCACTGTATATAGCTTGGGATGGAAGGGATCAGGGAGGTCAACACTAGCAAACAGCAGACACCTGCCTCCAACTGTGGATAATATCAAATCCATTTCGCTTTTTCTGTGACATCCATTATTTCATCCCATTGTTATGGTTTGAAGAGTTAGTGGATTAAAAAGTAAGATCAAACTTAGCCAAGTAATACTGAACAATTCCTCAAGCTGTTAAAGCTACTGGCCATACATTGGGTCAAGGCTCCAACTAGATTAACGATTTGTTGAAACATTTCTTTTACCGAATCTGTAGATGACAGGGTAAGGGGTGGGGGACACTGGGGATTTGGAAACTAAGCCAACACTCAGTTTGAGATGTGGTTTCTTTGGGCAATGGCTTCTTAAGCCAAAGCCTCTTCATTTACTCTCAGAATGTCCATGCCTCTCCTAAAATAGTGGGGAAAGGTGAGCAAACAAAAGTATCAGCCTTCTTTAGAAACAGTGAAGCACCAAGACAGGGAAGAATCCAATATTGTATGGCATTACCATTGGTTTCTATTTCTACGTTCAGATTTTATGGGTTTTTTTGTTTAACCAAACACCCCTAACTTTCTGCATATAATTCAAGACTACTTGTCTTCTATGGTTTGAGCACATGCCTTCCTGAAGGAAGAAGAGGCAGCTAAATCAAGATGATCTGCAGGATTCTTAGATGTGGTCTGAGGACTAGGGTCAGTTTGAAACCATTATCCCTTCCACACTGCGTCCAGATCACAGTTGAATAGCATAAACATCAATCAAGTGTCTGTTCAGTGCTGAGTTTGTACTTGAGATAACCCCATGCTCTTGTGAAACAAAATAACATGACTGCTTACCCAGGGTTTGGAACACCTGGAGGAGGTTATATGTGAGACTTGTGGGAAAGGGAGGCAGCAGTTAGAAGTAGGCATCACCCAAGAATACACGTTTCTGGCTCTTCAGGAATCTAGATGCCTGAATAATTAATCCTTCATCAGGAGGATTCTGTTGACCTCTGCTCACCCAGGGCCCCCAAGAATATTACATACTGTGCAGCATAGTGAAAGCACTCAGGTCTAGGTTTTCCTAGATTCACACCCCACCCTACCTACCACCAACATAGTGGGATCACTTCTTTCCAACACCACCCATTGCCCCCTGCCACAATTGGTTTC
Organism: Halichoerus grypus; assembly: GCF_964656455.1. NCBI lineage: Eukaryota > Metazoa > Chordata > Mammalia > Carnivora > Phocidae > Halichoerus > Halichoerus grypus. The sequence continues at coordinate 76,680,884 of NC_135717.1, read as the reverse complement.
TCCAGGATCAGTTGTTTCACTGATTTTTAAAAAATAGAAATTGAGCCTAAAATAGGATTAGAAAGAATACTTAATGAGAAATCATATAAAGAAAAGATTTTTGGAATTACAAATAGTGTCCTTTGTAGCATCTGGGTTAGTTTGGGCTTAGCAGGAGACCTTGGGAACAAAATTCTAATGTTTTAACCTTTCATAAGTCAGTTGTCAGCTCCACACTTGGTCTTGTTGTCCCACTTACATGTCTGGACATGCTGGGAAGATAATTCCTTCTAAACTCTCAGACACACACACACACACAGAGAGAGAGAGGGAGAGAGAAAGAGAGATGGCCACTCGTATCTGCTCTTGGTGCTGCTGAAACATCCCTCATTTATGACAAAGGTCTTTTATATCCAGGCAGGTTGATTCAGGCTTTACCCTATTTTTTCCCACTCCATCTTTTCTTCAAAAAGCCACCTCTTTTCACTATAGAATATAGAAAATGAGTCTCTGAAGGCATCAACAAAGCAGAAATGGAGCTGAGTTCTATTTATGACCTAATAGTCATTCTAAGTGAAGAGCTGGGAAAAAATCCTCAAGTAACCTAGAAACAGCATCCTGAGCTCTTTAACAGGTATCAGAGCAGAGAAAGTGGTAGGTCCTATTAGGACCCTGCAGTTCTTAACTTTTAATCTGTTTCTGTTAGAGCGCTCCCCACTTAGTGCCCATGCTGTTTTAAACAAACAATGTCATCTAGACAATAAGCTAGTTGTTTATAAGCATATCAAGAAAGAAAATTAGCATCTCTCAATGCTTTTATTTACTTTATTTTTAGGTTTTATTTTATTCATTTCACTGGTATTAAATGAGTCATTATTCAATAATTCTATTTAACAAACATTTATTGAGCATTTACTATGTTCCTAGGACTGAGTAGGGACTGGGGTGGAGGATGGGGAGAAGTCCTGCCCTCAAGGAATTTAGGATCTAATTGAAGAGATAGAGGACAAATAAGAAAACATGACTTAGCCCATGGCAGTACACTCAGGGAGAACTCTGCATTGACACAGAACACTTCGGGGAAAGAGGGGAATTTCCCTGGCTTTGAGGCTCCTCCCTGTGGGGAAAGCAAGCTTTATAACATTTGGGGAGATTGGAGAGAACTGTGTTTTAGGTTCTCTCAACAGAACCAAGAAACAGCTCAGCTTCCCCTAAGTGTTCTCTCCTAAGGGTCTGAAAGGCCACCTGCCTAGAGGTGCAGTCATAGACATCAAATTCGACCCCACATCTGGTGACTGCCCAGGACAAATAAGCAGGGCTTCCTTTGGTTGTGAGCCAGCTGTCTCCTACACAGGTGTTCATACCTGGGGCCACCACTCTAGTCACACTCTCTGACTTCCCCTAGGATGTCAGTGCATGATCCCATCTGAGTTCAGGGACTTTTTAAAAATAGATCAAGGAGTTAAATGTGTTGGCTTGCCTTCATGGTAAGAGCCTTTTGGTGTCTTCCCCACATGATCCAGGCTTTTACTTGTGCCCTAAGGCACTCACGGGTTTTCCATGTATAATGATAAACAGGTGCAGGGTCAGGAAGGAGTCAGATGAAACTTGTCGGACTTGCTGCTCACTCATTGACCCATGGGTGGAAACCCTGTGTCCACAAGCAAGGTGACAAAGGTCAAGAGTAGTCACAGATTTTTGAGCCATCACCCTGGGCACTGGCATTCATGGCAGCAGCAAACGCTGTCCTCTAATTATGCTTTGTGGAAAGCACTGTGATTTTTGTGGGTCTGCACCTCCTACCTTTGATGTCAAGTGACAGCCCTCTTGGCATTCGTTGAAACTATTTAGTCTTTTTAAATCCACAGTGCCTGTGTCATGAACCTTATAGGAGAAAGTGCCACAACTTGAAAACTCATGGAAATGAGCTAGAATCGAGAGTGGCCTTGGTGCACTAGGACCCAGGAGGTGTTGTTCCTCCTATTTTTTCTTTTTTTGGAGAAAAAAATGTATGTTGGATTTGAAGGTTTAAGGTTGAGGTTGCCCTCAAGGAATTAGATATTGTTTTCAGAAGGTTCTTTCTGTGTTTTTCATTCAGTATCACCTTTGGTCTGTCTATGGATTCTAGGAATAATAAGGTATGTGTTTCAGCAAAGGCTGGGGTCATCCTGTTAGTCCTTGGGCCTGGAGGCTGCAATGGCTGCAGATGGTGGACATCAAGATGCCTAAATATGTGCCTTCCTTAGAAAAGTCACAAAGCTTCCTTTGTTATAGACCTAAGAAACATATAGCTTTAATGGTTTGAGAAAACCTATCCTTTTTTCATCTCTAAATAAGGGTGTCAGCAATCTAGGTCATTTTTTAAAAATATGTCTTTATTTATTCTCTCTCTTCTTAATAGTTCCATTCCAGCTGATTTAAGACATCAATCTCATCACTCCAGGCATTGCCCTACTTCAGAGTCACCCAGCATTGTAGGCTGTCTACCCAGTCTACCCCCAAAAGTAGGTGGCCTAGAATAAAGAGGAGAAAGTAAAAGAGAAGACGAAAGGGGTGCTTTCCTCTCAGGCCAGAGCCAGACAGACCAGAGAATCACCCACCAAGGGCTGCCAAGCATTGCTTGCTGAGGAAGTGATGGGGTCTTAGGAACACCTTGGAAGCTCGTTAATCTCCCATCTGTCTTCCTACCTCCTGCCCCTCACCTGCTATTCTGCATCTGAAACCTTTGAAAGAACTGTCTCACAGCAAGGAAGAGACCAAAGCAGAAGCATAGGACAAGGGAGAGGTAGAGACCATGAGTCTCCTGGATATGGCCCTGGCTCTCTATGGGATATCTATAGAAAATATCTATGGGTCATGAGGTTATCATGAGGATATCAATGAGATATCTGTGGGTCATGAGGTTATCATGATATCAGTGAGATACCTATGGGTCATGAGGTTATCACAAGGCTCTCTATGGGCTATCTATGGGCAATGTGGCTTGTAGTTCCATCCATTTGAGGTCCTTAATGATGCTGGAAGTCACTCACCTGTGACACAAAGGAAAGGACACCCTAACTGAATAAGGGCCCAAGGAAATCTTCAAGGTCCATGAGTTTGTTGACTTGTGAGAGAGATGTGGCTCGGGGAACTGTATTTTCTGTGAGGTTAAATGTTCATAAATTTAGGGTTATGAGGAACCAGTCAGGAGATATTTCATTCCAAGGAGGTTGGTTTAGTGCCAGCCAGCCCTCGCGCCCACTCACCACCTGCCTGGGCTCCAGAGGCCGCTCTGGGAGGGTGAACTGCAGCAAGCGTGCCTTTGCCTCCTGCAACTACCTGTTCCCTTCTGTTCTGAGGAAAGTAAGGAGGTCTGAGATCCGGCGCAAAGCAGGAGAACTCACAAGAACAGGCCCCCTCTACCACTCTTGGGAAAAGCCCATCTGGGGTTAGCACAGAACATCTGGTTGGTCAGAAACACGGGGTCCATGCACCCATGGGGTTGTATGCGGGAGTGCCATGGGTGTGCACCTTTTCTCACGTGGGAGTCCACAGCTTCCGTCAGCTCTTCCTGACCTCCCCACCCTCCCTAACTTAGGGAAGAGGAGAGGACTCTGACCTTCACTGGCCAGACTTAATCTGAGAAAGGAAAAGCTAGGACGCTTAAAGGCTTCATGACCTTGGATCCTGCTTCCATAAACACCTCCTCACAGATGCCTTCTCCTATCCCACGGCTGTTTCAACCCCATCACTCTCACTGGCACAGCACACAGTGTCTTACACACAGTAGGCACTCCGGAAGTACCGTGGAACCAATGTGGACTCCAATGAGACCACTGCTAAGAATAGTGAAAGGCAAGTGCCTGGGTGGCTCAGTCGTTAAGCGTCTGCCTTCGGCTCAGGTCATGATCCCAGGGTCCTGGGATCGAGCCCCCCATCTGGCTCCCTGCTCAGCGGGAAGCCTGCTTTTCCCTCTCCCACCCCCCCCCCCTTGTGTTCCCTCTCTCGCTGTGTCTCTCTCTGTCAAATAAATAAATAAAATCTTAAAAAAAAAAAAAAAAAAAAGAATAGTGAAAGGCTTCTGTCGTTGTCTCCCAAGATAAAATGTGACATACAGACCCTGAAATCACATGGCCGTCCTTACAATCATTATGTGGCCTATGGTTGGCAAGATCGCCATCATGCCTATGCCTTTCTCCTCCCTAACCTCATTTCACCAGTCCTGCCTCTTCTTATAAGGGTACAGATTTCTTTTTCTCCTCCTGGGTGGTTATTGGACTTTCCTCTGCTGGTTTGGTTTCCTTTGTAGCCTTGCTTCAGACAGTAAATTTCTGGTTAAAGGAGGCTCCCAGGCTCCCTGTGATGGGGCAAGGTCTGACACACACAGAACTTTCTGCCCTGCCTCTCCTAACAACCACTGTTTTGCTGGATATTTCAGTCCTCAGCCACTGGGAAAAAGCCTCCATCCCAGAGCCAGGATGGCTTTTCAGCTGTGGGCTCTATTTTTAATAATTGCCAACTTCCTAGGAAACCCCCACTCCCATCCCAGGACCACATGGCCTCTGGGCTTCCTTCCTGCCCCTACACTCCTACCTTCAGTGGACTCACAGTGCAAGATTTAGCCATTCCTGCCTGGTCTGGCACTTGCTTGCTTCTCCAAGCCTCAGACAGCCACTCTTCCGCCTACACTTCTAGAACCCTCCACGTTTATTCCTACAACTTCATTTACCACCTCACATTGTAGTTGCCTTTTATTTATCTGTCCCCATGCTAGCAAGGGCTTCCTATTTATAGCGCAGTGCCTGGCACGTATCAAGTTCATGCATTCACTCAACATTCACTGAGTACCTGCCATGTGTGAGGCACTGTTTTCGGCACTTGGGATACACCAGTGAACAAACCAGACCAAAACTGCCTGTCCTCAGGGAGCTTACATTCTACATGGAAGACAAACACATAATAAATTAATAAATGATACAGTTAAAAGGTGATAAGCACCATGTGAAGAACAGCAGAGTATGTGGGAATGGGAATGCTCAATAAATTCATGTTGAATTGAAATGAATTATGACATGGTAAAGTAGACATACGTTGGGAACTCTTCTTTTGCTCAGTGACTGAGTTCAAACCAATGTCCCCAAGCCCTGAACACAATTTTTGTGTTCTGTGCCACATTTGGTAGATTCCTCTACCCAAAATATAGTGACGCCAGATAAATAGTATTAGATTTGAAAATAACATATTGGGATGTAACACTTCAGACCAGTCCCACTAAGTAGGTCTCCCGGTACTTCTCGATCTTTTTTACTCACAGCACACAGAGAACATAGTATTTGTCCAGCATCCTCAGGCACATGGGTAAGGTTTTTTGGAGCCTGAGAAGCCCTGAGGGCTGAGGGAGGTACTATCCCAGCCCATGTGTAACTCGCTTGAGGCCCCTGGCTTTAGAATACCCTGGGTGATTAACACACAGAGTCATAAGGCTCACTGATTTGGGAGCAATGGCCCAGGGATCTGCGTTGTTAACAATTCTTCCAGATGATTCGGATGCTGCTGGTCTTCAGACCACACTTTAATGAAAACTGCCATGCAACAAAGCAGAGACAGGTAGTGAATCACAGTATTTGTCGTGTCCTTATATTTGAAGTTGAGAGCTATGGAGCATGGTGTAAATCATTGGTTCTCAAACTTTAGCATACATCAGACTCTCTGTAGGGCTTGCTAAAACATGGGCTGTTGGGCCCACCCGCAGAGTTTCAGGGAGGGCCGAGCATGTGCATTTCTAAACAGGTCAGGGCCACACTATGAGATCCACTAATGTCAATCATTCGGGAAGCTTGTATATTAGGAATTTGGGTTCCTGTAAGGCAATTTCACAGAGACAAAGTTGGGGTTCATTTTAGAAAGATATGACTAAATCCTGTTTAGTCTAGTCGGAAAGCACTAAAAGAAATAGATTTGAGAAACTAAACCAGAACAAATTTCCCATTTGATTAAAAATGCTGCTCTGTGTCTTCACGTCATGTTTACACCTACCCTCCAGCCAGCTGTGTGCTGGTAAATGTTTAACCACCAGTTCTTAGGGGCAAAGGGCAAAGGGGGGCTGATCTCTGTCATTTGCCCACTCTGCCCCACCATGGCCATTTTCGGGCTACCCTAGTGACATCACTGAACACGAACGAGGGAAGAGATGTGCGGTGGTTCTCCAAAGGCCAGAGGAGCCAGGTCCAGCACACCACTGCCTCCAGGGACTGCAGGGGTTTGCCACCTGTCAGAGGCTGTCTCCATTACCCAGTTAGGTACTGGTCACAGTCTCCAGGCTACAGGAAAAGCGGTTGCAAGATAGGAACTGTTCTCTGCAAAAGTAACCAAAACAACCGTCCTTCCTGGGCTGTGGCCTGGAGTGCTTGTGAAGCACCACAGTTTTGCTTCTAAATTCCAGGGCCAGCTCAGGAAAGCCCCCGGGAAGGGCTCTCCTTCCTCACACATCCTCAAAGGTTCTGGGTGTCTGGTTCCTTCAGGAAGAGCCGAGGCCCTCCTGACACCAAGGTTAGGCTGCCCCGGGGTGCAGTGGAAGATTTCATGCCACATAAACCCAACTGAGCTGAAACCACCCTAGGCTGAAAAAATCACTTTTTTAGGTAACCCACCTTATTAGACAAGTGAAAACATTGAAGAAAGTTTTCTGGTTCCGGAAAATAAAACAACAGAGCCAGAATTCAGAGCCTGCAAACGTCCCTTATGGTTCAGGTCAGGGTCATGGGGAAGTATTTTGAATATCGAGGGTGCCAGAGATGACAGTGGATCCTGGTTCAGCCTCGCTGGTCTCCTCCAGTTCTGTCCACACCCTTCCTGCCTGCCTCCTCACTTTAACTCATTCTGCTCTCTCTTTCCTAACCTGCCTTCATCTTTCCAGATGCAGGACGCTATGGGCTATGAGTTACCCTGGGTGTATTTTGTCAGTCTGGTCATCTTTGGATCCTTTTTCGTTCTAAATCTGGTTCTCGGTGTGTTGAGCGGGTAAGCTGACCGTTTCTATGTACTCTTTACAATGCAGCCGAGCAAGGTCCCAGGTCCCACTGTATCCATCACCAGGGTCCTCAGGGATGGGATCCTAACAGGCCAGGAAAATCAGGAAAAAAAAAAAAAAAGTCCCCATTCAACCACAGATTCTGACCCATTGGCTGGGCAGGCCATTTGACCTCTGATTTGCACCTAGAGGATCCCCGGGTCCCGGCACTGCTTGGGTCAGTGTCCAGGAGCCGGTGATGGGCACTTGGCCGTGCTCGGCTGCTGAGTGTGCCTCACTAACTATCATTCCATTCTTCCAGGTCAATGATGCCGTAGGAAGGGACTGGCCCTGGATCTATTTTGTTACACTAATCATCATAGGGTCATTTTTTGTACTTAACTTGGTTCTCGGTGTTCTTAGCGGGTAAGCAGGACCAAGGAAAAAGGTCTTGATTTTATTTTATTTACTCTTTCTGCTATTCCTGGCTTTATTCTTTTTTCTGGCTCTGATGAACCTGGGATAAGAGGCTACCTCGGGAGCCTTGAAGTGAGTGTCCTTGGCCTGGCTGGACAGAGGATCAAATGTACAAGGATTAATCTGTTGGTTTGGGCTTCACGAGGAGGTTCTTAGGCCCGCCTGTCTCCTGCTAGCTCATCCAAGCCCCTCCCACCTTCAAACAGCTATTCAGGTAGGCAGGATGTTTCTCCTTCTACCTGAGGAGCTGCATGGTGAGAGCCTTGAGTTGAAAGGGTTTGGTAGTAGGGATTGCCTTGCCAGTAGGTACTTGCCTGATTACCGTTGTGGCAGGCTAACAAAAAGATTTCAGATAGCTTTTATGCTATCTGTTGAATGGACTGGGGTAATAAGAGTTTGATTTAAAATATAAGTAAACAAACACAAACTAAAAATAAAATTGTCTTTGATTCTAATTCACAGACTCTGCAGTCCATGTCTCATATGCCCTTTTTCTGAATGGAAATGGCGCTTAGTTGTTCAAAGCCATAGATTATTTGCGAATAGAGGAGATGGAATATACTTTCCTTTAAATTTATCTACTTGGCTACAAGTATAAAGTTTGCCTAATTTCAGCCTTTGCTCTGATGAAGTTAAAAAGTGGTAGAAATAACATATGGTCGGGGCATCAAGCTGCCCTGGGGATGGCCACCTTGACACCACAGAGACTCACTGGCCCTTTCCTCAACCTATCTTCTTCTTCACAAGTCCACACCAGCCAGGCCAAGGCCTAACACCTAAATGCTCCTGGTGACCTGCTCATGGGTGACCTCCTCTGCTACCTTTGCTACAAGGGGGAGGGGGACAATCTATTTCTGCCCTGCTTTGAATAGCCTTTCCTATGTCTCCAGGGACAGTAATGCTGGGAGAAAGTCAGGCATGACAGGAACAATTGCATTTAACTTTTACTAAGTACATAAACTGGGAACAGCTCCTCCTGTCTCCTGCCATAGCCTAATGTCCTATAGGAGCATCAGTTTAGTCTTTGGGCTTTGGTGAAGGGAAGAATCTGCTCCCACCCTCACTCCTTTCCATGGTGGGTGGCCTGTTAAAGACTTTGATGACACCATGCCTTTTGCCAAGCAAGGTAAGGCCACACAGGAAACTAGTGTCTTCCATCAGGGATAAACATAACAGGACATGATGAACAGGACAACATAAGCCCCTGGTTAGCTGCCTGGAAGGTATAAAGGTTTTCAATTTTGTGTTCCAACACAAGAAAATGCTCCTGTGTTTATATGTGAATCAAAGCATTGAAAAAACGAACTTCATCACTCCCACTCGAGACAAATTTGGATATCCCAGCTCTGCACTTGCTGGATGCATAGAGTTGGGCAACTTCACCCTTTTAAACTTTAGTTAACCATCAAAAAAAATGAAAATAATACCAACTCATAGGTTGTTGTGATAACAGAGTGAGATCATTTGTGTAAAATACTTGGCATATACTAAGTGTTCAATAATGGTGCTATCATGATAATGATTATTGTTTACTTGGTGCCTATCATAACTGGAATTATTGCATAAAATCCTCAGCCTTTTCCTTTTAAAGATGAGGAAAGTGAGCCCGGAGGTAAATGGCTTATGTGATGTCATTGTGCTTCTAGGTATTAGAACGAGGACCAGAACTCAGGCAGAGCCTGGACCCCATCTTCCCATCACCATCCATTGGCTATACATTGAATGAACTTGAACTGTAACACAAGCTAGAGCTCTGAACCTTTAAAAAAATGTGATTCTACTTTCTTCCCCCCGAGATTAGGAACAAATCTAAGCAAGTGAAATCCCCCCCGCCCCAGGAATCCAAAATGGAGAATCAGCACTGGCCAATGAAGGCCCCTCCTCAAGCAGGGTACCTACTCACAGTCATTTTTGGGCCCCCCAGGAAAGTTGTCTTCCTGGCAGAGAAGTTAAATGACAGCAGCTGCTGATGTGAGAGAAAGGTCGTTTTGAAGAGCATGTCTTGGACCAACTCAGTCCCATTGAGATAGCACGTGTAAAAACAGCCCAAAGCCTGGCATTAGTAATGCTCCGAACATGAATTGACTCTAAACAAGAACACTAAGGCTTTCAGACTTCAGAACTGTGAGCTCTGGAGTCCATACACTGGTCTCTGCAGGACACCTTCCCCAGCACCTGCTCCCTGACCCTGTCCCAGAGTTGTAGTCTGCTCCTCACAGCTCTGGATTTGCTGATGGAACATCTCCCAAGGCTTCCTGGGCTGCTGGGCACACCCTCTGCACAGAAAGAGAAGTGTCTATGGGTAGTCATCTCCCCTTCCTGGTTTGAGGAGGCCTCCTAATCAGTCAAAAGGGCTGGACACTCTGAATGGGCTGCCCTGGGCCCATGCAGTGACAAAACCTGGAATCAGGCTCTTATTGGCTACCACATGGTGGCAGTGGTTTCAGTTTTGAGTCAGCGTCTTGATCAGTCGGGACAATAACATAAAAGTCACCACAAGAATGCAACAAAACTCCCACTTACTCATCAGTCAGACTTCTGATTAAACCAACCTTCCAATAGCATCCAAAAAACTCTCAGAGCTCCACGAAATTCACTGTCCCAGTGATAGCATTAACAGTAACCAACCTCCATGGCAGGCTCAGTACATGGAGCCTTTGGTGGATAGCTCATTTGATGCTCACAACAACCCTATGAGCTAGGTGCTATTTATATCTCTGTTTTATAGAGAAGAAAACTGAGGTACAGATGAGGAAACTACCTCAGTTCTTACAGGTGAAAATGGAGGATCCAGGATTAAACCCAAGCAACGTGAATCCATAGCCTCTATCCCTAACCTCCATGTTATACTATCCCTAAACCCATTTAACTGGCTAATCCCATGTTCCTAAATTAGAGTCAAGAAGTGGGGAGGTGAGAGCAGTAAGTGCAGTGAGGAGGAGCAAGAGGAAGAGGGAGAAAGGCAGAAGCAATCCAAAGAACAACTGTTGAAAACAGCCGCTGAGAACAGAAAGAGCCCCAAGAGGAAGCTGCAGAGCCACCACTCAGGAGGCTGCAGCAGGGCATGGTTGCTTAGCATGGGGGCTGGCAGCCCTGCAAATGTTAATAGTCCTTGAGAGAGAACAGACACCCCCCCGCCAGCTCAGTAGAAATGCCTTGGAGCATTTTGGAACTGGAGTGGTCTGAGACCCTACACCCACCAATTAAGGACAATATTATTTTACAGCCCAACACAGTAACTCATCCTTATAAATTATGTCCTTCAGTCACCAAGAAAATGTTAAATTGTGCTTGGAGTGCTCTATTCAAGAAGGAAAGAGGACATTCTATAAAGTAAAATGTAAACATTCTGAGATTTGGGTCATCAGAGGGTTAGGTAACCTTTATCTGGAGCATTCACGTATTCAGAACATCTTATTCCTCATGAGGCTAGATAGAGTCAGTGTAAAGAATATATATCTCATGGATTTTTTCAAAATGGTTTCATGTTCATTATCTGTTGATCCTCAAAAGCCACAGGACTTCTATTAGCACAGACAAGAACTGGATTATACTTGCTTTTCTCTCCAAAAATCTCAGTCTCCAGCCTACTAAAATTAAAGCAATACAGTGAGATTCTCAAAATTGCACTTAAGCTATAGTGAGGTAAAAGTCCCCAGACTCTGGAATCTGGTCACTTTTTGTTTTAAGTGACTGCAAACCGAGGACTTCAGATATGTGCCATCAGTAGACAAGGAACTCAGGATCTCTTAGATGGGTAGTCATCCTGTCCTCTTTCCCACCAGGATATGGGCTGGTCTCTCTCCCCAAAACAGCAAGGGGCTTGGTGGGGAAGCATTTTGCAACCTGAAAGCATAACTAGATCATGGCATTATAGTAAAGACACAATGTCTAGGCCCAGAAGGATCCAGGACATGCATTCTGTGTGGGTGGAAGCAGAAGAGACAGCAACATCTATAGTCGTATTCATTATCTGTGTAGTTATATTCTATGAGGTCACTATGAACACTGAATTAATGAATACTAAACCATTACTCTTGGACTCTTGGGAGAAATACAGGAGAAATGCAAGAATCCTGTGAGCTTCTAGTCACAGTATTTTTGTCAACCAACCAATACACAACTTTATTTTATGTGTTTTTCTGTTTAAAGGCATCTTATTTAATATATATTGTTGATTCATTAACATTGAGCTCATGGCTAACAGCACTATAACTGATGCCTGAATGGAGTTTATCTAACACGTGTACTTTTTCCCTAAGGCACATCACAACCTTCTTGCACTTAGGAACACTAGGCAGCACTTCAGCACTGTGCTTGGGGGCTATTTTTACAGAAAAACCACCAACCAAAAGCACAGAAATGTGACAAACATGGCACTAAAGAGATAATAAAAAATACACTTGTTTACAGTGTGAAAGCTGAAACAAGAAGGCAGAGTGTAGCCGTGTTTAACCTCAGCTGCTTATGTGACTCCAGTTTTTTGCCATGCTGCACATGTCTGCATATGACCACAAAGGCACACAAGTATCAATTTGGGAGTTACAAATAAATTTTAGCGAGTAAGCAAATTCGCAAATACAGAATCTATGAATAATGAGAATCGACTGTATTGATCATCAGAGGGCCTAGAGCCCCAGCCTTCTGTATTGATTGGATTTCCCACATATACCTCCCTCAGCGTGCTTTACATTACTGAGCACTGGCCCCCAGCTCTCCATTCCACCCCTCATTTTTCATGTTGGCCATTGCTGGCAAGAGCTGTGCTCCGGCCTTATGACAAATCCCATGGCTGTGACTGATTGTCTAGCCAGCTCTGGTCCCTGGGCCCAGCACAGCCCATCAGGCTAGGGCTTCATGTCTTCATTAGCTCAGTCCCCAGAGCAGGCACATGGCTGTCATCCAGGCGAGGAGATAAAGAGATCCAGATACCACCACCCAGCAAATCCCTTACTGCGTGGAGTCTGGAGAAAGAAACCTTGGCTCACCTTCCATCCAGCCACAAGCAGAGTTATGCCCCTCACTGCATGGGAGCCAATGGGAGCCAGCAGGGCTTCAGATCTGACCCTGCCTCCATTCCCCTCACACCCCAACACAACCTCATTTTCTTTTCTCCTTATAGATGTTTATGTTAGTTCCCCAGAGTCTTCGGGTATGGATGATGAGCTTTCATTCCACAGGGCAGATGCTGTAACACAGGACTGGGTCAAATGTTCCTACCCCAGTTTGATCCCAACCCTGTTCTCCTGACTCCAGAAGAAGGATGGGTCATTGTTTTATAACTAGAACTTAAGCCCTCTGCAAAATAATCCAAAAGAGCTAAAGTGAACCTTCCGCTATTCAGTCCCCTTACAACCCCAAACCCACGCCACAGAAAAGAAATGGAGAATGCAAATGTATGTGGGCAGAAATGGAAACACAGTTGTTGGAGTCAATTTGCATGGGGAAGGAACTGCTGTATGAAGTGACTGTCTCCAGAGAGCGAGTCTACAGCCCAGGTGGTATGACCAGATATAGGGGATCTATCCATGCTCATCCCCAACAGCAAAAGGAGGGAGGGAACAAAGCAAGGCAAAGCTTCCATCTTCATTTTGAGCTGTCAATCTGGCCCCTTTTCCCTGGCATTAAACTCCCTGGGAAGGAAATGAAGGTACCCGCCAGTTGGCAGGAAGCCGGAGAAAGAGCAAGTTCAATCCAATTAGAATTGGATTCAATCAAATTTAAGAAGAAAATTCCATCCAAAGCAGAGCATCATTAAGACAGCAGTTGAAGAAAACTCATTAGCTTGAGAGCCCCCACATCTCCCAATTAAAACATTCCCTACACCACTCCCAGTCCTAACACCTTTTTATCCATAAAAATGGTGAATGCTAAAAATCTGTGCTTTCCTAAGCAGCACAAGCAAAATGCAAATACTAGATAGTGGAGGTGGTGATAGAGCCACCCCTATATGACTGAATGGATTCAGGAGCTTTTGTCTACCTGTGGTTTGTTGCTGTGTCCTTCCTTCCAGGATGCCTTTCAAGAAATTCCTTCAAGGTGGTTTCTACAACCTCCTGCCCTGAACTAGACCTATACTGGTGAGAGAAGGAGGAATCACGTCTCTATGAATTAATCAAGATGCCCAGCGCATGTCCCACTCTCTCTCATATACACGCATGCGTGCGTGCACACACACACTACTGAGGGCCCCATTTCCCATAAACTGAATATCAAAGACCAAAATGCTCCTAATGTACCTATTTTGGAAGAAAAGACACAAACTTGCTTTGAGAGTTGAGAACTAGCCTTCTTGGTCATTACGTTCTGCTGCCAGCCCCCCTTCCTTGCTCAGAAAGTGAATTTGAAGTCAGATTGAAAATCAGGACAGAATCAAAAAATAGGAAAGAAATACTCATTCTGTCAGAAAAATTTTTAACAGGCCCTTCTTCCAGCAAATCCCAATCCAATTCCAATTCCTACTCATTATTACTTTAAACTGAATGCATCATTTAACTTTTATATCATCTTGCTTTTATGTATTTTTCCAGTCTGATTAGATTTCTTTTTTAACCAAAAGGGCAGGCCCCAGGACATTTTCTTGTGTTTAGAGTCCTCATTTGTCTCCTTGTGGGGAAGAACTTTCTCTAGATTAGAAATCCTTCCAGGCATGTTAAAAGTGGCAAAACAAACTCTAGTAATGAGAAGAGAGGTTGAGGTAGTTGAATCTCCTGGGCCTCAAATCAGTGGTGTACTGGTAAATATTTACCAATTAGCTCTTTGGGGAGCAAAAAGCCCTAGTTTGTAGCATTTGCCAATTTCCGTGGTGTAAATATTCCCATCATGGCCGATTTCAAGCCACAAGGAGACATCAGTGAAGCTAGAGGAACAAAGAGCCGTGTGCGGTGGGCTCCCAGGAGCCAGTGCGGGTGAGCGGGATTCAGCATACCACCGGCCCTTAACGCCTTTGTCACCCAGAGATGCTTTGAGGTTTTCCAGTGGCCACCCAATTCCGGGGGGGGAATGAAAGTGCACAGTCCATAACTGTCATGGAGGTTTTTTAGTGACTGTTTGAAAGGGGTTTCCAGGTCACTGGAGAATAGTTGTTATTAAAAGGCAAAGGCTGTGACCATGATCCAAGAATAAGGGAAATGGACTTCATCCATCCCTTTGTACTCCAGTGGCCTGTGTCAAGAATGTCCGCTTCGGTGACTTTCTGTTTATGTGAGAATAAAGACAAAGCCTGGGATGAGGAGAGAAGGCTGTCTGTGGAAAGCAGGGGCAGGTGGGCGGGTCTCCTGGTGTGAAGAAATTAATCCCTTTGTTTCCTCTTATCTCCATCTCTCCTTCTCGCCCACCTGGCCCTCCTCCTCCTCCTCCTCCTACTCCTCCTCCTTCTCCTCCTCCTCATGCACTCCCCTGCCCTGCCCCTCTGCTCTCACTCCCCAGAGAGTTTTCCAAAGAGAGGGAGAAGGCCAAGGCTCGGGGAGATTTCCAGAAGCTTCGAGAGAAGCAGCAGCTGGAAGAGGACCTGAAGGGCTACCTGGACTGGATCACCCAGGCAGAGGACATCGACCCCGAGAATGAGGATGAAGGCATGGATGAGGAGAAGCCCCGAAACAGTGAGCAGCCATCCTGTCTTGGGCTGGGTTCTGGGAGAGGGAGGAGACAGGGGCCAGAACAGGGAGACCTTCTACCACCAACTTATCCTTACAGTTTGTCTTCCTGGAACAACATTAAATGCATTGATTGCAGTCATTTCTACTCATAGAAATTAGTCGCAGATGTGAAATAATTGCTGTTGATCTGTAAAGCCTCATATTCCTTTTAGATCCAAAAATTCTAAAAGACAGTTGAGATTTTGCTAAGGTGGACTCTTTTTTTTTTTTTTTTTATCAGACACCCTCCTCCAGGCTCCATCTCTTTGGGCAAGGGGCAGATTATGGTCTTCCCATTAGAGTTTTAAAATCCCTATGGTGTAGGAATGTAGGAATATATATCCTAACACATATATATATAAATATGTGAGTCTAGGTTCTTGTCCTTATGAGCAAGCATTAATTATGTCCATTGTATTCAAACTCCCCAGTTAGTTTCTGTATGTTTCTAAACTGAGTTCTAACTGGGAATCTGGGAGAAGTAGCAGGTGGAGGGAAAAGGGAAGAAGACAGTCAAAGATGTGAATAGAGAATAGAATCTCTGCTCCCTCATTTCAAAGACTGATTTAATACATCTATCAACTGTTCCCTTTCTGATAACTCTGCTCAAGGTGAAAATACAAAATTAAAACACACAAACAACAAGGGACTCATAACAACATAATTTAATAACCTAAGGAGACCTTTATGCTCTACTAAGTAGTTTTGCAAGTTGGAAGACAACACCTTTGATGGATTGTAATGGTGAGCAATGATGCCATTGAGAGTCTTTCTGGAAAAATGACTGGCAGCTTGTATTATACTGTTGATGGTACTGTGGAGTAGTTGATTCGTTTGTGGACTGAATGGTATGGTGAATAAATAAGCTGGCCTGTGAATGACAGAGAAGCTTACCTCTAAGGCACAGGAATTGTCATCTTGGCTCCTCTCTTCACCTTAAGTCAGGTGGAGCCCCTAACTCCTGATTAATGGTGATGAGCATGCTTCTTACCGTGTTATTAAAAATGTGCAGTATCCACTACTTGCTTAGCAATTAATTGCCATCCACAGAGACATATAGTTATTCTGTTCTCTGGCTAAAGCAAGAGCTTCCAAGGAGAAGTATGCTGCTTCCCTGCCTTGCCCATGAAGTGAATAAATTCCAGGGAGTTTCCAGAATGGAGTATTCTCTGCTGCTAGAGCAGATCACATGGACAAGGCCCATGTACCCACATTTCTGGCTAAGCTTTGGGAAGAGCATACTGAACTGCCTACCCCAATGGACAGGGTCTCTGCCACATTTTTGTAAGCTCAAATATGGATGAAATTGGACTCTGGAGACTGTTGTGCCTCTCACCTCATGGCTAGAGGACACTTTCGGGTCTGCTTCTTGTCCTCAGTCAACCTGTCCTAGGAGGATGGAATGGGAGCCTGGCTCCTTCAGTTGTGGGGATGATGGTGGAACAGTTCTAGGGGATGGAGCAAGAGAATAAGTATCAAAAAAAGCAAGATACAGAGAGTAAAAAAATAACACTTACAATGAAGTGAATGTGAGAGACTTAGGAATGGAGCCAGAAAACGGGTCCAAAGGACTGTCTACTGGGGAAGTCCAATTACAAGCAGAGTTGATGTGATTAAATTATTAAGGAATTGGCAACCTAACAGATCTGCGGGAAAGGCAAGTCTATGGCTTAGGAAGTATATTCTCTTCTTCAGAACTTCATAGTTTGCCCTTCAAAACAAATACAAGGGGAGAAGTGCTGCTACAAATTACATGTGTGTCTCAATTAAAGTACTATCTTGGCCTTTGAAATTGCTAAAAGATTACAGGTTAGTGTATTTGGCAGTTCTTTTCAGTTCAAAGATTAAGTAGTCTTTTAAGGAAAAAAGGTATTATCACTCTTCATCGATGGCTCTGGCAACTTCCGGGCAGAATCCCCATCAGCACTTAACAAGATGCACCGGTGAGACAGAGTTGGCTCCAGCACAGGGAAAGTTCAATGGCACGTTCCGTGGTAGCTGGGCTTACCAAGAGGGGGCCCAAAGACTCATTTTTTTTCTAGGAAAAGCTACAAAACGACTGAGGAAGTAGAAGGAACAGGGGTTGGGAAGACACAAGAGAGAAAGGGCATAGTGGGGAAGCATTTCTCTAAGTACTTAGAGCAAATGATGTGCCCAGTAAAATTATATACAAAAATATATTCTAGTTCATTCATTCTTCCCTTCTTCCCTCCCTCCATCCATCCATCAATTAAGGGCAACTCTGTGCCACGCCCTGTTTTAGGCACTGGGGATATAGCAATGAACAAAATAGTCAAACCTCCTTGCCCTCGTAGAAATTATATTCTAGTGGGGAGACGGACAATAAATTAAATAGTATGTAAGAGAGTGACAGAGTAACAAGTACTGTGGAGAAAGATAAAACAGTGAGAGGGAGACAAAAGTGTTGAGATGTGGCCAGGAAATACCTCACAGAAAAGGTAGCATTTGAATAAAGACTTGAAGGCAATAAGAAAAAGAAACATATAGATATTTGAGAAAAGAGCATTCTGGGCAGAGGGACTAGCTCATGGAAAGGGAGGCTAGCCTCCCTTCTGTTTCCAAGTCAGCCTCAAGGGAGGAATGAATAACAGGGACAGTGGTAGGAGATGAGGTTCAAGGTTAACCAAGGAGTAGATCATGAAAATCATTGTAAGAATTTGGACTTTCACCAGAGGCGAGCCAAGAAGCCCCTGGTGGTTTCGAGCTAAGAAGTGACATGACCTACACGTATTTAACAGGATCCCCCAGCTGCCATGTGCAGAATGAGATGAAAGTGAGCAAGGGTGACACAGGGAGCCAGGTAGGAGGCTACTGACTCAAGAGATGGTGCTTTATCCTGGTAACATGGGGTGGTGCACTCAGGCTCCAGAATGGCATCATTTGCTGACATACCAGATATGGGGTGTGAGAAAGAGAGAAGTCAGGAAGATTCCAAGGTGATTGTCCTCAACAGTAGTAAGAGTAGAATCATCATTTACTGATTTAGGGAAGATGATGACAAGAAAAGATGTTAGGGCAGGAGTATCAGGAAAACCATCTTGGACCTTTTAGTTTGAAATGTCCATTAGACTTCCAAGTGGAGATGTTGAGTGAGCAACTGGGATAAATCTGAGTCTGAGGAAAAGTCTGGGACAGAATTATAATTCGCAGAGTCAACATTCACCTAGCTGTGAGAGTAGGGCATAATGTAGACAGATGTGGGACACATCCTAAGAACTTGGGCCCCAGTGGTGTTTGGAGACAGCAGTGATGAAGAAGAACCAGCAAGGGAGACTTAGAAAGGTATGGCCAGACAGACAAGAGGAAAAGTGAAGGAGGGTCCATGCTGCCCTGAGGCCAAGCAGGGTGAGCACTCAAAGCTGGTCATTGGGCTTAGCAATGTGGAGGTCACCAGTGGGTGAAACGGTGAGGCTCAAAGCTTGAGGGCAAATGAGAGTCTTCTTTTGTGAGTCTCTTGAGTCTAGATACTTCACAGAATGGTATCAGGCATTGTTTGCAGACCTCCTGTTGTTGGCATGGCCTAGCTGTGAGCCATCTAAGGGTTTCCAGAAAGGGGAGAGGAGGAGACTCATGCAATCCAGCCTGCCTGTTCCACTAAGGAGGTGTGTAAAGCCCAGCCTTGCATTCTATCTCCATCTCCAGTCATTTTAGTACTAGCCATTGCCTCTGTGATTGGTTACAGACAGCGCTGGGAAAAGGAGAAAATGACACTCAAGAGCTATTATGGTGCCAAAAAGAAGAGAAGCAAGCAAGGGGTGTGCTTGTGCACCGTTGCATTTGTGCCACTTCCAAAGCAGGCAGCCGCGTGGGTCTTGGCCTCCAAGCCCTTCTCCTCCTGTGTAAAGACTAGGGTAATGTGGAGGCCTCCCTCTCCCTCCGAGTGGCAACAAGCATCCCTTGTGAAGTCACCACTGGCAAAACTATCACTGCTGCCCAGAGCCCATGGTCACCAGGAGAGATGCGCTGCTCCAAGGGACGGGCCCGTTTTTCAGCTTCAATGTCGAATCTGATAGAAGGCCAGTCATTAGAGAGAGAGAAGCCATAGAGAAAGAGATAAAGTCAGAAATTTCTTCTTTCTTTTTCCTCCTCAAGATAAAAAAAAATGCATTTATTAAGTATCTATCCATATGGGAATCTCTGTATCATGCCATTAAGGCAATTTAAATGCACTCCCAGCCCTCTAAAGCTTGCAGTCTAAGACAGACATTTATGTGGATGAGCATATCAAAGACAGACAGACGGTAGAACCGAAACATTGAATTTCCACATAGATAAGCAAGATTAAATATTTACACCAGTGGTGTTCAGTTATGTGACTCGGGAGCCACTTTTGCAATCATCATTAGCTGACGGAGCCGCATGACTGCTATATGCCCTGCAGAGTCTAGGATAGTGGATTATTGAAACACGGACATTTGAGGGCTTATGAGAGCTGCAGGTTACCCACAAAAGGGCCCCATCTGAATATCACTGATTTACATTATATACGTGTCAAGGGCATGTGTATCATTATTTCAAGCTTTTTTTTTTTTTTTACATTTTAATCAGAATAATCAGCATTTACCCTGGACTTAACCTGTGGTCAGGGGTTACCATGTGTCTAGATTTCTGTGACAGGATCCCACCAAGGATCTGGCTCTGCAATCATGAGAAGAAACACTAACAATTGTCTTTTCCTTGATTCCCTTCTTACCTTGCACCCTTTAATTATCAGGTGTTAGAGGACCATCCTGACCCCATGCCACTCAGTGAAGCAAACTCTGTGCAGACCCCAGATATCTCTTGTCCCCCCAGTTAACTCTAGCTGGTCCTAATCGGGGCCCTAAAACTTTAGTGTCGGAATGTGGCCTTAGAGATAAGGTAAGGAATCTAGAGTCCAACACGGGAACCACTCCCCTGGGCTGATGATTAGCGAGGGCAGGACTCGGAGCCAGGTCCCCTGATTCCCCATATAGGACTCTCTCCACCACACCATGGTGCTCTTCACAGAGGCCTTGTCAGACAGCTGTGGGCAAAAGCCGTCCCTAACTGTCCTTCTGTGCTCCCATGATCCTTGGGGTGTGTTCCCCTCTTCGCATGCCTGCTAGTCTACACTGTGAGGTCCTCAGCTAGCTGCCCTTAATTCACCCTATGTCCCTAGTCCCTGACAAAGCCCCAGCCATGGGAATATTACCATACATAGCAGTCAAGTGATTTACAAGAGTTTGTGAGTACCTGTCCATAAGCAGGTTTTGGCAGAGCATCTTCTGCCCTACCCTGGGCAGAGAAGCTCAGACCATCACCAGACTTGAGTAGCTTCCTCATTCTGTCTGTTCAGAGTGACCTTCTTGTGGCATCACTGATGACTCCCTTTCCGAGGGCTCTCTGCTAGCTCTGAATCACTCTCGGTCTTGCAAAGTGCCATTTGAAACCAGGCAAAAGGGCACGGAACCCCCAGAAGCAAGGACAGTGGCAAGGTAGGAAGATTGCAGTGTCATGGGAAGGTGTGGGGAGCTCTTGAGAAATGACGGAGTGCCGTTCCCTGAAGACGCTGGCTATACGCTGGGGCTCTGCCATGAGACTCTTTCATGGATCCTTCCAGCTCTGGTGTTAATCAGTACCCCTGGGCAGGGCCCCTGGACCCAGGATTTTGTGCAGTACGTGGGAGATCATGTCACAGAGACCCAGGCGGGCCTTCCCACAGGTAGCACTTCTGCATTTGGAGCAGAGTCTGGCCCTGCAAGCATGTAGATGCCCTTGTCCCAGCCTGGAGAGCAGGGGAGAGCTACCGGAGGGGTGGTATTGAATATACAGTGAGAAGTTAGGCGTGTCAATCTCACCGAGCGGCCATAGATTTCTTAAAGCAAAACCACTTTTGGGTAAAGCTTGCTGACTTGGAGCTGTTGGGAGACCATGACAGCCTTCTCAGTGAATGATGGCTGTAGGCTCCTGGAGGAATGGAGGAGAAAAAGCCACAAAGCATTTTGACAGACTCTGATGGCCTGCCCACACCAGCCTTAGGTCAGTGTATAGGTGCCTGACTGGCCTGTGACGTCATAGGTTAGTAAGGGCCCTGTTCCTGCTCAGGAGGCACCTATGCACCCTTTCCTACCACCCCACCCCCACCCACTCAGGGAGACTCCCAGTCCACAGCGCCCTCTCAAGACAGAAGGAAGCTTGCTGCATCTTTGCAGAGCCCAGGGCTCCGCGGTGATGCCATAGGAAGCAGAATGAGGCAGGCTGGGGGCGGACAACAGCATCCACAGGGCTGTGTCTTTAGGGGGGCTCGTGCCAAAGCACAGTTACACCCAACAAGCTCTAGAAGACAAATGGTTACATTTATGGTGAGGAATATAGTCAACGCCAGCTGAGAAACGTACCAGAAAAGGGCTTCTTACACCTTTTTAAGACACCTGCCTTTGTCTTGGTTTACCCTTTACTGCCTAACGTCCATGGCAGCAAGCACACAGCCAGGCACTTGCTAGGCAATGCTGCGGTTTCCCAGAGACACAGGATTACCCACCGAGCCACCAGATGACTCCCTGCCGCTCTTGCCATGTGAAGGGGACAAGTGGGAGCTGTTTTCCTGGGAGCACTGGCCAACCACGTGCCCAGCAGGGGCAGAGCAAAGAGACTGTTACTCTTGTAGGACTGAGCAAGACCAGGACTCCTCGGTGGGGCCCCAGAACTTGGAAGGCCCCCTTCCCCCAGTGCCTGAGGGACAGCACCCTCTGCCCTCCAGCCAGGGTCTCGGCCCAAACCAGCATCTTGTGAGCCCTCTTCTGTCTCAGCGGCTTCTCCACCCTCCCAGCTACCAGCTACTGGGCTAGAAGGGCTTCTTCTTCCTCCCTCTTTCTCCTCCCTCCTCCTCTTCTGTATCCTTCCTCTATTTAGTCAGCTACCATATCTTATCAGTTGTCCTCCCCACCCTCCAACCAAAGTCCCCTTGCCCGCCCTCTCCCTCCCCTGCTCTCCTCCTCTCTTCCCCAAGGCAGTAGCCACCTGGCTGCCCTGCCCCCAGCCCCACTTCCACACCCTGCATGATATAGCAAAATTCCTGTATTTCTAGAGCTGACATGTCAATCTCCTGCTCAAAAGCTCTGAATGTCTCTCCACAGCTGCAAAATAAAGCCTA
This sequence comes from Halichoerus grypus, assembly GCF_964656455.1. Lineage (NCBI taxonomy): Eukaryota > Metazoa > Chordata > Mammalia > Carnivora > Phocidae > Halichoerus > Halichoerus grypus. The sequence goes on along the minus strand of NC_135717.1, from coordinate 76,658,665 downwards.
AACATTTTCTTTTTTTTTTTTTTAAGATTTTGTTTTTATTTATTTGACAGAGAGAGACACAGTGAGAGAGGGAACACAAGCAGAGGGAGTGGGAGAGGGAGAAGCAGGCTTCCCTGGGATCACGACCCGAGCCGAAGGCAGCCACTTCACGACTGAGCCACCCAGGCGCCCCGCCTAAACATTTTCTATCTGTATTCTCGGCACCTCAGATCTATCCCAGCCAATAGCTTCAACATATCACTCCCTACTCCCCTTCTGCAAAACCAGACTACTCTGGTCTGCTAATTTCTCTCTTCTGGACTTTCATGTGTCTCTGCCTGGAATACCCTCTCCCTCCTCACCTCACTTGCCTGCTCCAAACCTGCCTAGTCCTCCCAGACTCTCTCAGTCCTCCCAGCCTGTCCCTCCCAGGACAGGCACTGGCAGACAGGCTCGACCTTTGCCCCGCCTCCCCAGTGTGAGTGAGCATGGCCCAGCCCTTGGGAGACAAAGACTATGCTTTACCAACTTCTTATTCACTCTCCCACCTAGCATCCAAGACAGTGATTTATATTTAATAGACTTCTCCCCTCCAAAAAATATTGAACTGAACTTGAATTGAATCCAGCTCTGTGGATCAAGAATATTAAGGTTTTATATCTCTCCATTGCTACCTACTTGGCCAAATACCCTTTGTCTAGTCTTAACCATACTCACAGTAGGCCCTTGGAAAATGTATCATCATTGACAGTGTGGGTAGAAATGATTTACGGGCTGAGGAAGTGGGCCTAGAAGAACAGTTGGAAGGAGCTAGAATTATAGACCCACTGAAAGAGAAAGCTGGATGGTCAATGGAGCAAAGGGGTGAGATCCCTCACTCCCACATTCTCTCCCTGAAAGGGAGTCATTGTTCCATAGCTTGTGCTTTTTTGGTTCTGAGATTGGATAGTGGACACATATCAGCCCTTTATGGGCTCTCCTGATAGAGGCAGGACAGGGGCAAAGGCATGACAGGGGCAAAGGCATGACAGGGGACATATCTTTTCCTTGCATGCAAGGGGGAAAAGACATAGATTATCTCATTTAATCCTCCCCAAGATCATCTTATGTGTGTACTCCTATCCTCATTTTACAGATGGGAAAACTGAGGCTCAGAGAAATTCACTTGTTCATGTCACATAGCTTGTGCATTGCCCTTAACCTCAGCTAGGTAGGCCTTGAGCCCAGTTCTGCTGACTCTGCCCTATACTCCTTTATACTCCTAATACCATAGTCCTGCCCCTTAGTGATGTCAGGACTGTCCTTCTCCTCCAACCAGAAGGGAACTAGAAGAGGGCCCTGCTAACCCCCCGGAGGCCAGAGTAGCCTCTTCATCTCCTTTGTTATAGCATTTATCACCTTCCATCTAATGGGCAAAGCGAGATGGACAGAGAAAAGAAGGAGAGGGGAGGGCAGCAGAGGGGAAACAGTGGTAGGGAAAACTGATCTTGAATGTTAACATAAAGGGGCATGAGTTTGATTTTTAAAGAAAGAGAGAAAAGATGAGCTTTATGATTATAAGAACTATGTTTGAAGCATGAAAGGAAGTCATGGCATTATCTTGTTCAAGCAAAAAAAAAAACAAATAAGTTAACTGAGATCAAAAACTATCCATCTCGTGGCGGGGAGAGGGGGAGGAATCCAGCTGGCTCAGTCAGTAGAGTATGTGACTCTTGATCTCAAGGTCATGAGTTCAAGCCCCATGCTGGGCACTGAGCCTATTTAAAATAAAAAATAAAATACATTTAATCTTTTTATATTCTTTTAATTTGTTTTTTTTTATTTTATTTTATTGTTATGTTAGTCACCATACAGTACATCATTAGTTTTTGATGTAGTTTTCCATGATTCATTGTTTGTGTATTACACCCAGTGCTCCATGCAATATGTGCCCTCCTTAATACCCATCACTGTGCTAACGCATCCCCCCACCACCCTCCCCTCTAAAACCTTCAATTTGTTTCTCAGAGTCCATAGTCTCTCACGGTTAGTCTCCCCCTCTGATTTCCCCCTGCCCTTCATTTTTCCCTTCCTTCTCCTAATGTCCTCCATGCTATTCCTTATGTTCCACAAATTAGTGAAACCATATGATAATTGACTTTCTCTGCTTGACTTATTTCACTCAGCATAATCTCCTCCAGTCCCATCCATGTTGATTCGAAAGTTGGGTATTCATCCTTTCTGATGGCTGAGTAATATTCCATTATATATATGAACCAAATCTTCTTTATCCATTTGTCCACTGAAGGGCATCTTGGCTCCTTCCACAGTTTGGCTATTGTGGACATTGCTGCTATGAACATTGGGGTGCATATGGCCCTTCTTTTCACTACATCTGTGTCTTTGGGGTAAATACCAAATAGTGCAATTGCTGGGTCATAGGGTAGTTTTATTTTTAATTTTTTGAGGAACCTCCACACTGTTTTCCAAAGTGGCTGTACCAACTTGCATTCCCACCAACAGTGTAAGAGGGTTCCCCTTTCTCCACAACCTCTCCAACATTTGTTGTTTCTTGCCTTGTCAATTTTTGCCATTTTAACTGGTGTAAGGTGGTATCTCAGTGTGGTTTTGATTTGAATTTCCCTGATGGCTAATGATGATGAACATTTTTTCATGTGTCTGTTAGCCATTTGTATGTCTTCTTCAGAGAAGTGTCTGTTCATCTCTTCTGCCCATTTTTTGACTTGATTATTTGTTTTTTGGGTGATGAGTTTGAGAAGTTCTTTATAGATCTTGGATATCAGCCCTTTGTCTATAGTTATCATTTGCAAAAATCTTCTCCCATTCTGTGGGTTGCCTCTTTGTTTTGTTGACTGTTTCCTTTGTTGTGCAGAAGCTTTTCTTTTTTTTTTTATCTTGATGAGGTCCCAAAAGTTTATTTTTGCTTTTGTTTCCCTTGCCTTTGGGGACATGTCTTGAAAGAAGTTGCTGTGGCCTACGTCGAAGAGGTTACTGCCTATGTTCTCCTCTAGGATTTTGATGGATTCCTGTCTCACATTGAGGTCGTTCATCCATTTTGAGTTTATCTTTGTGTATGGTGTAAGACAATGGTCGAGTTTCATTCTTCTGTATATAGCTGTCCAATTTTCCCAGCGCCATTTATTGAAGAGACTGTCTTTTTTCCATTGCATATTTTTTCCTGCTTTCTTGAAGATTATTTGACCATAGAGTTGAGGGTCCATATCTGGGCTCTCTATTCTGTTCCATTGGTCTCTGTGTCTGTTTTTGTGCCAGTACCATGCTGTCTTGGTGATCACGGCTTTGTAATATAGCTTGAAATCAGGCAACGTGATGCCCCCAGCTTTGTTTTTCTTTTTCAACATTTCTTTGGCAATTCGGGGTCTTTTCTGTGTTTAATCTTTTTTTAAAAATCCATTTGGAATGGTTTAAGTGATAGTCTTGCTTAAAAGAAAACTTTTGACTTACATGACCCATCAGAGTTTCTTTCAGTTCAAGGCCACTTTTGGACTTGATTAGAGGAGAGTGCTGTCAACCAGAATGCTCCAGGAATAGGGTGTTCTAGCTCACTGACCATCCACTCTCCTGTCTTGCCAAACCCACCATGAGGGGTGTGATATAGTTTGTCTGTGATGATGCAGGATTATGCAGTTCTGCAGGGCCATCCCTTCCAAGCCTCTGATAATCCCAGGAACGTTGGCATGATAGAGGCCCAGAAGAAGAATCTCTGGCCAGGGACAGCCTCACAGTGAGGGAGTTCATATGTGGTGTTTTTGGAGAGGTCTTGTCACCTACCTGAAGCCACAAAACCCTTTGACCAATGGATCTGCCCACTCAGCCTCACCCAGGGTAGGTGCCCAGTAAAGTGCTGATTTGATTTTAATTTGGTGCTTTGCAAACAGATCGACACACCTGGGAGCTGGACGTAGCTCAGCAAAGGTATCAAAGGGAAGATGAAGCATCTTAAATTTCCCTTTGATCCATTTCCTCCAATAACCAGCCCCCAAACAGAACCCCCCACAGTACAGTTGCCTTTGGCTCCCAACACCCACCCCTCCCTTCCTTCCACATAAAGTCTGGGAGATAAAAGCCCCATGTCACATCAATATATATTACCTGTCAGAAGGCTGTTCTTGAAGGAGAAGGAGTGAGAGCTCTTGCCTCTGTCATTGCTTGCTGAGGTGGGAGATTATCACCTGGTGACAGAGGGAGATTAACCACATACTGTATTTCCATCATCAGGGCACGTGGTATGGGAGGCCAGTGGAAGGGGCACAGACACTGAGATTGTTGGCCTTACAGTGGTAGAACAGTCTGGGGGAGAACTCCTGGGGTCATGCACACGCTCGTTTGAGAGAGACATTTGTGCATTCGTTCAATACATGTTTAGGTACCAACTGGCCACTCAGAATACCAAGATAAATAAACACAGTCAGTTTCCTAAGGGGACTTACAGCCTAGTGAAGGAGACAGATGCACAAACAGGTTACAGCAGTGAGTTGAAGGGATGAACAAGGTATTGGAGAAATACAGAGGTAAGGGAGTAGCATTTGGAAGAAGGTGGATGGGGCTGCCTCCCCAGGGAATGACTCCGAAGGGGTGCCGTGTCAGTTAGGGTGGGCTAATCGTTGTCATAAACAACCCCCAAATCAAGTCTGCCACTTGGCACAGTGACGGTCACTTCTGGCCCCACGGTTCAGTGTGGGTTTGGCGTTGGTAGGAGGGGAAGTTCCCCTCCACACAGGCTTCGGGAATCCGGGCTTCTTCCTGCTCGCAGCTCTACCACCCTCTGGGCCTCAGAGGCCTCCGTGGATGCCCTGCATCTGGCCAGCAGAAGAGGCAAGAGAGAGGGAGTGTAAAGGTCAGGTGTAGGAGTGTGGGCACAGCTCCCCTCCCCACCTCATTGGCCGGAATAGTTCTCAGCTCCAGCTAGCTTCCAGAACATAGCCTAGCTATGTGCTGGGGTAGAGGGGCGGCAAGGGGGGAGAACAACTGGAGTTGCTTGGACACATGGCAGGGGCTGCGCCACCCACAGTCTGGGAGCAGTTCACAAGGCTTTTAAAAGGAGGAGAAAGGCATTGTAAGCTGAGGGAGCCACATATATCAAGTGTAGAGGCAAGTAACAGGAAGAGGAAGGAGAAGAGGAGGAGGAGGAAGGAGAAGACGTTACTTTAGGGTGCATGGGGAGAAACCAAAGATTGAGCCAAGAAAGAAGCCAGCCCTGGTCCCAGAGGGCTTCAGAGATGGCCCTCATTCTGTGGATAAGGAGGAGCCACCAAAGAGACTTGAGCAGAGGTCACTGTTGAAAGGCCACCACGACCTTGATGGGAACCAGTGATTGGAAGGAGGGAGAAGCTGGAAGCAGGGAGGTTAGTCATTTCTGGGGCTGATATGGGTGAAATGAGGATCAAAGAGGGGGAATGCATTGCAAAGGTGGCCTTCCACCAGTTGCCTGCATCCACTAGGACAGTCCTGGGGGCGAGCCGACCAAGGAACCTTTGGAATAAATTCCCTGTGCTTTTCCAGACCCAGAGATGGTGGAGGGGTTACAGCAGTGTCCTGGCCTCCTGAAGGACTCCCCCCAAGAGCTGGTTTTTCCTGTCTGGGAGCTCTGTCAGTGCTTGGCCCCTGCTGTTCCACGCCTGTTTCTATCTGTGACCACAAACACACCAATAAGCAGTACCTTTCCCCCGACAGGTACCACATGTAGAATTCAAGTGACTCTGCTTCATTTAATCCCTGCCCTTATGATTAAGTGGCTTATAAAAAAAAAAAAAAAGGTTGAGTAACAACCCCAAACATAGGGCTTCGATGGCTCCATCCTTCAGGATTACTTCATCAAATGGAAATGCACATGCCTCTGGTGATAACTGCAGTGTTTCCAGAAGAGATTTATGCTCCCATATAATAGGAAAGATTTCATCCTCTTAAATAACTGTAGTACCTGCTGTAAGTGCTGGACTATGAATCATTGTGATCACTTGTGTTTAAGCCTCGTGGTTAGTGGGATGGGGCTGGAGCCTGGTCAGAACAAAAGAGAATCGCCCTAAGGGAGTGGCTCAATAGAAAGGTAGTCCCTTGGGAAGATGGATGGAACTCTTCAAACCAGAAGGCAGAATGTCAGAGCTAGGCTGGGCTGCAGGCAGGGGGAAGAGGGAGAACTGGAGCAGAGAAGGCCGGGCCAGTTAAGGATTATTCCCACCTCCATCCGGGCTGCTGTAACAAATTCCCATAGACTGCCTGGCTTAAACACCAAACATTTATTTCTCATAGTTCTGGAGGCTAGAAGTCCAAGATCGGAGTGCCAGCATGGTCAAGTTCTTGGTGAGGCTCCTCTTCCTGTTTATAGAAGGCTGTCTTCTTGCTGTGTCCTGATGTGGTAAAAAGAGCGCAAGCCATCTCCCTGACCTCTTGTTTTAAGGCCACTAATCCCAATCTTAAAGGCTCTATACTCATGACCTAGTGACCTCCCAAAGGCCCCACCTCCAAATACCATCACACTGGGATTAGGGTTTCAACATACAGATTTGGGGCAACACAAACATTCAGTCCATTGCAGTGACCTTTCTGTGTCCCTATACTAGGCCCTGGATTACTTCTTTAGCCAAGTGGATGGCTCCAGCACAATCAGAAAATCACAGAATCCTAACGTCCCAGAGCACACAGGGGTCTCCAGGTCACTGAGTCTATCTCCCAGCCTTTGGGCAGAACCACACAGCTTCCAGTCATGCCTGACCTACCTGTTAAGTGCCCTGGGGGCTAAAAGAAGCATCTGGATTATTTCTATAGGGCCCTATCTCCTCTAAGGCTTGTTTGTTTTCTGAAGACAGCAAAGGGCAGATTTCCTCCCCACTCACAGTGCTCACAGACTTACTTTCTCTCAAAGATGCATGCAGGTTTCAACACTCCCAGGGCAGATCACGGAATGTGCTCAAGGGTAACATAGTGGGAACTGGGCAAAGGCCTCCCAGAACAGAACAGTGTTCTTCATTTCCAAGCACCTGACTTCAAGCCTAAACTTGGACTTCACTGCAAAGGCCGTAAACTTTCTTCCTTCTGCCCCCAGTTTGGATCCTCCAGCAGGACCCACACATATCATGACATTTAGCACCACCCCTCCTCAAAGGGGAGGATGAGCAAGAAAAATGTGTTTGCACAAAAACCCTATTCCCAAAATATAGTCCATGAATGAATGATCTCCTGCGAAGGTCACCAAGGAAGACCAGAGCAAGTCAAATGTCCTATTCCAGGTGATATCTCCAGATAGCCTAGGAGAAAAAAAAGGACTAGAAAGAAAGATTTAGCCATTTACTCAGATTCATACAAATATATACTCTTTGCAACAGAGACTTAATTCACATTAGTTCATCAGACTGACCAAAACTACCCCCAGCAAAGATCTGCAGGGTTGATTCACTAAGACAGAGCTTTGATGAAAGAAGTTTAAAGCTTGTCCTTTCCAAAAATATGTATTTGAATTTTGACAAGGTTCTTTGGTGTTGGTTTGTTTTATTGTTTTTTTTTTTTTTTTTTTACAAAAGAGTATGGGTATTAAGATATTTTTTAAACATCTGGACAAAAAAAGCCTTTGATGCTCCTTAAGTCATGTTCTAAATATCATTTACCAAACATAAAGCTGGTTTTGACTAACATAGCCTAACTCTTATGCACAGGACTTCACAGTGCCTCATATGCGGGAACGCAAACAGCCCAAGATTAGAGGTCAAGAGAAAATATAAACACAGGCTCAAAGCTTTTAAAGAATTATTACAACTGCCCTGAAACTTGTCTGTGCTTTGCTTGGGTGTGACATAATAGATCTGTTCTCAATGACTTACTGACGAGGTGGAAAGCCTTAATTATATGCTTGACAGGCTGGCTTTAAGGGGAAAAGCCTTTGTTTACCTTACCAATTCCAAGCTTCAAATCAGCCTGTCCAACCATTATATCTCATTTCAATGACTCATGAGATATGATAATGGTATGTAATATCAGGCCAGTTATTATGTTAACAAAATTCTCTGAAAATAGCAACACGTACCTATAAAAACAGACACACATACACACACACACACACACACACACACACCCCATACACATGGGCAAGAAAAAAATTGAGGACCGCTTTCTTGTCAGAAATATTCAGAATTAGAGTCTCATTATATTTATTATTACTTGCTTCAGTAAGCTGATATGACTAGAAGCTTGGTGTGATGTTTGCCGTGCCCAGCAGAGGCAGAGAAAAAGATCCCCACTATCACCTGAGGGGAGAGCCTCTGCTTGGCATGAAAAGTAAAGCCAATGGTAGAAGGTCCTAGCCCCCTCGGCCCGCAGCCCGTTCTGCCACCCGGCGGGGATGATGAAGTTGCAATGCTCATTTGCCGACAACCAGGCAAAGTGCCCTAGGTTTTCACCAGGAAGATCCCAAGCCTTAGTAAAAATTGTAGAGCTTCTTCTTGAGCCTCTCAGATGGTATATAATCATTTTCAATAATTATAATTTCCATAGCATTAATCCATGTGGTCATGCCCCTTGATTGGGTGAGGAGGGAGTACAGCAATGTGAGATGAATGGCCCTCACCTTTCTCTCCTAACAGGATCAGAGTTTTGGGTGGGGATAGTCCATGTGTTGTAGTGGCATGGAGGAGCCTGAGAAAAACAGGCCACGCAAGCTTCCGGGCCCCCCTCAGTTACCAACTGGCAATCGTTCTCAGTCTCCTCATTGGTAAAATGAGAGGTTGGGCCAGACAGCTGCAAAGACCCCTTCCAGACCTCTGTTTTGTTTCTATAGTTCTAAGTTGACATACATTAGCTTTAGTCCTAGGAGTCTGAACCAAACCTGGATCTTTCCAGTCCATCATACTTCAGTCGATTCTAGAAGCCTGCAGTTCCCAGACTCCCAGAATTGGTACAGGGTCTCCTACAAGACTCGCCAACCCCTGCAAGCCAGCCTGTTCTTCCAAATACCTTCCTGGCACCTGCATGCATTCTGCCCTCCCTGCCTGGAAAGCCCCACTCCACCATCTGCTTTTGGAACTGCATTGTCTCAGTTACTACCTCCCCTACCTTCCCCTCTGCCTCCACCTCTCCTCACTCCCAGAACACCTACTCCAGGCCTGCACCATAGAGTGTGTCTATTTATTTATCCATCTTCTACCATCTGCTGGATGGCATACCTTGTGAGGGTGGGAACTTTGTATTCTCAGCACTATCGCAGAGCCTGGCAGATAGGCAGTCAATGAATCTCCATTAGAAAGGGGGTGGGAGATGGGGGGAGAAAAGTGGGGGTGGCCCGAACGTCTGGAACTCTGCCATTAGGAGCAGATGACTGGGGCCTGCCTTGTCACTGTATCGGAGCTAAAACCAGGAAAGGCCAGATCTGATCCAGCAGAGGATAGGTAATGAATCAGACATACAGATTAATGCTTTGTCTTCCATTTCTTGTCTGCCAACATTTCTTTCTAACTTCTGCGAGAGGGCGGGATCACTCCATGGTGTTTTTCTTCAGGTTCTCACCTCTTCTCCCCTTTATTCTAAAATACATGCAGAGAAGAGTCAGAAATATCCTTATTCTGTTTCTCTCTCCATGAGGCCAGCTGGCCTGCAGTCAGGAAATGGTTAATAGAGTACAAAGAATAAATGCTTAGCTGCTTCTTTAGGATGGGAAAGCTGAATACGTTTAAGGCTTGAAAAGGTCAACTCTCTTCCAAGGGGGCAGAGGTTTGATTTCATCCATTATGTGATCTTTGGCATAATGCTCGTTTCATTCACTGGATGTGATGGAGATTTATGGAGTAAATGTTATCACAAGCTGAGACTTAATGAGATCTCAACTGTATCTCCTGGTTGTAGTGGAAAGCAACCATTTTGGTAATAAATAGAGAACAGCATCTAATTTGTAAATTCCCCTTTCCGTTTCTAAGTTTAATCAGATCAGTGAAACTGAAGGGAATTGTTGATGACCCAAAATTATTTTCCATGCCTCAGTCTGGCCAGGAAGCATTGCTCCTTACGGAAATGGCCTGCTGCTCTGGCAATGGAAGGGGATGACATTTGTCATTAGACTAACCCAATTGTTGCCATATTAAAAAATATGTTTAGACCAAAATCTATTTAAAACCAAACTGGAACTGAGGCTCCATAGCGCTGTTACGAGTGTCACTGGTTCATAGAAGCAAAAATTCTTTCCAAATAAGCTACAGAAACCTGTAGCAGGGGCCACTCTAAAATTGCCCAGGACCCATGTGACTTCATCTTGACCCAACTGAGGCATCCAGAGTAAGGCTAGAAGGACCACCATGGTACCCAGATGGTGGTCGCAAATACCCTTTTCTGGCATGGCAGACAGCAGGTTAGGGGGCCAGAACACAACCTCTGGCAGATTCTTGGTTTCAGGTAGGGTTTAAAAAAAGAATTAAAGGAGCACAAAAGGGAGGTAAATGCAGCTATCTTCTTTCCAGTCATGCTTAAACAGTGTTCACGATGAATGGTAGGTAAAGATTTTTACAGATTGTCTCCTCACGAGCTGTTAAGCATTTCCAGGGCAGGGACCATGGCACGGGGAAGTCGCTGTTAGCACACAGTAGGAACTTCATGAATATTTCATGAAAGGACTGACAACAATGATGAAGACTTGGGGGAGGTTGATGGCCCCAAAGGGAGCATGGTTAACTGCAGCCGGCCTTAGAGATTGGCCCTGGGAGCACATACATCATCACTAATAAGTGTTCAGACTCCAGATGACCTTTTAGATGCAAAGCAAGTGATCTTGAGATTCTTCTGTTTAGCCTGCATTTTGCTTTTCCATTCCCTAATAAATATATACGGTGTCCAGGCATTCTAACACGGAGTATTATTACTGAAAATTATGAACAACAGCTACCACTTATCAATCACCTCCGCTAACTTACAGTATCTTAAATCCTCACTTAAGCCTCCAAGATCGGTAATATTATCTCTCTTTTTCCAGATGAGAAAGATGAGATTCAGATAATTTGCCCAAGGCCAGGCAGCCAGCAGGAGGCTTGGCCAGGGCTCCTGCCCCAGGGCTGTCTGACTCTAACAGCCAGCCTCTTTCTCTTTTGTCAGCAGGAAAGAGGCAAGCGCAAAGAACAAGGTAGCCCCCAAAATACTCGGTGATAGGGAGGAGAAATCGAGGGGAGGGAAGACTCCAGAAAGCAGTCAGGAGACCTGGTTCCTTGTCTCAGCTCTAATACGAATAGCTCTGGGACCTCAAATAAACCCTTTCCCCTCTAGGCCTCAGTTTTCTAGGATATAAAAGTAATACTCAATCTCCGGTTTTCCATAAATCCCTGAGCATTCTGATCCCTTAGAGCCCCCTCTGGCACTTTCCCTTTGAGTCCTATATTCCAGAAGTGATGACTAGCTGGGCCAGGGAGAGAATGTCCTCATTTTGCAGACCCTGTTTCCCGCGCCCCTCCCCCCAGCGCCCCCCCCCCCCCGCCCCTGCCTTGGCTGGACAGCAGGTGGCTACAAGATAGAAACCTCTCTCCAGCATCCAGCAGCTACTTCATGGCCCACACTCTTCTGCTCTGTGCCCAGAACCAATATCCTGATAACTTTGTCTTGGCCTTGAAAGCATCGAACGGTAGAATTTCAGCACCGGAAAGTGTTGCGAAGGCTCATTCCTGCTCCCCTGGTGTCTCCATCTCTGTCTCTGCATGAAACTCCTCTATAGCATCTATACAGAGTCTTTCCCCCCCTTTCTCGAACACTGTGGGAGGAACTCACCAGGTAACAAGAAACCCCCTCCCTTTTTGTGCACCTCCAGTTTTTATAACATTCTTCCTTTTCGTGAGCTGACACGTGCGGCTGCTTCCCTTCCCCACACTGGTCTGAGGTGTCAGGGTGCAACACTGCCCCCCCAAAGGCACTGTTAATTATCCTCGCTCGGCTAGTTACTCACACTAATTGCTTCTCTGTCTCTGCTCTCCCTCCTGCCTTCCGTTGCCATGAGGGGTGTGCTTCTGACATCCTTGCCCACCTCTTTTCATTGGCCCTCCCAGTAACCAATGAGGGAAGCATGGAGCTGTTCAGACTATGTGTCCTTCCCAGACACTGAGTCGAGGCTAAGGAGGACCCTGGAATGCAGGGCTCCTGGCTCTGGCACAGACGGTTTCCGCAACACCTCTCTGCCTGCGTCTCTCTTTCCCCCACTCCCCTGCAGCCCCTCCTTCCTCCCCAGTGCTGACCTCTGTGCTTGGTCCCTTCTATCTGCAAGGAGGCTCACTCTCCTACAGTTTTATTGGAATAAAAAATGGGCTACTGTCTCCTTTGTGCTTTCCCCAAATCAGGCAAATACCCTAGCTTCACTCCTTTGCAGCTGACCATCAGATAAGGATTACTCCCACAACACAAGCAACAAAAGCAATAGAGTTGCATGAATCTGCCTGAAGTCTCCGTGTCCCCATGTACAGACCCACCAACATCTGTTCATCATGCAATCCACACAACCAGCCCTTCCCTTCCTTACTTAAAAAGCCTATTCCTTATCCCACCTACCATGACGGAGAGTCCATCCAAAAACCAGAAGTTCTGTGTCCTTCCTTCTAGGTTTCCTGGGCCGCTGAGCTCACAGCACGAAGCCTCATAGAATCTAGGCTTCAGAAGGGGAGGAATAACCAAGAGGTAGTATGACTACCCAGGCAGGGAGGCCCAGATGAACCCAAGGTCGCGCCTCCCATCTAAAGTCAATTGCTGGAACATCAGCATTCCCACTTCCTGCCAGTGCCCCCAGGCCTTTTGCTTGTTGAAGACAGTGGTCCCTGTTCTCTGGATTTCAAAAACCCTTTCTCTCTTTTAAAGGAAGAACAATCAGCCTCTCCAGCAAGCCCAACTCTCCTGAGAAATTACAGAAGAGTTCTAAGATTAGGGAAAAGAGGGAGGAGGGATGAAGGGTGAATAATACCTTTGATTCAGATTAAATCTGGAGGGGAAGATTCTGGAGGGAGAGGGTATGGAGTAGAATAATAAAGCGACATTGTCTGGCATTAACACCCCCCAGTTCTTGCACATTTGGCTTGGGGTCGGTTTCTCCTCCTCTGCCTGGTTCAGAGTCACCCCACTGCTGTGGGCATGAGCACCCTACCCAGCAGTGGCCAGTCTTGGCCCTACCCTAGTATAGCCCAAGGGGGAGGCAGGAGCCTTCAGTGGGTGGCTGACTGTGTGGGTTCCAGTCCCCGCCCTGATGAAACAGAGTGAAGGAAACAGTGCCGACGTGGCCCCATCCCAGAGATGCTCGTCTGCACCGCACTCTGAGGGTGAAGGAGAGCCATGGAAGAAAGCTGAATGGATGCTTCTGGATGGGCTCCCGGGCCTCCAGCAGAAGCTGAGTCCTGCTCCCGGCCCTGCGGCACTTCCCCATCTGGTTTCCCAGGGAAATCAGCATCGCGCCATGGAAGATGCCCTGCTTTCTGAGGGCTGTGGTGGAAAAAAAAGGATAAGAGAGTAAAGCAGAAAAAAGCGGGTGAGTCAGTGAGGTGCGGCTCTTCCTTCCATTCATGAGCCAGAGTCAAAGGCACCGTTGGTGGGGGGAGCGGCAACGAGCAGAGGACTGACCAAACCTGCCTCCTGGCCCCGGCTCTGCTCCTGCACAACCTCAGTCTCCTCATCCAGAAATTGTGAATGAAGACACCTTCTTCCCTGGCTGTCTCCCCAGGTAGTTGTGAGAATTAAAATGGCATCATTTCCTGGGAGTAGCACCAAACAGAGCTATACTCCTTCTAGCGAGCAGAGAAAGAACTGGATATATACCAGGGCACTGAACTACATGGTGCAAACGTGTAGTTTCCTCTTCAGGAGGAAGAATGCTGTGATGCTGTGGGATTCAAGAAGGCTTCAGGAAGGCAGGAAGACTGGGAGGGAAAGAGGGTCTTGTGCCCGTGGAGGAGCCCAGGGGACAGTCTCCAGCAGGGCGAAGACCGGATGTAGGTGGGTGCCTGGTGGCTGGCCAGCACCTTGCGTGCAATGGCATCACATCAAGCTGGCCCAGGGTGGCACAAAGCAGAGGTGGAGAGGAGAGCTGAATGCTGAGTGCCCGAGCATTCGCTGTGTGGAGATGGAATGGGAGTTTGGGTGAGTGGAGTGAAACCAAATCACAGGGGCCTCGGGAGGCAGGCTGAGGGTTCTGTGTGGTGCGGGACAGCCATGTGACATGATGAAATGGTGCTGAGGGAAGGCCCCCCCCCCCCCAGCAGGTGAGAGAATCAGGTAAGGGCTCCAAGAACCATCCTTCCTTCTGTCTGGGCCCCGCCCCACCCCCACAAACAGTCCACTCATGGTGATGCATTGCTCCGAGCACCCTGTTGTAAAGCTCAGTTTATTTTTTCTAAGCAAAAGAAACCTTAGGAAGCTCCTCTCAAACCCCCAGCAAAGGCTTGAAAACTGTCAATCATGACTACTTCCTAGTCTTTGACGGTAGCCAGGCCACTTTGGACATGTTTCTTATGTTAGTGCAAAATCTTCACCCCTCCAGTTAATCTTTGATACCTTTTCCTTGTAGAACTACTCTAAGCAGGCAGTATTTTCCCCCTAAGCAAAGACTCCAAATATTTGAGGAGGGTGATGAGGCCTCTTTTTTTTTTTTTAAAGATTTTATTTATTTGGGAGAGAGCAAGCTAGAGAGAGAGAGAGAGAACGCACAAGCAGGGGGAGCAGCAGAGGGAGAAGCAGACTCCCCACCAAGCAGGGAGCCCGATGCGGGACTTGATCCCACGACCCTGGGATCATGACCCGAGCCAAAGGCAGATGTTTAACTGATTGAGCCACCCAGGCATCCCATGATGAGGCCTCTTAATCTACCTTATCTAGATTAAACCTTTCTAGTTTCTTCCTAGAACATGACATACCACCCTTCGCCATCCCAGAAGTTCTCCGTCCCAGAACTCCACCTCTGGCAGCTACCCCTCCATGAACATGATCCTGGGCTCCGAACCCCAGCCTAACAGGATCTGACTCATGCAGAGGAGGGGAGCACCACTTTCCTGGGTCTTTGCCCAGGGCAGGGGGGTGTAGGGTCCTGTGAAGTGACAAGGCAGAAGGACCTCTCCGTGACAGATGTGGGCTGTTAAATTAGCAAGACAGACCCAGGACTGCATCCTCACCCCAGTGAGAAGGAGGAAAGTAACAATGGTAAGCCTCCAGCAGGCAGAGCAGGGAGATTAATAAAAGTAAAGGACTTGCCACGGACGGGGGCGAGCTGATTGATATTCTGACACCTGCCCATAAACTCACTGATGAAATGACTGGGCTGAAGAGGCACCATGGAGCTGGGAGCTAAAGTGACTCACTTCACATAAATGCCACTAATGGAGGCAGCCTCGAAATTTAAGGCAGCTATTTACTTGCACGATGGAAGGGAAGGCAAGGCTAAGACCCTTCCATAGAGGTAGTGCTCCTCACTCAAGGCGGCTCCCGCTCTGTGGGTACCTGCATCTTCGAGATTGTGCTGGGCCCCTGGAGGGCTCCTTGCAGGAAATCTGACCTGGATCAAAATTATCTTGAGCCTCAGAAAGCTGTGAAGGGGAAGACAGAGCCCGAGAGAAAAGAGAAAATAAGAGTGAATCGTGAGCTCTCTATAGCTTTTGTAAACAGCAGAGAACAAGGTGCAAAGTGTGAAACTTATCCACAGTGGAACTTTTGAATTCCAGACAAGGGGAGAGCTCAGCTGTGATGTTCCAGGGTGGACTTTGATCCTCTCCAGGATGCGAGTGAATGGCAAGTGAGAAAGGTGGCAGCACTGAATGGTGGAAAGAGGACTATCCCTCTACCACCAACTAGCCTTGTGACCCTGGGCACATCACTGACCTTCTCTGGACCTTAATATTCTCACCTGTAAAATGAAGGCTACCCCTGCTAGCCCTGCAATGCAGGTATGGTTCAGATCTCCCTTTGCAGAGCAGAAACTGAGCCACAAAGTAATGAAGTCCCATGTCCAAGGTCACAGAGCTCCAAAGTGACAGAGACAGGATGCAGACTCAGGCCACCTGGCTCCAGAGCCTAGGCTCCTAACCATGCTGCTCTGCGTAATGCCTCCCCCTCTTGGCCCAGAAGAGCTGGCAGGGAGGCCCTGGGCAAGATTATGAAATAAGTGTGGCTTCTCCCCAGAACCTCCACCTGTATTTTCGGCTCCTCTTCTCTCAGTGATCCAGGCACATCCGCAGGGCTCTCTAGTCCTCTCTTATGATTAGGAAAGGACTTTATAAATTCATGCAATATACATAATGGCTAAGAGGGGAGACTTAGCATAGCATCTACCATAGTTCAAATGCTGGATCTTATTAGCTGCTTGCTTTGAATAAGTGACTTAATTCTCTAAGCCTCAATTTCCTGATCTATAATATGGGAACATACAATGGGCACATATAATCCCTCTTAGGATTGTTTGAGGCTTGAATGAGTTAGCATGTAAAGTGCATGGGGGAGTAGCCATTATGTAGTGAGTGATCAAAAAACTATTACTCAATACTATTAGTATTAAGATAGAAATGACTGATACTACTATTACACATCCAAGAGTATTTGCACTCTGAGGGGACAAGATCCTAAAATGAAGGAATGACCAGTGGGCATCACTGGACTGGGTTGAAGAGGGATGTAGGACACAAGTCATTCTCTGTCCCTTTTATATCATACCACATGAGCGACCAGCTACTGCTAAACGAGGCTTTGAGAACTAGAATAATGTCCTCCCTCCAGCCTAAAATTAGTTTGTGCCCTAAAAGAATTGAGTTTCCAAAGGGATCCTACACAGAAAGGCCACCATCATCCATGTCCAGAAGACCCCGACTCAACCCCAGTGGCTGTGGGGAGCTCTGTTTTCCTTGGGGATGTCCTCACTCTCCTGCGTGATCGGATGTCCTGTTTCCCCCATCGTCCCAAGGGCCTGAGAATGTTCCACGCCGCCTGGCCATCCCTAATGAAGGTGGGGCATGATGGGGGAGGAAGGAGGGCCATGGGCCAAAGTTCAGACATTTGTTTGACGCAGCTCAACTTCCTTCCCCTGCCTCCTCCTGCCACTGCCTACCTCCCCCTACCCGCACCGATGGCCCGACTCAGTGGCGCCACAATTGTGGAGAGAAATTTTCTGCTTGGGAACACTGGATGTTTATGGCCTGCTGAGAGTACAACGACCCTGGTTTTCTTCTTTGGGGATTATGGCTGCAGATCAAGGGCAGGCATTTATGCCTCCCCCCAGTTTATAGCGGTAATAATAATTATTACAATGGCACATAATGCTTATATTGTGCCTTTTTAATAAGGCCACTTTGTTTGGCTTCTTAATATTTAATCCTGTTTTATATTTACTTTCTGATAGCCTAACATCAACCAGGTTTTAATTGCTTATGTGGAGGAAGCCTTGCTGGGCCTGGGCTGGCAGGAGGCTTCTGGGAAGGCTCTGGAGGCGGCAGCACCCTTCTCTGTGACCTCTCAACCCAGACAGACCACCGTGGCTGGGCTCCATTTTTGCTTTCCCTCTCACCATCTCTTCCCTCTTCTTTTCTACAGTATACTTTTCTCCTCTCCTTCTCCCTCTCTTTCTTTCCCTTAGAAGAGACCTGCAATCCATCATCTAATTTAATTTATTAATGTAAGAGATGAGGAAAATGAGACCCCCAATCATCATGTGATTTGTACAGGGTCTGGAGCTATTTCATAGCAAGGCCAAGGCGAGGATCATCTTTGGCATTTCCTAGACTCACAGTACTAGGGAGATTCCTAAGACTCTGAGCTGGATAAAGACATATAAAGAACTCCTTCACTTGTCAGCCTGAGACTATATTTGGCCATGTGTTTGATCTATCAAACTGTAGGAAAGTAGTAAGGAATAACTTTCCAAGTTTTTTTGTTTGTTTGTTTGTTGGCAAGAGAAAATGAAATGAAAGGAAACGTAACATAGTTTCTCCCAAGAGAGTCTCCTGGGGCAGTAAGCACAACCAGAATGTCCAGTTCTATTCTGCCATGGGGCTAAAGCAATGCCCACTGTAATTACCTACATCACTAGTTCTTATCAATTAGTTCTTCTGTATTTGAGCAAAGTTCTTCTGGAGGTTGCCTGATGTACCCAGGAAAGTCCTGGGTGCAAGGCCAGCCATTCTGTACCATTTACTAGCTTTCACTTTGGGGGCAACTAAGTTCCACTCGTGGGGACTATGCTTTCATTTGACAGGGGAATACTACTATCCACCTTGCCCCGGACCAGAGGGCTCCATTGGTAAGGCTGCTGACAGAAAACAGATTCATGAAGTGGGTGATTTAGGAGAGGTTAATAAAAAGATGCAGGAAGGTTTAAGGAAGTCAACAGGGGATAATGCAGGACCTTACTGGAAGGGCCTGAGGGGACAGAGTGAAGGAGCATTTTCCAGAAATCAGAGAGGGCAGCCATGAGGAGAGGGTCACATGATCAGACCTGTGGTCTTCAGCAACAAGACACAGCCAATGTGTACCAGCCCTGCACGCAGTGCCAGGGAAATAATTACCCTGCTTCACTTTCCTCAGGCCTCATAGACATCCTGCTGGCCCTTCCCATTGGTCAACACAACATAAGCCCTAGCGTAGGAGAAGTTGTTGATGTCGTTTACAAAGGTCAGCTTCCTGGAGTACAGGGCATAGCAGAGAGGACGCATTTGAAGGACAAACTCAAGATGTCCAGCATGTAGGAGTGCCCTTAAAACTCCATAAAGATAGAAACTGTTGTTATTATTATAGTTCCAAATCTAATACCGCTAGGATCTGAAAGGGAGTCCAGAGAATTCTAATATAAAGACTCTGGCCTTGAGAAAATTTTAACTTAGGGAAATAATCTAATACTCATACAGTAAACTATAAGAAAAACAAATTAAAATTAGTTGGTAATATTAGCAAATACTTGTATCACTTACCATTTACAAAGTTCTTATAAATTTATTTCACTTAATCCTTACTAGGACCTCATGAACTAAATAGTATCGATATTTAGCCTCTTTTTACATATAAGGAAACCTCAGAAAGGTTAAATAACTTACCCGTTTCATGGAACTAAAACTTGAATTCACATTCTAATTTTAAAGCCTCACGGATCGCAATGTTCCAGGAGCTCAGAAGAGGGGACTCTGTGGCAGTGGGTGGTCCTGAAAGGCTCCACAAATGAAAACTGGGCCTCCAGGAATGGATGAAATTTGACTAGTTCGGGAGTCAGCACACTTTTTCTCTGAAGGGTCAGTTGGTAATTATTTTTGGCTTTGCAGGCTACATGGAGCCTCTATTGCAACCACTCAGCTCTGCTGCTATAGTGTGAAAGCAGCCGTGGACAATACAGAAGCAAAACTTTATTTACAAAACAATAGCAATCTGGATTTGGCACAAGAGCTATTGTTCCTTGACCCTGGAATATGTGAAGGGGAGGCGGAAAGGTATGATATGTGACGTCATAGCTACGAAAGCCCAGAGGTTAGAATAAAGATGGCACATTCCAGGGACAATGAGGAGGGCAGCCCAACTTGGGTGGAGAATTTCTAGAGGAAGTAACGGGAAATGAGGATGAATCAATATTGTCTTAATCAGCTAAGGCTGTTGTAACTAAGTCCCACAAACACACAAGATGACTTAAACAACAGAAAGTTATTGTCCCATAGTTCTGGAAACCAGAAGTCCAAGATCAAGGTGTAACCGGTGTTGGCTTCTTCTGAGAGCCGTGAGGGAAGGACCTGCTCCAGGTCTCTCTTCTTGGCTTGTAAATGGCTGTCTTCTCCCTATGGCTTCATATGTCTTCTCTGTGTGTGTGTCTGTGTCCAGATTGCTTCTTCAGATCAGCATACCAGTCAAATTGCTTTAGAACCTGCCCTCGTTATCTCATTTTAATTTAATTACTTCTTTAAAGACCCTTTCTCCAAATACAGCTACGCTCTGAGGTTACAGGAGCTAGGACTTCATATGAATTTCTGAGGGGCACTCAGCCATCACACATAGCATGGAGCCAGATCACAGGAAGTGTTAGATTCCAGATTAGAGTCAGTGGGGTAGGAAATTAGGAATCCTTTTGCATGTTAGTCATAACTCGGATTAGTACTTTGAGAAAATGAATACTAATTATGCCACTCATATACAGAAAAGATAATAAAATGGGCATCTGCCAATTAAATGGCAAAGTAAATTGTTCAGTTCATCCAAGAGAGTGTGGAAGGCTGAGCAAATGGATCCTGGCAGTCTGGCAGACCCAGGATTCAGCCCATTGGCTCCATACGGCTCTCCACAGCACTGGAGAAGTTCAGGTTGGGTGAGAAATGCCCTCAGTTCCTTGGGCTTCCGACACCCCCACCACTGCCTGGGATGTCTGGCCCTGATGCACCAACCCTCTCCCAATGAAAGGAGATAAAAGATTGACAGCAGTTGATGAGTTCTCTGACCTTGGGTAATGAGGCTGCCAGCTAACTTCCAGAATGACGACAGCATTTCTCTTAGTAGATCTCAAGAGAGGCCAGCCATTCCTGCTGAAAGTCACCACAGAACATTGCAAAGCCGCATCCCTGGGACAGTGTCAAAGCCATTTGGGTAACCAAAGATGTCAGAACTAGGCAGATTTCTTCATCTCTCCCAGGTCCATTCCTCGTTCCCTAACATGGAGCTTTGCTCTAATGTCACTCGGCCAATTGTGATGAATAAAAATACCTAAGACAGACAGCCTCAAGAAGCAAGACCAGATATTTTATGTGTGGAGGCTTCTCCATGCATCTGCCCCCAACCTAGGGAGAGGAAGGAAGGAGGGGAAGGAGGGAGAAGGAAAAAGAGAGTAAAGGAAGGGATACCTGAGAAGATTTTGCTTACTGTTTCCTCTGTGGATTGACTGCTAAGTAACCTTAGTGACTTTCTTTTTCTTTGTCAAAACTAGCATTGCTCTTACTCTCAAACCTTGGTCAGAGCCCCTTCGGAAGTCATTTTTTATGCACGTGGATGAGTATGGCCATCTTTGGGGATACATATTACATCGTGGTAGCTAAATGAGATCTAATTTCTTTTTACAGCAAATGTGAGTGCTGACACACTGGAACAACCTGGAGCAGATTCACCACTTAGAGGTTTGCTTTAAGCAGTATAAGGAACTGACTAGAGGCATTAGTTTTACAGAGAGCTTCTCTGTTGACCACAGCTTTGGAAAGGCTGGCCAGCTGATCTGTGCAGCCATGCTTTCAAAGAACTATCTGGTGTTTAATGGAGGATTTTAAATTTTAGTAAATAAACCTTCAGAAGGTTTGCAAACCCACAGGTACCAGGCACTGCCAATCTTCACCATGGCTTAGATCTAGTGCTCCTCCCCCAGCAGGATTCATATGATTTCCAGACATGTAGGAAATGGCTTATTATAATCCCCCCAGTATCCACACAACTGTTCTCCAAGCAGGTCAGGGGAGGCATTGGTTACTGCGAAACAAGATCTGTGCACCTCCCTTGAGATGTAGAAATAATCTATCAGGCACCATTCAAGCAAGAGTTGTCACCCAGAGAAAATATTTTGGGGAGAGAAGACATTAATTCAAGAGATAATCAGTCTTTGGCAAGATGGAGTCAACACAACTCATTGTAGCAGTTGTGATATTACTAAAAATGTACTTATGTTATCCACCACCTGCAACGGCAGCTGTTGATTACTCTTTCAGGAAGAGTAATCTCATTTTCTTTGAGAATCATCTCAGCAGAAGTCAAGGAACAGGACAGCCCAGAAATCCAGATTTGAGGCAGAGGACCCCCTAACAATGAAGTTAGAAAGTCAGAAAACTAGCTTCCTCTCTAGCATTCTTTCTCAGTAATATCCTTCCTAAATCATTCAAGAAGCACAATTTATTCCGCAGAGGGCATGTTATTATGACACAGTCTGCAGACAAGCACACATCAAGCTTCACTTTACAAACATCAAGAGGGTTGCCTTTAGAGGAGAGGTGCCTTCGGGCACCTGCGTTCTTTGCTGTCTTTCTGCCTTAATTTCCAGCCAGTTCATCATCTGAGTGGCCGCAGGAAGAGGCAGAGTCTCCAGCTCATCCACCAAATAACTATCCAGCATTTATAATTCTCAGCTCTCAACAGTTTGGGCACTCAGACTCCAAGATGGAATGCAAGTCCATCTCCCTAGGGCAACAAATCCCTTAAAGAATCAACTATGATCCTGCCATCTAATCCCTTAGGAATAGGAACACAAACTGCATTTTCACCCATCTTATTCCCTTAGGGACTTTTGGGATAAACTATCACAAATAGGCACTAATATGTTAATGTACTGCTCCTTCCAGGTGAGAGATTTTCATTTCAGCAAGGAATCTTCAGATATATGACTTTACCCAAAAGAGCAGATCTAGTAGACATTACTGCACACTCTGAGAGGAGATGATTTACATGCTCTTCAAATCACGTTCCACACCTGTAGCTGGAAGACCAGCCCTGGTCAAATTCAGTCATACACTGAATGACCATGTTTTTATCAAGCTGTTTCTATTGTTTTTAAAGTTATTGTGCAGTTATTTCTGAAATCAAAAAATATGGGGCAATACTGATGCCAAGGCCAGAAGCTGAATAACGCTTCTGTATAACAGGTCACAGTGTTCTGGGCCTTCTGTCACTGGCCAGGGCTCTTGTTCCCCCAGACAACCATGTGAACAGACAGAAACTTGGTGACTGGCAGACTCATGTTGACCCCTTTACACCTCCGAACAAAAGACCACTCATTATGAGATGCTTACTTCAGTAACTGTTATCATTCTAAGCTGAGACATATCTTTTGCTAGAAAGCAAATTGGAACCAAGCCATTCATTTCAGCTCCTAACGCTCAGTGCTTTTTTCATATGGGATTTTTGAGAAGTGTCTGCTTATTCCAAGCTTTGTTGTTTTTTTTTTTTTTCCAAGCTTTGTATTTTAAAGATGTGTGGTTGGGACATGGCCCTTTACCTAGGTTAAAAATAAGACTGATCCTTTTTTTCATGAACAAGTCTTCAGAATTCTCACTAACAAGCAGCATTCAAGGATGCTCATTGAAGGTGATCCAAGTTCCAGGGGAAGTGGATAAAATAAAGAAGCACCTAAAAACTTGGATTGACCTTCCCTTTATGCCCTTTCCTGGAACTAATGGGATCACCTACCCATTCCCCACCAGGGCACATGCTTCCTTTCCTGAGTGGTAGCAGATTTCCCACCTCATTAATAAGTTGTGACTAGGGGCACCTGGGTGGCTCAGTCGTTAAGCGTCTGCCTTCTGCTCAGGTCATGGTCCCAGGGTCCTGGGGTCGAGCACCGCATAGGGCTCCCTGCTCAGCAGGAAGCCTGCTTCTCCTTCTCCCACTCCCCCTGCTTGTGTTCCCTCTCTCGCTGTGTCTCTCTCTGTCAAATAAATAAATTAAAAATCTTTAAAAAAAAAAAATAAGTTGTGACTAAGCCTCACTCACCACTCATGCCAAGCACCCTCCGTAGAGGCCTGGCAGAGCTGTGGTTCATACTAGTTTTGTCAAACAGAGTGGGAAAATTCTCTTTCTCTGGAATTAGATAAAGCATTTGACATCCAGAACTCAAAGTCTATTGCAGAATACAGAGCTCCCCCTCTTCCATTTGTGGTAATCAGTGTCTTTACAAACTCCCTAGCACCCTCTTCTTCAACTATAGCCCAGAGCCAAAAGAAGCTTATAACATTCTTCTCCCTTATATACCAAACTCCTGAAAAGACTATCCACTGACAAGCTTCTTCGCCTATTTAAACTGATTAAAAGCAGATACATAGAGGTTTTGGATCTTATTAGGCCTGAAACACTTGGTGGTTCTTTATTGGATGGGACTAAGTAGTTGAATTGGACAAAGGGGCAAGTAGATCCATGGGCTGTTTTTCATCTGCAAGTGGCATGATCTGAATATAAGTGGTGAGGGAGGCGGGGTAGATCCACTACAGGTGGGGAAGAGGTCAGGTCACCTGGCCATTGGGTAGGAGTGAAGGGGGAGCACCAATGCTATCATTTGATTCTAGCAGTTACCCTACTGGAGACTGTAGGCAGCAGGGATGAGTGGTGGCCTCTCCCAGGAAGCTCGTCCCTCAAAGCCACTAACTAGATAGACCAGTGTAGACTGAAGCTTCTGCTGGAGTAACTCCTTCTCCTCAGGGTCCATCATTTGTTTTGTGTCATTAATTCATGTGATTGGGGTTTGGGTTCTACTTTGTTATGTTTTCTTATGTGTTTTGGTTTATTGCTTTTTACAGTTTTCTTAGTTTATGTTCAAAGATGAAAATGGATGTTCTATGTAAAAGCTGAGTTCCTTGTCTCTTTCTTTTGCCCATGGCTGACTGCATGCTTTCTATTGATGTCTTGTTCCTGGTTCTTGACATGACCATCTTGTCTGTGAAAGGAGGCACACCAGCGGGCTTGCTTGATCAGAAGAAAGGGAAGTTTGCTTGGTTTAGTCACTCCACAGAAACCCATGGTAATGTTCCCCTGCGCTCTATGTGTGTAAATGAGCATTGGTACATACCGGACTGGTATTTTTCTCGATGGCTTGTGATGCAGTGGTCATGAATGTGTATTTGTATGTGTGTGTATGTGTTTGTGTGTGTGTGTGTGTGTGTATCTATAAGGGGATGGTAATCTGTCCCACTCAAAGCCACTGCCCTATCATCTCTTCATATGTATAAAGTCAGCAGACATGACAATCAGCAGCCGCTATTCCTTGATGGAACACTTCCTTTGGATAGTGCCAGCCAAGATTAAGGTCACCGTAAATGCCAACTTGGTACTGGTACAGGCAGTTCCTTGATTTAGGAGATAATATGGTTCCTCCTAAAGCCCAAGCCCATCCACTCCTAATTTGGTTGTATTTTCAAGCCTAGCACCACCATCATACCACTCCATTAACACAGAAGGGGCTCTCTGGGAGCAAAGTGTCACAAAGTCAGAGCTCTTTAACTTTATTTTTTTAAGATTTTATTTATTTATTTATTTATTTATTTGAGAGAGAGAGTTGCGGGGGGAGCAGAGGGAGAGAAAGAATTCCAAGCAGACTCCGCACTGAGCACAGAGCCCAATGTGGGGCTTGATCCCACAACCCTGAGATCACAACCTGAGCCAAAACCAAGAGTCGGATGCTTAACTGACTGAGCCACCCAGGCACCCCCCAGAGCTCTTTAACTTTAAACAATGATGCCTGAAGAGTGAAAGGAACCTTAGGTCAGAGATGACCAGAGATAGATGGTTTGAAAGGACTGAAGGCTCTTCAGTGTATGACTTCTTCCTTAGTGTGGATGGAGGAAAGAATCTGGTGAGCTCTGAAGGTGCTGTCTTCCTAGCTCCCAGTGCTAAAACCATCCCTAAGGTCTGGCCTCACACACCAGCTCCTTCAGACCTCAGGCTACAAAGGGTGTGTAAATGCTATAAAATTCAACACCACTATTTGGCTATTCACCATGCTCCTATGATGCTTCCAGAGCCTGATCTGGCTATAAGAACCTCATCTTGTCTTAAAGTATAGAGTAGGGAGCTGGTCAACAGAGGGGCAATCAAGATAAGCATGGTGCAGGGGGTTATGACACTTGTACTCATGACCAAGTCCTACCCCCAAATACACTGTGTGAACTTGGGCATCTTCCCTTCCCTAAACCTCACTTTCCTGTCCTGTAAAGTGAAGGGAATAAGCTAGAGCTGGGTAATATCTAAAGTCACATCCAGTGCCAACCTTCTTTGAAATGGCATCTAGATTTCTTTTTACCCAACTGTATTAAAAATGAGTCCTAGGGTAGAGAGGTCTCTCGTACATGACAGTCAAACATATGTTAAGTCATGGGCTTTCTATTTATATCTTGCATGTTCCTGAAATGAGTCTCTTCTCACCCACCCATCTTTTCTTCATCCAAAAGAAATGAACCTTGGAAAATCTCCATCCAAAGATATTATCCATATAACCAGTAGAAGCTTTTCCTGGGCTGTGGCGGCCGCATGGGGACTTGTACAAGGTGTCACATCACCTGATGCCACACCCTCACTAACTGCAGATTGTGTGGCTCCTGAGAGTTAGTGATTTTCTCACCACATGAGGAGTTCTGTTCTGCAAGGAGAACGGAACCAGGACCAATGCCGTAATGGCCATTCTGAAGAACAAGGGTTGCCAAAAATAAAACTTATTTTTGCGTCATATTAAAAGGGTAAGAGAAGGTGAGGAGGAAGAATTCTCTTGAGTGAAACTTCTATTTGAAATAAAAAATAATGATAAAATAATGGCTTCTCTAAGCCCCTACACTGGGTTCCAAGCTAGAAAATTCCTGCCACTCTGGAAATGCAGCTCACTGCTGCCTTGGGAAGGGAGTGGAGATTGACCAGACAGATTGGCACCAGTGGAATTAGATGGTTTACATCCCAAGTCAGCCTGCTGGGGTCGGAATGTCAGGATTGCTAGAAGGGGAAATGATATCCCGGTCTACGTTCAGTCTATCTTCAAGTCACATTTAAACTTAATTGGTGGATTCCACGATTATGTTCCCCATTCCTGGTGTCTGTAGTGCTAGTTTGAATCTTAGTACCCGATTCTGGTAATAGTCATTTATTTCAAGCTACCTATTTCAGGTACGGTCCTAGATGGAACTGACTCAGGACCCAGTGTCCACTACAATTAGGGGGGCAGTCTTCCACATCCATCTAGTACTTCATGAGGCAGCAAACACATCCTTCCTACAAACAAGTTGGACCCTAAGTTTGGGGATGAACCCCCTTAGAATTGGTAGGTGGGGAAAAAGCAAAATAAAATATTTTCATGAAAGCTCCTCTTTTTATGGCTCGTAGTGGATACAAATGGAAAAGCTTGCACAGCTTTTCTGAGGGCACAGAGTTGAGGGTAGGAAAGGATTCAATGGTCAGTGTTTTCAGGAAGTAAGTCCCACTAGTTAAACTCACCCTAGACAAGCAGCAGGTGTGACAGTCAAGGAAACCCCCAAACTTGGCCATGGCAGTGCCAGTGCCCCAACCTGCTCACAGCAGCACTGCTGCCCCCCCCCCCAACTAACAGATGCTGCTCAGGCCCTCCTCCTCCCAAGTAGCCCACAGTCTTGGGACTGGGTGTTTCGCAAACTAATGCTCTTCTCTCCCCTTTTCCTCCCCACCCTCAATGCCTTGTTCTGCATCCCTTTGACTCTTGTAGTGAGCATGCCCACAAGCGAGACCGAGTCTGTCAACACCGAAAACGTGGCTGGAGGTGACATCGAGGGAGAGAACTGCGGGGCCAGGCTGGCGTGAGTAGGCACGGCGAGCCCAGGGACTCGGGCTTTTCCAAGGATGCGGGCAGGGATGCTGTGTCCTGAAGTCACAATGGGCTGGCCCATTGTGGGTGAGGCAGAGGTCAGAGGAACAGAAAACTCAGGCAGTGACTTGTGTGGGGAAAGAGGGCCCTGTGTTGAGTATGGCTCCATGGCAGGGGGAGAAGTCTTAATACTAAGGCCAGTCTGATTCCTCACTCCTGTGATGGTCTGACTCAGGATTTGGAGCCCCTGTCCATTACATCAGAGAAATACAGGACAGGGCTAGGGGGACAGTGAGGGGAGGTTGGCAGTGGCTCTGAAGTCTGTTTCTTCCCAGCCCCCTTGCCCCCTGTCACATGAGGCACCTATGTGAGGGTCCCTGGGTCCTGCCCACCACCCTTTCCATTTCGGTAAATGTGACCTGGAAGAAGAGCAAACAGGTAAGAAAATACCCTGGGAGATAATCAACATGTTGGTCCTTCTCTGCAACTCTAGTTACCTACCTAGTTCAGATGCCTGAAGTGCAAACTGGAGTTAATACAAAATTCACCTGTGCTTATTCACAACATGGCCAGACACCTTGTCCAAAAGTAGCTCCAGCCTAGATGCCCACAGCTTCCCTTCCCCTGGGGCAGACCCCAGGCCCCAGGCTTCGGGGAGCCGACTGGCCCAAGATTGCGCCAGGTGCGCAGAAGAACAATTCACTCATGAACTATCACAATCACCCATCTTTGATCTTAAAAATGGAAACCAGTAGTCCCTGGGAAATGTTCCCTCACAAAAAAAAAAAAAAAAAAAAGTGAAGGGAAAAAAAAGTTTAACTGCTAAAAATAAGCAAACTGCTGATTCTATTACCAGCATCTCAGCAGAGTCCAAAGATTAAAGTCCTATTCTGTCAGGAATTCACACTGACCTTGGGCATGAGGCCTCCTGGAGCATTCAGGGTCTGCTCTTGGAAGTGGAGCCTACTTTTCCTGTTGGCTTGGTGGTGTAAGAATTGTAAGCTCACCCCGGTCACTAAAAAGCACCGCATGCAGAAGGCTCTGAGTAGGACCAGTCCCAAATGAAATGAGTTTCTAAATTGCTCCATCAGCATCTTATTTCACCCTTCATCCCTGAAATGACTCAATAGGCTGAGCAAACCCCAGCCTCTTTAAAAAGATTCTCCGTAGGTGAGTCTGAACACAAGCCATGCCAACCTTGAGAATGGTCTCCGAGAAAGGAGAAGGGAAAACAAGGCTTAGGAACAGACTGGCTCTTGCAATTTCTATTTCCAGGCTACACAGGGCTTTCAGCATCACTCACTCTGACAATGGCACCAGGGAGTCTGCACTGCAGATTTCTCGGCATCATTGGGAAGCAATTATTGTAAAAATGTTGTTAAAATATGGGGCTAATTACATTTTTAAGCAGCAGTCCAAGCCTTTCCCTCTTCTCCTGCCATACAAAGCAAGCACTCAAGTTTTTGCAAATGGGCCCCAGCGAACCTTCTAAGTCTGTCAGGCCTTTCTGTGGTCTTAACACCAAGGAAGGTTGTAGAGAAGATGGTGGAGGACCCTGCAACTCAGGCTTTGGGGCATAGCTCAAGTTGCAAACCAGGAGAGACCAGAGAAGTTCCTAGCCCTAGGAAGTCACTTGTGAGTACATTTCAGGAGAGCATGGAGATCTGTTGGAAGGAGAACATGATTATCCTCCAGAGAGGGAAGCTGGCACCTCTAGCGTATCTGTCATTTCCTTGAGGACACATTCGGCAGGCTGGAGGAGCTCTGTAGAAATGGTCCCTGTTATCCTTATGAATATCCACATTTATGCTTCTACTCTGTGCATATAAAATACCTGGACAGAGTGCCAGGATTATAATATATACTTAATAAATTATGGTCTTTCCCCATCTCTCTACCCAGCCCCACCCCACTCAGACAACCATGGGATAAGACTGCCAACATTCCTGGTGGGAGAAACAGTGTGAGAACAGGCTGGGGGCTGAAACCGAGTGTGATGGGGAGGAGACAGTGAGGGGCTGGCATTTTTAGAGCTAAGAATTAAAAGGCTTGTGTAGTCAGATGAGGTCAGGATGAAAATTTATATGTAGTGAGAAGGGCTGATGAAGATGGTCCCTGAGGGGGTGGGAGCAGAGAGAAAAAGGAACTGCAATATGATATTTTGTTGGGGAGAGGGAGGTGATGAAGAAGAAGGAACCATCAAAGTTTGAAGACAGAAAACAGTAAGGATGCTGAAGTAAAATTTGAAACAAGGGTCCAGCTGAGGGACCTGTAGGTACCATGCAGGCAACAGGATATGGAGGCCCAAGGCTCAGCTCTGAACAAGAATGGAGCCACACACTTGAGGTTATCAGTATAAAAACTATTAATGAGGCTATAGGATGAGGGTTGGCCAAGGGCTGAATCTTGGGAACCTGACAGACAGAAGAATAAGAATAAGTAAGTGAAACAGATGAAGAGGTGTTAAGAGAACAGACAGCAGCACTTGCAGGAAGGCCACGGGAGAAAGAGTTTCAAGAGAGCACTGTTTATTGTACATTCATTCAGCAGTGTGCCCAGCTTGCTGCACAGTGATGGTGATGCATAGCAGGAGAAAAAAATTGATACCATTAGTTTGAGATTAAACTGGAGTTTATAATCTGGTGTGGAAGTGATATTAAACAAGTAAATTAGTCATAGAAATAGGGATAAGTGTTAAGAAGGAAAAGTAGCTAAGTAGTAGGGTTAATAACAGGTTAGACTGGCAAGTTAGGAAACACTTTTTTGAAGAATTAAATTTAAGCTGAGAACTGAAGAGTGAACATACATTATTATTGAGGTGAAGAGTAAGGAAGAATGTTCCAGTCAAAGGCAACAGTGTGTTTCAAGGCCCTTGAATGGAAGAACTGGGAGGCCAGGGCGTATTGGTGGGGGATTGGGGAAGGGGAGGCTGGAGGAAGGGCATGGCCTGGTAGGCCCCTAATGATCTTTGTCTTTATCACAAGACTGGGAGAAGTCACAAGAACATGGAACTGACAAGGGAGGTTGATTGGGTTAGTTTTGCATTCTCGAAGGATCACTTGGATGTCAGGGAAAGAATGGGTAGAAGTGAGGCTGCTAGGGAACACAGTGAAACACAGGGCAGCAGCCTCGATAGCAGTTAGTGAGGTGTGAGATGATGCTGGCTCAGGCTAGAGTCACACATGGAGATGAAGAAAGTGGTCGTGGGTTCTGGAGCCACACTCTACAGGACTTGTTTGCGGGAGCTGGAGTCTTAGTGAAGGAGAAGGGTGGGAAGGAGCCAGCTTAGGGCACTCGCTCCAGAAGTGAGGCCATGGAAGGGAGAGGAGAAAATAAGATGGTAGAAAGGGAGGCAGCAATGGCCAAGTGAGAACTCGTTTTTCACCATAGTAAAACACTGGGGCAGTCTTTGCGGCAAAGAAGCGACCAATGAAAATGGAGGGTCTACAGATGCTGGGATGGAAATGAGTGATTATAGCAAGACATTGCCTAAAAAGAGGAGAAAGTTGACTTCAGAGACACAGTTGGAGATGCTAGATTTACACAGGAAGAAGAAGTTCCTTACTTCTGGGACTAATTGGAAGATAGAAAAAGAGACCTGGCATCAGGAGTCCTGGATCAAGTCCCAGTCAGCCACCAAAAAGCCATTGTTGCTTTGACCTCAACCAAAGCACTTCCCCTCTGAGTCTTGGTCTTGCCCTCTGGGACATGAAGGAGTTGGCTTGATTGTTGGCTCGGGGACTCCTAGCAGAGGCCCAGAACTCCTGGGAGCCACTTTCAACTCTTGTTCATTTGGGCTTCCATGTAAGATTTCATATGAATAAAACATTCTACAACCCGATAAATTGCAAACCATAGTTCCAGGTGACATCTAAGGATCCCATCCAAGCTCTCAAACTCTATAGTTCTATAAAGAATGTGGAATCAGAAATAGGCTCTGATACAGAGAGTCAATGATAGGAGTCAAACCAAATTATCTGTCATCTAGTCACAGAAAGTGGGGGTTAGGTGTCCTAGGAACCTGAAGAACAGTACAGAAGATTCAAGCTAGTGAGTCACCAAGAGGTCACTAAAAGATCACCGAGCAGTGCTGAAGCCACGTGGAGCCTGACATCGTAAATGTGAAGGCAGCCTTGCAAAACGATTCAACAGATTTTTTTGGCAGCCTGCATGGCCCAGAAGCACTAAAAACAGCCGTGTGAACCAGGGTGGCGGTGTAGCGAGGCAGGCAAAGTACAAGTCCCAGGCCGTGTGTTGAGGGCAACATTGATGTGATGCTAGTGCCAAGCTGGGAACTGGAAGTTAAGCCTGGCATTAGCCTGGGAGCCCTGGAAGGGGGTGAATGATGGGGAAGACCCAGTGAGGGCAAAGATTGGGTTCGGAGCAAGAGCAGGAGGATGAATAGAGAAGGAGAATCTGGCCAGAATGTGGAGCTACTGAGTTCAGCACCCAGTTGTTGAAGCAGTGCTCTGTGATGACAAGGTCCATTACCCTTCTAGGAATAACAGCTGTGGACAGTGTTGAAGTTGTGGCATCAAGGAAGTTGAGTCAGATGTGTGTGAGCCTGGATGGTGACTGCAGTGCTATCTGACTTACGTTAAAGGCAAATTGGGACAATTCAGGGAGATACTATTTCATACCACAGGTAGTAAACATACTGTGTTCATTACTCTAAGAAGGTGAGAAAGGCTGAAATATAAATAGGCCCCCAAGAAGTAAGTAGTTAAGCAAAAGGAAAGGAGTTTGGGGTTCGTCTCTAATTTTGAACCTTAATATCAACAAAAAAAATCATGGTTCCCTAGAAGGTTTGTCTTGGAGGCCTGGGCAGAGAAAGTATCTTGGGTTGAAGCTACTTCTGGTCCAACCCAGTAGAATTGCTCTGATGGTCTTGAGTGTCAGTTACTTTGTCCACCTCCTAGCTCTTCTTCAGGAAATCATTTAAAACATGAGGTGGGAATTGTACCTCACTAGGACAATAATGATAGAAAAAGCCAAGAAGACTTCTGACCAAGTTGTGCGTCCCCCATTGGGATTTGGAGGAACTAGAGCCTCTACTGTGCTGAGGAATCTGAAGTGGTTTAAAAACCAGTAGGAGGAAGCATTTGCCACACATCAGCCAACCCAGGGTGTGGAGTGGGGGCCATGACACCAGGCTGCCATAGACTCCCCAGTTTGCTTACTCACAAAGTGAGACAGACCAGCTTTCCAAACCTTGAGCCAATACTTACTTCCCAAGAGGTGAGGCCGCTGAGCAACTGGGTCCTCTGTTTTCATGAAATGGGATTCTACAGTTGACTCCTTGCTATATAAGGCAGTATGGAGGAATCAAAACCCTTGGGCTTTACAGAGTTCTAACCTCAGCTCTCTAAGAGTTAGGGTTTTCCTTTGTCTCTAGACACTTGCCACTTGAGCAATACCCTCCTCTCTCTTAAGTAGGGGCGCTTAAGTAATGTGGTACTTAAAAGGGGATGAACTGACCCAGTGAGCCTAAAATTATGCTTAGAATCCCCTGAGATGAGCAACAACAACAAAAAATCAGTCTTCAAGTGTGGTGTCAAGGGTTATACATCAGGACTTGTAACTAAGTGGAAAAGAAAGTTCTGCTCCATTTCCTCCTCTTCAGAATGTGCCAAAATGCCAAGGAAGGGCTCATAGCTCATGACCATGCTGGAACTAGGACTAGGATGTCATTTCAAAAAGTCACCTCAGCTCTGATCCCCCTCTGTGCCCACATCCCAGAGTCATTTCCCTGGGAGATATGATGTTGGGTTTTAAGAACCCACTTTTGCTTATGACCCCCTTGGACTGAGAGAGCCTTAAAGGAAAGAGCACATGGTCTGCATTGAAGGACACCCCTGAGAGGATCACTGAGACATTTCTAAGAGAAGGCCTGGGGCCAGGCCAGGCTCTGTAGACAGAGTCATGAGACTAAAGGCCACGGTCATCCACTTTGGCTTATGCCTAACAGCAGAGAGGCAACTGTCCAAAAGTAAGCCTAGTGAAGACCCTGAAGGTCCCCAAGCTCAGCATGGCCCTGCTGGGGAAGAGGAGACCTCGATTCTCCATCACCCAATTAGCAGCTGGAAAACATTTGTTTCCCCCATTAAACTGTGGCTCTAAATAAAAATGCTGCCCTTGGCTCCTGGTCCCCCTCCCACACACTTTGTTAACATGTGATTAAACACTCCAGCCCTAGCAAGCAGCCTTGGGGGTGGGAAAAGGTTATTAGCTAACGGTTCAGAGCAGTAAAGGCACTTGGCTAGGATTCTCAGTGCCCCAGAGATATAATTATCTCATGCACAATGGCTTTGCCACCTGTCACATCTTCTGGTTTAATTTTTTTTTAATAAAAAATAACAAGAGAGGTTGTTTTCTTGCTATGTGACAGAGCTCACTTTGTGCTGAGCTGGGACAACACAGACTTGCAGCGGTCGCCTCCTGAACTCCTTGCTCCTGTTTTCTGTCTGCATCTGTCTTTGTCTCCCTACCAGTGTTCTATCACTTTCTTCGTCTCTAACCTGCGTTCTGCATCCATCCATCTACGTGTCCATCTGAGCATGGTTGCTCCACCTGCAATCCTCTGGTTCACTTCCTGAACACCAAAGCCTTTTCTGACACATTGCCTTCACCTGTTTTGTCTCAAGGGCTTACATTCCTCCTGCCCTCCCTTCCTCCCTCTCTCCCTCTCTCTCTCTCTCTCTCTCCCTTTCTCTCGCTCCCTCCTCCCTCCCTCTCCTCTCTCTCTCTCTCCTCCCTTCTGGCTCCCAGCCTTTCTCCTCCTAGTTTTCCCTGCACTCTCCAACATGAACTCAGTAGCCTCAGGGCCTCCCTGAAGGGTCCACCTTTCTGTGGGCCTCCTTCCCCATACCACAACCCTTCGAGTCACACCTGCCCTGTGTTTTGCCCAGAAATCCCCCACGTCTTCAAGGCTTCATGTGACTGTCAGCATCCTGGGTTTCTGTCAGGACCAATGGCTGTTCCTTCAGGCCCAGTTGCAGCCCTCAGGCCAGGACTATAGTGGCTTCTCAGTTCCCAGCTGGCTTGTTTTGCTTATCTTCCCTTCATACCCCAGCATTGCCAAGCTCCTGTTGGGACAGCAGTGGGGTCTGCAATGACATGTTCCTGCCTGTGGTTTCCAGCTGGTGAGACCTTCACATCTGCAGGGAGGCCTTCCTCCCCTGCATGGCTCTCATCAAGGTGCTGCATTCCCAACACATGGCCTAACCTGACTTGGCTGGACCTGCTGGGCAGATGCTGTGTGCCACACAGCACCTGCCCTCTCCAGGGACTATTGGTTCCACTTAGAAAATACTAGATTTGTAGATATGTCAGCTGGGCCAGCCCTCAGTTTCCACATTCATATACATAAACACACCAAGAGATGCTGACAAGTAGGGTTCTCTCTCTCTCCGGAGTCATTCTGCTTCACTCCTCACATCCATCCAGCACCCATTTCTAGTCACCCAGGGCCATCAAACTTCTCTGGGACTGCTGAACATCTTTTAAATGGAAGAATATGCATATGTGTCCCTTGGTAACATCTGCTTTTTCTCTTTCAGCCACCGGATTTCCAAATCAAAGTTCAGGTGAGTGAAATGCATGCTCTTCTTTCCTACCGCACACCAGCTCTGTCCCCGGCTACACTTTTGGGTAGCCCAAGGTAATACCTACCAGGTTGGGGGGGGTACAGTGAGGGTGTTTTTCTAAGGGGTAAATGCCTCTCTTTTGTGTGGCTATCAAGAAAAGACTTTTAGATCAGATCCCGCATATAATTCAGGGGTCGATATTTGTTGAATTTTCTTTGCCAGTCTTTTTTGGCAAGTACCATCCCTAGGAGGTTGGGAGACCTAATGTGTCTCCCTTCTTTATAAGATGAAGTTCAGTTAAAATAAATATAATGTGGACACTTGCTACTATTCTTGCCTACTTCATCTTTATGGAACACAGTAAGAAATGAACTTTAAGGATTATGGAAAACACATAGGATCACGACACTGCTCTGCTTCAGAACCTTCCACAGGACCCCTGGTCTTCAGTCCCGTGTCTACCTTTCCAGCCTCACCTCCTGCACTCCCCTGCACACACTCTTTGTTCCAACCACATGGAACTTCTTGCAGTCACCAGAATGTTCCCTGTCCTCTCAGACATCAAGGCCTTTCCATGCAGCCTTTCTTCTCCCTGAATCACTGTGTCCACAAGTCTTCATCTGGAGAATTCAGGTTTTTGTTAAGAACCTCAGATGTTACTGCATCTACATCTTCTGCAAACTCTTCCAGGGAAGTTACTCACCTCCTTCCACTCCCATAGTGCTGTGCTCATACCTCTGTCACAGCACTTAGCATACTACATTCCAATTATTGGCTCACAGGCCTGTCTCCTTCAGTAGGCTCTGCATGCCTCAGACGTATTCTTTCTAGAGAACCTAGCTAAGAGCCTGCCCAGGGGTAGGCTGTCCATACATATATGTTGAATGGATGAATGAATGGATTTGTGGAGTGGAGATGTGAATTTTCCCCCACAAAGCTTGTACATGCCAAAAATATTGGTTGTTTATGTTTTGTAATTGATCTAATCTTGCTTCCCTAGCCTCACCCACCGTGTAGCAAGAGCATAAATAACACTGAATTTTAGTCCAGCTGGGTAAATGGAACCCAATGCTATGCTTTAAATAGTCCCCGAAGGTAAAATGTTCAGTCTCTCATATTTCCACTTCCCCGGCTTTTCTCCAGGATGGAATCTGGATGCATGGGGGCAGGGAACTTCAAGATCCTGGGAAGTAAACAGGGCTTGGTGAAGGCTGCTCCTGGAATCCCTCTGAGTCCTCTGCCTATCTCCACTGTTTGATGGCTAGTCTGGGCTTCTCTCTGAACTTTCAGGTCCTTACTGGGGTGCAGCAGCCCATCTGGTTTGGACATCCACTTGCTGGAGTCCATGCCCCCCCATATTTACATTTGATCTTGAAATCTCCACCTCTGCTTTCTGACCCCCAAGCTCTGTCAGTCACTGACTTCAGCACCTCCATACCTCATCTGAGTGCATGGACACTTCCAGGTCCTTCACACTCCATGAACAAGCTCTGGGGACCCCAGGCTCACCTACCTCTCTGCCACCTGCTGCTGTCTGCACCAGACTGAATAAAGCTCTGAGCCAAAGGCTGACATTCTCCCAGGGGCCTGCAGACACCCCCCCATACTACACCCAGTGGAGGCTATCCACTAGCTTCAGCATACCTGGGCCTCCCAATGACTATCTGGGTGTTTCTAAAGCAACCCTCTGCAATCTCTTGAGACTTGGCACCCAGGGCTGAGAATTAAGTGAGGACTCTGGTATCTGACTTTCACCTCTATTTCTGATATCTTCTTTCTCCCATAATTCACTGGAATTGGAAAATGTAGACCTTTCTCCCATTCCTCTTTCTCTCAAGCCAAGACCTCCTTTACATTAAAAAATCTAGGGTCAAGTCTACCAGGCCTAGCCCTTATTACATGAAAGAGAGTTACAGAAATACAAAAAATCCTTTCTCTCTTGATAGTGTTTGGATTTTACTGCTTTATCTCCAGTGTCTGGGGAAGTGGCTAATACATAATGGGGACTGAATTATATCAAGATATAAAGGGGACTTGCTGAATGAATGAATGAATGAATGAATGAATGAGTGGTCTTGCCTCAGTAAGACAATAGGCTTACACAGACTCAAATAAAATGTCTGATTTGACAGCCAAAGCTGAGAAAGCACTTTGTG
The DNA here is from genome assembly GCF_964656455.1 of Halichoerus grypus. Classification (NCBI taxonomy): domain Eukaryota; kingdom Metazoa; phylum Chordata; class Mammalia; order Carnivora; family Phocidae; genus Halichoerus; species Halichoerus grypus. Next base: position 76,621,703 of record NC_135717.1, on the reverse strand, counting down.
TTCCTGGCAGTTTTAAATCCCCCACACAGTAAGAGTAAAGGGATATAAAAATCCATTTGAAAATATTTCCAAAATATCATTCTCATTGCATGCAAATGAATGAATCATAAATGAACAAATGAATGAGTGAACAAATGAATGAACATAATCTGAAGGATTGAAAGAGAAATGACATCTTTGTATGCACTCTGTCTCGTAAGAGATTGCCCAGGAGATTCTGGGAACATTTTTCTATCCAGTGACCTATGGTACAACCCATACTTGTAACAAAGGAGAGGAACAGTGCCCCCCCTAAACCTTGGGACTCTTTGCTAAGCTTTGAGACTCAGCTCAACCTGCTGTCTACCTAACCTCCTGTATTCCAGCCATAGGATCTCTGAGAAGGGTTTCTCCCTCTGCTGCTACTATTCAAGATACAACAGAAATACAGAGAGAAAACTGTATTCCCAAAATGTACAGAGAGAAAACTGTATTCCCAAAATGTGTACTAGCAGTAGTTTGGCACTATCATTCAACCCATTTTCAGATGAAGATACTGATGCTGAGAGAGGCCAAGGGTCACATGTTCACATCTGGCCGAGTCAGAACCCATACCTAATACAGGGTATTAACTAACCACCATGCTAGCCTAGTGAAAGGTTCTGTCCAGGAATACTAAACCCTGTTTCTGCTCAACTATTATATCTTAGGCATGGGCCCATAGTTCTACAGCAGTGCTTTTGAATAGAAATATAATATGAGCCACATTAAGACTTTTTAAATTTTTCTAGTAGCCACATTAAAAAGTAAAGAGAAATAGGTGAAATTAATCTTAATATAATTCATTTAACCCAGTGTATCTAAAACATTATCATTGCAACATGTAATTAATATAAGAATTACTAATGAGACATTTTACATTCATTTTTTTTTTTGTACTAAGTCTTTGAAATCCGGTGTATTTTACCCTTACTATGTGTCTCAGTTTGGACTGGCCAATTTCAAGTGCTCAAGAGCCACATGTGGCTAGTAGTTACTGCACCAGACCGTGTGGCCCTAAAAGGTCTGAGCAGATAGCAAACGGGGGCCCTCTAGTCTAGATGCTACAGCCCACTGATGGTGTGTATTTAAGGAATATCAAAGGCTGGCAATGGATTGAAAATGCCATAAAAAAAAGTAGGGGCGCCTGGGTGGCTCAGTCATTAAGCGTCTGCCTTCAGCTCAGGTCATGATCCCAGGGTCCTGGGATTGAGCCCCACATCCGGCTCACTGCTCAATGGGAGGCCTGCTTCTCCCTCTCCCACTCCCCCTGCTTGTGTTCCCTCTCTCGCTGTGTTTCTCTCTGTCAAATAAATAAATAAAATCTTTTAAAAAATTATCAAAGTAGACCCAGAGCCATTTCTGTCTGCTGCAAAGGTTTCCACTACAGATGTGAGAAGAATGTCTCCTCATACTTCCTGCCTGTTTGGTTGTGGCAGGCATGACTGAAAAGCGTAGTATAGAGGGAAAATGGAGAGAGAAATTTTGCAACTCAGAAATAACCTTGTAAGCAGAGAAGAGACTGCTGTACTCTAAAAATGATTCTAAAATTTGAGTTTAAAAAAAAATTAAAGTATCCTGATCATTTTCTCAGTTTAACAATGACAAATAAGACAATTTGAGTTTCCAACCAGCCTATTATATTTGCAATACTCAATGATGCAAAATCACAGTTTACTTAAAAGAAATACTAGAAGAGAGACTTTAGGGGAAATTCAGCAAATTAATTGACATAATATTAGGCCAATATTAGGGTATTCCTTTGGTAAGCCAAGTCTCCACTTGGAGGAATTAGTCACAATAAGGAATTTTGCAACATTTGGGGCTAACTGTTCAGAATAGGATTTAAACAGTTAAGGAACAAATGATGTAGAAAGTTTTGTGCAACTTGCAGGGATTAATCAGATAATCCGTCAAAGTTTCCAGATCTTAACTTTATGGAGTTCTGAAGTGAATCCCATGGGGTTCTAAAATTTCGGAGGACTTTCTTGCCCCATCTTCGGTGGAATGAGCAGCTGGGACAAGGCAAATATCCAAATCTGTCTACTCTCTGATAGTCCATTCTAAGTTACTTAGGTATGGTATAAAAGAATTAAATTTAATCATTTCCTGTGTTGCTCATTCTCAGTTAAAGAAAAGATAGGAACTTATTCTGGCCACTAGAAAGAGCCTGAAGTGTCCACCATTTTGATGTTGTCTACTCTTCTAGATGCCTATCCAAAAATTATGTGCCAAGCAAACTTTTTTAGTAGCATTGCCCCTCCCTCACCCCCACCTTCATCCCTGGGTCACAAGAGCTCCAGGGCTCTCAAGCCTTGTCTTCAGCAAGAAGTTAGTAAATCTGCAGAGTTGTCTCTGCTGTTCTACCAAGCTGTCAGTCAAGTGTCCCTACTATGTAAGATGGACTGCACTAAGTACTGTGGACCTATAGCAAAGTACAAGACACAGTCCCTTTCCCTCGAGGGTCTTATGATCTCACTGGAGAGGCAAGAACCATACAGTAAAAGATGACCAACAATATGGGGAAATGGGAAGCCATTTCCTCTGTTCCCATTTCCTCTGAGTAACCTTTGCTGGCTCCTCCACCACGGGCTCGGAGGCCCTTTGGTGCGCTCCTGCGGCACTTCTGCGAAGCCTGCCATAGTGCTAAGCACACTCTTTGATTGCTTGCTTAAGTGTCTTTATTGCCCACATGAGTTTTATGCAGAAAAAGACTATCACGTTAACTGATGAATATCTAGTACCTATCCCAGGATAGGTATTTAATAAATATTTCTTTAATGTATACCTAAAATGAATAATGCAGACCTAAGTGTGACAGGAATTCTGAGCCTGGGGAGACTAGAAAAGTTCCCCATGGAGAAGCTGGGACTTGAGATGAGCCCTCAAGAATGGGCGGGACATGGGCACCTAGGTGGCTCAGTCGTTAAGCGTCTGCCTTCGGCTCGGGTCATGATCCCAGGGTCCTGGGATGGAGGCCCGCATCGGGCTCCTTGCTCAGCACGAAGCCTGCTTCTCCCTCTCCCACTCCCCCTGCTTGTGTTCCCTCTCACTGTGTCTCTCTCTGTCAAATAAATAAATAAAATCTTAAAAAAAAAAAAAGAGTGGGCAGGACATAGAAAGGGGAGGTCCTGACAGTTTGGGGACAGTCCACGTAGGTGGAAAGGCAAGAGCAAAGCCCAGACTTAAGAAGAGGTAAGGTGGATCCCAGGGTAAGTTGAGCAGAAATTTCCCATGGGACTGCAACAATATAGAATTTTGAAGAAGTAGATTAGGCACATTTCATATCCGCCCTTCTGTCCTATGTCTACATATGGGAACTTCTATTTCTAGAGTAAATGACTTTTCTAGTTAGTATGAAGAGAACATGAATAGCAGGCAAATTTCTCCTCCCTATTTTATCATTTAATTTCTATATCCTCCATGCATATGTAAACACACAAATAAATTTACACATTCTAATAAATCATTACATTTATTATACCGTAGGAAGCGTTGCCAGGAAACCGGTTGTCAAGCAAAGCTATATTTTGAAGAGTGGGAGGTGTATAATTATCTTTAAATACTTTCTCTGGATAGTAATTACCCCCACCCCCACCCCAGCCTAAATCCATGTGACTCCCCTGAATGGCTGTGCAGAGGAACAGCACATTTGACAGCTACCACCCTGCCTCTGACAGCCACTCCTTCAGGGGGTCAGGCAGTCCTAGACCCATGGGACAGGCCTGACCATGTGGCACCCCACATCCCAAACTTGGGAAAAGAGGAGCTTAATCAAGTTCTCAGTATTAAACTGACTCTGAGTCCATTTCTACATACTGTAAAGGAACGCAAACTTCATTCCTTTGGACTCTGAGTAACAATTATCCGTGATTTCTCTAACAAAAGATTGTATCTATTTAAAACACCGTTGAAACTACAATGTAAGCTATTTAAGGTCAGATATGAGTTTGTCCTAAAAAATTCATTTTTCAGGAAAAAAATAGCTGTACCAAATTTCTCTATAGTATTAATAACCACAATGACAGGAAAGAAGCAATGTCCTGCCCTGTTGAGATAAGACTCCTCAGTACCAAGAGCTGGCAAACTGCAGAGGAGCCTGAGGACCAACTAAGACCCCTTATCCCATCCTTTGTCCCTCTCTTCACCCTCCTCCATCCTCACTCTTACCCAAGGTGGTATGTCGGGGAAGGTAAGCTTCCCTAGCATTTGGAAACCTTAATTTTCTGACCCTGATGCACTTCTTCTCTATGTAGTGAATTAGCCTCAAGTGGCAGATAAGTGTCCCCAACAAAGGGATAGCGCTCACTGGAGATGGCATTCAAGCACCCACAAAGAGCTAGGATCAGATCAGAACACTATTTGATTAATTCTTTCTTCCCTCCCTGTTCTGCAGGCCAAAAACTAAATTCTCCCTGCCATTCTGAGGAAAAAGTTCTCTCCTTAGATGTACTTCTCACGTTTCTAATCTCATAATAGATGCTAACAAAAGTTTGGTAACAGGATTTTCCACAGATAGTAGGTAGAAAATACAGAGTGAAAACACAGATGAAGTGAAGCTATCTCAAAAGGCCGTTTTGGGGGTGGGTGGAAGGATCCATCGCAGCAGGGGTCTGCATTTCTGCAAACCTAGAATACAAACCTGAATACAGATATTCATGGACTGTTGCTCTGAGATGCTGTTTTGCTCCTCCCGCTGCCTTCTTTATTACCCGAACAGGGGCGCTGCCTTCCAGTTCCCTGCTGGGCCTCTCTACACACATGACCTGTAAGCACCTCAAACCTATTTCCTGAGCTGAGCGCCGCACCTTTCTCCTCGTAGCAACCTCCCTGCCCAGAGCACTGCTTCTCCTTGTCTGTACCTATAACAGTTAGAGGTGCCATTCTTCCAAATCACTCCAGCTAGAAATTTTGGCTGTCCCTTCCATACCTTTCTCTCTTACCCTGTGCATCCAGTCAGGCTCAAAGTCCTATTGATTCTGTCTCAAAATAACACTGTCAACTCAGTGTCCTCTTTTCCATTAATAAAGCTACTGCCTTCATCATCTCCAGCCCAGATGCCCAAAAGAGCATTTCTCATACTTCCCCTGATCTAGAAATTGTTTTGTTGGTTGTTTGGTTTTCTACTGGAAGCTGTAAACTCCTCCACCATAGAATTTAAAAATTGGCATCATCTAGCTTAATGGTTCTCAACCATGGTTATAGATTAGAACCACCTGGGGAGCTTTAAAAACTACCCAACCCCCAGAGAATCAGATTTAGTTGGTTTGGAGTTGGAGTCTGGGTACTGGTGAGGGTTGATGGTTTTTTTTTTAAGCTTCCCCAGGTAATTTTATGTACAGCCGGGTTTGAGAGTCATTGACATAAGTCCCTCAACAAGAGACCAAAAGAACATTATATGGACCACGGCCGAGGTTTCAGGAGGCCATGTGCTGCATGAACTTGTATATAGAGATGTGTGTATGTGTGGGTATGCGTGTTTTTTTCTGAACAAAGTATCTAAACATTCATGAGATTCTCAAAATGTTCCATAACCCCATAAAAGCAAAGAACCTCTGATCCAGATTCACCTATAACACTTTACAGATGAGGCAGCATCTGGCCTGGGGGGAAAACCAAGTCTGGCTCTGCCACTGTGTAATATCAGTCAAGGTACTCAACCTCTGTGGCTTAGTTTTCTCCTCCTGAATATCAGGGTAATGCCTGCTTTGCAGGGTTAAATTAAAGAGAAGGCATGAGAAGTGTCTAGTACGGTAACAGACATGAATAAGGTTTCATTAATGGTAACCATTACTAGTCCTACTACTATCATCACTACTAATAATACTCTTACGTTGTGCAATACAATTTTGAATAATGTCATTATTATAAATTAAAAATATGTATTTATACCAGATGCATTATATGGTATTTTATCAATCCCCACAACAACCCTGTGAGCTTGACCCTATTCCTATTTTACAAATGAGAGAACCCAAGCTGAGAAGGGTCAGGGCCACACACACAAGTAAGTGGCAGAGCCCGGTTAACTTGACGGGAAGCTTATCTCCTCGCCACCACATTGCACTGCTCTGCTGAGGCCAAGTCCACTGAGGGGAGAAAGGAAACCATGATGGTGTCTTTCAGATTTCACAGCCCCCTCCGCCCTGCCCCCTTCCTTCTCTCCTTGCTCCTTTTCCAGCCGCTACTGGCGCCGGTGGAACCGGTTCTGCAGAAGAAAGTGTCGTGCCGCAGTCAAGTCTAATGTCTTCTACTGGCTTGTGATCTTCCTGGTGTTCCTCAACACGCTCACCATCGCCTCGGAACACTACAACCAGCCCCACTGGCTCACGGAGGTGCAAGGTGAGAGGAAGCCCCCGGCGCTATCCTTCTGTACTCTTGCCAACTCGGCCCTGAATCCCAGGAAGGGAATAGTCACGGGCACAAGGTTGACGAGAAAGCCACCCTGGCAGGGAAAGTGTCCCTGGCTCTTGGCAGATGCCATGCTGGGGATGCCAAGGGCTGACGAGCTTGCAGGTCCCATAGTAAAATGCACCACCTCATTATAAAGAGATGTGATTCACCTGGCTGGGCCCACACAGTCTGCCTGCCCCAACAGTCGCTATTGGGTCCTATGCTGCCCCTTGTTTGGCTATCTCAGACTCTTGGCTGCCAACTTCCCAGAATGGGTTTTCAATACCTCAGGCCTTACTGTAGCCTGCAGGTGGGCATGCCAGAACATGTGTGGATGAGGTGAGCAAAAAGCCAGGAAAGAGGACAGTCATGGCCTGAGCACGAGGAGCTGTCCTCCATGGGCAGTTAGTAGCCCCGCCCTTCCCTGGAGCCCTAGAATAGGACCTCCCTAGCCAGTGCCTCAGCTCCACTCCCAGGGAGTCAAGCAGACATGGGGGCTGCATTCCAGAACCCTGGGAAGTGGACCGTCTCCCAGTGCAGAGAGTGGACTTGGGTGGCCTGGCTCCCCTTTTTGGCTGATTGGTTTGGGCAGAGCACTCACCTCTCAGAACCTCACTCCTCATCTCTGAAAAAGCAGCTAGTAAAGAAGTAAAGAAGATCAGCACACACAGCCTTTGATGCATCGTAGATCATGTTTACTGTGATTATAACTAGATATCCCTTTTCTGGGGATTTGGCCCCAATTGTTCTGTTCTGGCAGCAACACAGGGGGGAGGTGTTCTGGCTGGAAAGGGAGCGTCTGTGCTTTTTTTTCCAGCAGTGATAATTGTTTTCTTTCTCCTCCTCCCGCCTTCCTCCTCCTCTCACCCCCGTGCTGGGGTCCTGCCCCCTCGCCTGACCTCACCAGACACGGCCAACAAGGCACTGCTGGCCCTTTTCACTGCAGAGATGCTGCTGAAGATGTACAGCCTAGGCCTGCAGGCCTACTTTGTGTCCCTCTTCAACCGCTTCGACTGCTTCATCGTGTGCGGGGGCATCCTGGAGACCATCCTGGTGGAGACCAAGATCATGTCTCCCTTGGGCATCTCTGTGCTGAGATGTGTCCGGCTGCTGCGGATATTTAAAATCACAAGGTATTTGGGTTCTCATTTCCCTTCAGACCTGGGACTCAAGGAAAGGTGCTTCCAGAAGGCAAGGGAGGCAGAAAGGCCTCGGTGGGAGAGTAGCTGCTGTTTCTTGAAAGGTCTATCCTTGGCTCATATATGATAGAGGGGAATTTTTCTTCGTTTAGATGACATATCATTTAGAAATTCCTTTGGCTGCTGATACCAGAGACGACTCAGTGACATAAGCAAATTCGGGATTTATTCAGTTACATAAAAGAAGTGCAGAGGTGGGCAGCCCAGGTGGCTTCAAGAAGGCATCAGGGACCCAGTCCCCTTATGTCCTTTGCTTTGACAGCCTTAGGACTGCCCTCCACTCCTAGGGTCATGAGGTCGTTTCCAGAGATTGAGCCATCATGTTTGAATGAATCAAGGCAAGGAGAAGAGAAGGGGTGAGGGACCAAAGGGAGCATCCATCCTGGCTGAGTCAGCCCCTTCCAGAGCTCTTCTAGACGTCTCACCAAGGCTCTGTTGGCCACCCAGCTGTTGGAGAGACTGAGCAATGTGGTCTTTTTGCTGTGCATGTGCTGCTGAAAATGTAGTCAGGATTCCTTAACTGGAGAAGGATGATGGCTATTTTGCCACAGATGGTTCTCACCCCTCCTTCCACACATTCACCCCCTCTCCATCTGCCTGTCCATCTGCCCACCCAAAGACTGCAGGCTCCCCAACTCTCCAGGTCAAGTCGTGATTCTCATGAAGAGGACAGGCACAGGCGGGGGCAGGGGGGTGGGCAGTATGCTCTAGAACAGTAATTTTCAACCATGTTGAGACCCATTTGGAGTGGTGAAATCAATTAAGTGGATCACAGCCATCATTTTTAAACAGCTTTATTGAGATAATAATTCACATGCTATATAATTCACCCCTTTAAAGTGTACAGTTCAGTGTTATTCTATATAGTCACAGCGTTTTGCAACCATTACCACAATTTAGTTTTGGAACATTTTCATCACCCCAAAAAGAAAGCCATACCCACTCCTTATTTGTCCCACCTTCCCTCCCAGTGGCAACCACTAATTTACTTTCTATCTCTATAAATTTACCTGTTCTTGGCAATCCCTATAAATGAAATCATGCAGTATGCGGTGTTTTGTGACTGGGCTTCTTTCATTTAGCATAATGGTTTCACATGCTGTGGCATGTGTCAGTACTTTATTCTTGTTTATGGCTAAATAATATTCCATTGTATGGATATACATTGCTTTTGTTTATTCACTCATCAGTTGATGGGCATTCGGTTTCTCTCTACCTTTTGGCTACTATGAATAATGCTGCTATGAACATTCATGTTCAGGTTTTTGTACGGATATACATTTTCATTTCTCTTGGACATACACCTAGGAGTAGAACTTCTAGATCATTTGATAACTCTACTTTTAAGATTTTGAGGAACTGCCCAATTGTTTTCCAAAGAGACTATGCCATTTTGTATTCCCACTGGTGATATATATGGGTTCCGATTTCTTCATATTCTCATTTTCAGTGAAGGAATGAAATAGAATAGGAAAATCTCAGAAGGCCTCACATGAACATAAGCATTGTTTCATAAAAATCTTTGGGACATATGTCTGAGCTGCAGTATAATATGTATTTCTCACTGTAGGTTGTGGTCAACCTTGAAGGGACATGTCAGAAACATGTGGTAGGGACTGGGCTCAAACTCTGCCTCCCAGAGGTACACACCTCCTCTCCAGAAGAGTCTCTGCTTTGGGAGCCCAAATGACAAAAGGGGCACTGGAACCATCAGTTGGATTGTGTTGGGGAAAAAAGGAAATGGGGTTGGTATCTTTCATTCAAAGACCTGGAAGTAACCACACCCTGCTCGGTGTATTCTGAACTTGGCTGAGTGAGTGGTCGGGGCTTGCAAAGCTGCCCTTGCTTTGCTGTTCTGCTCATGGCTCTCTCAGCAGCTCATTCCTGTGGTGCTGTCGAGGGTCAAGGGTCAAGTGAGAGAAGCTATTTAAAGAGTTCAGTTCAGTGCCAGGCCCAGGGACCCTCAAAAGCCAGAGGGTTTATTATTAATCTAATTATTATCATTGTTGTTACGAGGAGGAGTACTGAGAGCCATCTAATCATATACGCGGTCTTACTTCTGTTTCTCTCTCATGTTCATACTGCACGTCAAGCTCTAAGAGATAGGGCAAAAGGAGTATGGTATGAACTGAACCCAGGAGAAATTTACAGTCTGGCTGGGGAGATGGAGTTTGTACTCATGAAACCATTGAAAGAAAATCTAAGACAGAATAAAATGAGCTGGCAGGCGCCTGGGTGGCTCAGTTGGTTAAGCGACTGCCTTCGGCTCAGGTCATGATCCTGGAGTCCCGGGATCGAGTCCTGCATCGGGCTCCCTGCTCGGCAGGGAGTCTGCTTCTCCCTCTGACCTTCCCCCCTCTCATGTGCTCTCTCTCTCTCTCACTCTCTCAAATAAATGAATAAATAAAATCTTTAAAAAAAAAAAAAGAATAAAATGAGCTGGCAAATGTTGGGATGGGGGAATATGTGCTATGGGAAGTCAGGAACAGAGGGAGTCCCTGGGGAAGGTTTAATGTCACAGGATGGACTCCAAGGACACGCAGAATTTAAACCCACTAGTTTAATGCTCTTGAGCAAACACCTCTCTTCCCCTCGCCCCAGAAAAATCTCTTTCTAAATGCCCTGAATATCTTGGCATTACAGAAAATCTTTGGTTTGTAGTAAAAGTAGTAGAAATATAGTTATAGTACAAATATTGTTAACTACATAGAGTTAACAATTATTGTTAACATGCATCAGGACTTACTCTGTGCAGATAGTGTGTCCCGACTGCATTCACTTGATTCACCCTCACAATTAATGACCTGTAAGAGAGAGTCAGAGCAGGGCACTGTTATTATTCCCATTTTATAGATGAGGAAACTGTGGTTCATAGACTTCAGTCACTTGCCCAGGCCACACAAACTGCTCAGGGGTGAAGCTAGGATTAAATAGCAGGTCTGTCTATCTGATCTCAGGTTCTGTGCTCCTAACCATGATCGTGAACTGTGGAGTTGACCCCTAAACTGTCTTGCCATCTTTGTCCCAGCGACACAACTTAAAGGATTTTTACAAGTTGATTCTTGTTGTTATTCATTGATTCTACTTGTTCTTCCTTGGGTCTGGTAAAAGCTATTTTTAACTTGGAGTTTTCAGTGCCTCCTAAATAATTCTCAAAAGTCTGTGTGTTTGGGAGTTTGTTTTTGCTTTTGTTTTTTAGATTCCTATAGAAAAGAATTCTTGTTCCTAGATATTGTCATAGCGTCTTGAAGAGATTTGACAGTCGTTCTCTTTCTAATCAATAATTTAGCTATTTCTAAGCTAAAACTATTGCCAAGAAGCCATTTTTTAAAATCTTTCTTTGTGGAGAGCTTCCTGTAGTCCCTCCATGAGAAAGATGGGTGGTATTTTCAGATCTCTATAAAGTCTATAAACAGAATAATTTAATTATCTAATTGTTACTTTGGCAAAGCCCATCATCTTCCTGTTTGCAAGCCTCCAAACCCTCTGGGGGCTTTGGAAAACAACATAGAGACTATAACTATGTGGGGAATCCCATGCCCCCTCTGAACCTTGTCTCCAATATACTCCAGTGACCAAGAAAATGCCTAAAATATGGTCTGGGAGTGGACATCATGGTCCCTCGAGATGGGTCATCTGTGCATGGTCCTGCCATCAGGCAAGCATATTTCTCTCTCTTCTTTTAAAACCTCTTGGAGAATACTTAGTAATATCTCACTACTATTTGTGTGTTAAAGAAGCATTTTTTGTAGTGCATTCTAAACCAGTGATTGTGATTCTCAAACTTAGTTGGACTCATTAAGAGAGCTCATGAAGGATCCCCACCGCTAGAGATTTTGACCAGCAACTTCTAGAGAGTTCCATGCTGGTAGTCCGGTGACCTCACTTTGAGAAACACTGGCCTAATTTCCTGCTGCTGTCCTTTGTCCACTTCCCTGTCTTAAAATATAGACCTTTATATATCATTGGAAACCTTGATTTTTTTAATCTACACTCTCTACTGTAGCCCCTAACCATGTTAAGATTGTACTTTTGATAATTCTTGATTGGAAAAACATATAATGATAAAGAGCTACTATGAATTCAGCAAAGTCTTAAAATTATTTGAGTTTTATTAATTCTTATAAACCTGTGCACATTTGAGAAGTGGTAATGTACACACAAGACAGGCTATTTATTTAGAGCGCTGTAATGCTTGATGTATCCATGGATTCATGGATCCCTTCCTATAATTCCAAGTTTCCCTTCCTTCACCCAGGACCTACGGTCTGAGTTTGGAATACTGACCTAGACCAAGAGTCCTCCACTATGATGTCAAGACACAATGGTATGTCCAGAGCAGTTGAGCAGTGTGTAGCAAGTAATTTGTTATTATAGGAGCTGAAATACCAAAGTTTATGAACAGTTTCTTTTCCAAAAAAATACATACAAAAAAATTCAATATTGTTCTTTTCCAAAAAAAAAAAATACAAAAAAATTCATTATTGTTCAATATTGTTCCTGACCCTCACTCTTGGTCATTTGCATTCCCAAGTACTTTTCTGAATGGGCAAGAATGGGCTGGACTTATCACTCTTCATGCTGCCTGAAGTCTTCAGTATATGACAAATGTGAATATGGTATATGATGAAAATGAATTATTAGCATGCTCATTTTTTGAGTGTTTTGTCAAAATCTGAGGATGCTTTAGAGAATATACTGTGTATATGAATATCATCCATCCTATATGTCTCAAAAAAAAAAAAACAAGACTGGGAACCCTGCATTGGACTGTAAATCAGTTGATTCCTGAGTGTTAATAATATTAGAAGTGGTATATTATGGACTAGGGAAGGCAAGATTCCTGCCTCAGTGAGAACAGAGAGGCATCCATGTGGCCAAAATCTTTGTCATCTTTGGGTACATTACCCATACCAGTGGGCCTTCCAGCCACGTCATAGATTGGGTTCTTTCTCCTGTTTTGAGGTTTTACAGGGCTCTTAAATGTTGCCAGTTTTTAATATCAACTATGTCTACTCTTTGTCAGCCCAGTCTGACTTACCATTCTACAGGGAGGAAGAAAGACCTCAGTTAGACTAAATCTGGACGTGATTCCAATTTACTAATCACATCTTATTTTTTATACAGTTGGCTTTTAAATGCACTGAAATCCCTCCAGCCCTTGCTGTTTTCTCTCTTAAACCTTAAATCCCTTTCTTTCTCCTACTGCTCCTCCCCTGTGGCTCCCTTCCCAGGCCCTGAAATGTGAGTTTGGGCTGATTCAGCACAGACAGATTTACTGGTGAATCATGATCACATATGGGCTCCATAGAGCCCCAAGGTGAGAGGCTTTGCAAATTCTCCAGCCTCTAAATGTCTCCATTTCAATTGCCAGAATCTGGCCATGAGTATCAGATCCAACCCTACATAGCCCCCACCCTCCGACTCTAGCCCTCCTCTTCTTAGGGCACCATGGATGCTCTGAGCTCCTTAAGGACCATTATTAAAGAGGTATGTTTGGCATCTGCCCAGTTTGCAGGCCAGGGTCTATGGAGAAGGCAGCTCAGACTCAAGAGCCTGCTCACTGACATCAGCATGAAGGGTGGTTATTCTCTGGGATAGTGACTAGCTGGTATCATCTACTGGGGATTAAGAAGACACAGGTGAGGATGACTTGAATGTGCTCCCTTCCTAACCCTGACACGTCTGGTACAAGAGCCCACTAGCAGAACTGAGTAGCTCTGTGGTCCGGGAGCTCAGGGGAGCACAATCCCAAGGTAATCCCAAGGTCAAGAACAGACAGCCTGACCAGGTTACATTCCTCCCAGTAAGTTCCTTTCTCAGTGTGACCAAGACTTCTAATGCAAACAGAGAAGATGAGACCTTTGAACTTGTTTTCCAAGGCAGAGTTTGACTCTAAAGTAAAACACATAAAATGTGAATTCTCCTAGAATGGAGGGAGCAGAGGTCAGTATCAGCAGGAATTAAACTGGTAGATTTGGCCTTGGGCCCCTGGCTGTCCCAGACTATAATATTATAGAATTCTCTGTTTGGCTCTTCCTGGACCAGCACATGCCTAGTTCAGCCTCCCATCACACTAATCTCTCCAGGCTCTATTGTGTCTTACAGAACCAGGGGCCAGCTTTACTGAAGGACTAGTCTTTGCATACCCACCTTGGATGCCCGTGTGGCCAGGGAGAGGTGAGGACAAGGCTGAGCTTCCTCCCTGAGTGAGCCTTCTGTGCTTTCCTCAGTCAGCTTACATTATATGCATTCCTCCTCCTTCCCTTAAGAATGTTGTATAGAAGCCTCATATCGCACAGATTTGCTGCAGGAAATTTGCTTTATAAATACTCTACCAACAATAGATCACTGCCACCAACACTGAAAGGAGTTTTGTGGGGTTTTTTTGGGGGGGTTGGGGTTTACCCTCAGGACAAGAAGAGTTAAGACTATATAAATTTAGTTATGAACTTCTCTGGAACAGAGAGGAAGTAGGGTGGAGCATTTTGCAAAGCACCTTAAAGCTATTGGTACTGTTATTGTGAAGACCTTTTATTTATAGCAAGCTTGATGATCTGCTCCATACCTAGAATGTAAAGGACCCGGCCCTGAGCTATTTGAAGCAAAGGTTCACAGGATGAAAGTTCCAGCTCAAGCAAGGCTTAGGTCACTCTGTGCCATTGAAGATGCGGGATAAGTCCATGGGGCCCAAACAGACTTAGCAAGGAAGAATGATGGAGATACAGCATGCCTGCACAGATGGTGGTCACTTAAGCCAAGAGAGATGGAGGGAAAAGGTGACAAAAGTGAAGCCATAGTCAACAAGTGAGAGAATTTAGGTAACAAAGAAATAGCTTGGGTAAGAAAACCCTCACATGCACCCTATTTTAAAGAGAGAACAGTAGGCTGGGTTGGATGGGGGACGGGGAGGGCAAAGACATACTTTGGAAAGAATGATTCAGAGCCACAGGAGAATTGAAAAGTTGATCTCAAGGATGACCGTGGCTGGTGGAGTGTCAGAGGATGGTGGGGTGGGAAGAGGGGAGTCTCGAAAGCTGGGCATGTGCATCTGGGGCTGTAAATCCCCAAATACAGAATGGAGACTTCTGTGGATATGGATGCCTGTGTACGCTGTTCTGAAGACAAGATACTTCATTTTCCTGGCTGCTGCTCACTTTCCTCCAAAGCTCTTTTTTTTGTGAGTGTGTGTGCTTCATGGTTTTCAGTTGATTGCTAATATGTGGTTAACCCTTTTAGTTTTTATGTCTAGAAGCTAATATGTCTAAAAAGGAGAGTGTTTCTGGGAGCTGAGGCATCATGTGATCTTCATGCCATAGTGGTCACAGCCACCAAGAATCAGATTGGCATTAAGGAGGAGAGAGCTTCAGGACCTGCAAGGCTGCTAACATTTCATTTAAATGCTATTTCATGTCACCCGCCCAGAGGCTGCCACCTGTCACTTACAAAGCTCATTGATATCAGTGGTAACAAGGGCCCCACCCTATCTTCTGCTATCAGCCAAGGCATGCCAGGTTCCAAAATCCGGCTCTTCTCTGAACCCTAATAATGTTCTTTGCCACAACATCAGTACAACAGTCCCTTTGTCTCGGTCCTTTAGAGAGCACATAAAACATCTCCAACCACGTGCACATTAGGAATGGACACCTTCTGTTCGGCAAGCTGTATGCCCCTCGTCATGCCATGCCACTGGCATCAGCTCTGCTCCCTTAATTCTGCTCCAAAGGAACAGCCATAAGGCAGACTCCACCTTGCCCCTGTTGAATGGGAAGCAACTGGAAATCGGAGACAAACAGTATAAACAGCCATTTGTTTATTTGTCTTCCCTGTGTCTGAACTGAGTGACTGGTCCTCAAGGCAGTATCTTTTCAGCCTGGGTGTTTTTCACGAGGAGGGTAGGCTGATGTCCGTGTAACTGGTTGCAGTTTGTCTCTTAAAAGCTGGTTCAAGCCCTTGAACCCACAGCCATTGGTTTTGAGCCACCAGGATGGGAGTTCTTCCCCAAGGGAGACATTCCCAGAGCTCTTTGGGAAATCCTAGCACAAGGGTCTCAAAGCCATAGCAACCCTATTTTCTGTAGGGTAATTTATACATACTCATTTTTTTTCTTTTCTTGTTAAGGTATAATTGACATATAATATTATATTAGTTTCAGGTATACATAATGATTCGCTATTTGTGTACATTGCACAGTGATCACCACAATAAATCTAGTTAACATCCATCACCATATATAATTCCAAATTTGTGTGTGTGTGATGAGTACTTTTAAGATTTACTCTTGGCAGCTTTCAAATATGCAGCACAGTATTATTAACTATAGTCACCATGCTGTACATGACATCCCCAGGACTTATTTATAACTGGAAGTTTCTACCTTTGACCCCCTTCACCCATTTTGCACACTCTCCCAACCCCCTGCTTCTGGCAACCATCTGTCTATTCCCTTGATACATAATAGTTTGACTTAGGCAGGGGAAACTCTGCCCATGAAATTAGGGAAGCTGTAGGAAAGGAAATGATGTGGAAGAGGTGCAAAGTATGTTTGACTTAAGTACCTGTGTGAGAGGACCCACCACCACCCCACCCCTGCTCCCACCTCACACACACAGAAGTGTCTGGGTAACCCATGTCCCCTTGCTTTTCCCTCCAGTAAGTATAAATATGTCACAATCATAGTAAGATCCATTCATTCAACAAAATAGTTATTGATCACCTCCTTTGACGAGGCACTGCTCTAAGCACTAAGGATATGAACAAAACAGACAAACTTCTGGTGGCAAGTGGTGGTGAGTATATTAAAAAGCAGGAATAGGAAATAGAATGTGGTCAGGGAGGACCACTGTAGTGAGGGGACATTTGAGCAGAGCCCTGCAGGGCCTGAAGAAGCAAGCCATGCAGAGTTCTGGGGAAGACCTCTGCAGACAGCAGAAAAAGAGGGACCAGAGCAGGAGTATGCATGGAGGCTGAGGGGACAGTTTGGGACCGGGGGGCTGGAGCAAAAGAGGGAGGGAGAGTGGGAGGAGAAGAGGTCATGGAGGTGGGAGGAGCTGACCCCACGTGATCTGCTAGGCCTTCCAATGGGAAGCTTCTCGAGCGCTTGAAGCAGCGTTAAGACTTGGTGTGACTTGCGATTTAAAAGGGCCTCCTGCTGCAAGGGTGTGGAGTACATAGATGATTGTGTACCTCCCAACACATGGCATTGGGAAGTATGTAATATAAGTTTGTCTCGATATTGGTGATTCTAAGTGTAGAAACTTTGTTAAGGGGATGTCTGCCAGATTTCTCCACTGTTAAGGTACCCTTTCTCTTTGTGATTAATAAGTAATCTATGGAGTGATACTTTGAGAGTGTATGAATGCCCTACTGGCCAACAATCTTTCACCTAATGGTTTTAGAGTCCATGATGATCTTTACCTGAATTAGTTGCTGCTGCAAAAGGGTGATCTTCTAATTCTATCATTCATTCATTCATTCATTCATATTATCCATTTGACATATTCTGTAAAGGAAACCTCTCCCTCCTTACTTAAATATCAGTGGATTTAGATTGTTTTTTCAATGTGTTATAATCCATTACTATCAATTTTAAAAAAAGGTATGGTGCATTTGAGGGCTTTTCACCTGAGATGTATGTGACACGGAGAAGGGTTGCAGGGAGCAAGTGTCAAAACAGGGCAACCCGTCAGGGGGCAGAAATCCCACTGGGAGGTTGCTGGCTCGGCTGGTGACAGAGTCATGGGAAGTGGCCAGGCTCAGGCTCCGCTTGGAAGATGGGGTCACAGAGCTTGCTGGTGGGCAAGAGAGACATGGGGGGTGAGAGAGACGTGAAGTGTAACTGCAAGGGTTGTGTCTTGAGCCAGAAACTGCAGGTGTCACTTAATAAGGGAGACGATGGGGGTAGGAGTTCTGTCATTCCACAAATCTCATGTTGTGAGCCCACTGCTGGTTGACCAAGAGAAACGCAGACTTTCCCTGGATAACTTGAGGGACATAGGGAAGCATGAGAAGAGTCCTCACTTTTAGTCAAACGCTCTGCCCCACAGCTGGCCCCTCTGACCATTGCAGCCCTCAGCCCTGCTCCACGGGCCAGCCCCTCTAGGTCACTCACTATCTGCCATCTTTCATGCCCAACATTCTCCTCCACTGGATGACTCATTTTGTTTCTCTACCATGGCCTCCACGTTCCCAGAAGCCCGGACACTCTGAGGGGCTCTTCCCACATCCCCTTCCCTCTCTGCCTGCTGGCTGCTCCACTCCGCCAAACCTCTGTCCAGTCTGGGGCCTCCCTGTGTGTCTCCCCATAGGCTCCCTGTCCGGGTCCCCATAGGGACCTCTGAACAGACACCTCAGTCATGAGCCTGGTTTGAGTTATTTCCCTCGGTCCATGCACTTCATGAAAATTAAGACTTCTACCTTCTATGGCCATAAAGACTTTTCCAGAATATTCCATGACAGTTGCACACACAGAAGATTTCTAGGTGGCTCTGTGACCTTAATCTGTATACAGACACTCTCCCCTCTGATACAGCTGAAAATTCTTGTTATAAATGTGCTCTAAAGTTACTGGTTCCTAAATACTAGTCTACTGACAAGTGTTAGAGTGGTTGCATGAAAATCAGTCAAACCCCATCTCCAGAGTTTATGATTTCATGGTTCCAGACTGAGGCCTGGGAATCAGTATTTAGAAAATGACCCAACTCCTCAGCTGTTTCCTCTCCAGCCAGGTGTGGGAACACTGCTTTAAATGTAAGAGGGGCAGGTATTTTAGCCCCAGAGAGGTTCTCTTACTTCTGGCTTTAAGCAAAACAAATATGACAACTCTAGCCTACAGGGTGCCAGGCAGTCCGTCACACGTACTGGGTGAGGACAAAGATGAAGAGAATGGAAGAAAAAAACTTCTGGTCTCTGTCCTCAAGAACTCAGAGCCTATTTGGGTGAGACGAGACTGTCACAAATGAAAAACACTGAAGAGCATTTATAGAACGGATACAAATAAATGTATATTAATATTCTGCAAACAGAGAAAATGTGGCTGGCAGGCAAAATAGAGGTAGAGAAAGGCTGAATTTGTGAAGGAGAAAGGAGCATGAAAGACTCCAAGCTGGCAGGAAGTTCACGTTTACCTCCAAACTGTTGGCCCATCTGCTTCTTTCAACTAATATGGAACCACTCTTTGGAGAGAAGTACAGAGGCTGGGGGTGCAGCTGTGAGGCTATAATGGGAGTGGTTTGCACGTCACCCTTTTAAGCAGCAAAAACAATTCACTGTGTATATTGGTAATAAGCTGGGAATGCCTTAAGTGAAGGAAATCAAGATGGTGACCTGGAAGGCAGACAGGCCACAGATGGAGCTAAGGAAGTGAGATTTCTCTGTTGTTGCACCTGCTCCAGCTGGAGGCTGTGTTCCTTTTGCTACTACGGTGCATTTCCTTACCCTGACTGACCCAAGCCACATCCCGCGGCCATGAGCAGCCCACACCTCCCTCCTTTTCCAAGAGGAAGGCATTTTCCCCAGGCTACCATGGAGAACGTCTGTGTCTACAGTGGAGAGAGGTCTGTGACTAGCAGGACTTGGGGCCTCCTCTCCAACGCACCCCACCAATGGCCCATCTCCACCCGGGAAGACCTCTCTACGCCCTTCACAGACTCCCATCCTGTGGGTGGGATGGGTTTCCTGTAACCCAGGATTTCCCAGACATGCCTGCTTGTCAGAATCATCTGGGATGCTTGCTAAAAATACGGATTTCTGGGCCCCAAACTGCAACAATTGAATCAGAATCTCCAGAAGAGAGGCTTTATAAAAAACCAATTCTTTAGACAGCAGGGTAAATCCGGGAAACCTCACTAAGCCTTGTACCCTCTCTTACCCATGGGTGACCAGCTGCTGCCTGGGCTGAGGACATCATTCTTGAAGAAAAAAAAAATGTAATGTGTTTTTCTGTCTAAAGACCAATAGTGATAACAGTAAATACTAACCTTTATCAGCTGTGTGCCAGGCTCTGTACTAGGGTATTTTTTTTAAGAGTAGGAATTATATTTTTTCCAGTTTTATTGAGAAATAATTGGCCACACATCACTGTATAAACTTAAGGCATGCAACATGATGGTTTGCTTTACATTTGTTATGAAATGATCGCCACAATAGGTTTAGTTAACATCCATTGTCTTATATAAATACAATAAAAAGAAAGGGGAAAAATCCTTCCTTTTGATGAGAACTCTTAGGATCTAATCTGTTAATATCATAGAGCAGTGTTAACTATAGTCATCATTCTGTACATTACATCATCATGACCTATTTATCTCATAACTGGAAGTTTATACCTTTTGACGCTCTCATCCAATTCTCCCTCCTCCCACCTCTGGTAACCACAAATCTGATCTCTTTCTTCATGAGTTAGGTGGTTTTTTGCTTTTTTGTTTTTGTTTTTAGGTTCCACATATAAGTGAAATCATACAGTATTTGTCTTTCTCTGTCTGACTTATTTCTCTTAGCATAATGTCCTCAAGGTCCATCCATGTTGTCATAAATGGTAGGATTTCCTCATTTTTTATGGATGAGTAACATTCCAGTGTGTGTGTGTGTGTGTGTGTGTGTGTGTGTGTGTGTGTATTATATATACCACAAGTTCTTTGTCCATTCATCCCTCGATAGACACTTGGGTTGGCTATTGTGAATAATGTTGCAAAGAACATGGGGAGTGCAGATATCTTTTTCAGTTAGTGTTTTCATTTCCTTTGGATGTATTCCCAGAATTGGAATCACTGGATCATATGGTAGTTGATTTTTAACTGTTTGAGGAACCTCTATGCTCTTTTCCATAGTGGCTGCACCAGTTTACAATCCCACCAACAGCACACCAGGGTTCCCCTTTCTCCATATCCTTGCCAACACTTGTTATCTCTTGTCTTTTTGATGATGGCCATTCTGACAGGGGTAAGGTGATACCTTACTGTGGTTTTAATTTGCATTTCCCTAATGACTAGTGATGTTGAGCACCTTTTCATGTACTTGATAGCTATCCATATATCTTCTTTAGAAAAATGTCTATTCAGGTCCTATGCCAAAATTTTTTAAACACTATACTTTCTTTAAGATTGATTAATTTATTAATTGATTTGAGAGAGAGAGAACACATGCACCCAAGTAGGGGGGTGAGGGAGAGGGACAAGCAGACTCCACACTGAGCATGGAGCCCAACACAGGGCTCAATCTCATGACCCCGAGATCATGACCTGAGCTGAAGTCAAGAGTCAGACACCCAAACGACTGAGCCAACAAGGCGCCCCTGTGCCAAATTTTTGAATTGGATTATTGGGGATTTTGGTTTTGGGTTGTTGTTTTGTTTTGTTTTTGCTGTTGAGTTGTCTGAGTTCTTTCTATATTTGGATATCAACCCCTTATCGGATATATGGTTTGGAAATATTTTTTCCTGTTCCATAGGTTGTCTTTTCACTTTGATGATTTCTTTTGCTGACCAGAAGATTTTTAGTTTGATGTAATCCCACTTGTTTATTCTTTATTTTGTTGCTGGGTGGGCTGCTTTTTTTGTCTCATGTAATCTTCCCAATAACCTAGTGAAGTAAGTGCTACTGTTATCTCTGTTTTCTCAGAGGCAAACAGAAGAGAAGTTAAGTGACTTGCCCAACTGCAGCTAGCAGCTGCAACTGGCAGAGCTAGGTTGAAACTCAGGCTTCTGACTTCTGAGCTCCATCTATTTGCCATTACACATTACTGATCCTGGAACCTTGAATTAACTAGCTCCACACTCTAATTGTGAGCTTACCAGCCCAGTCCACACCACCACCACTACCCCAATGAAAGGGAAAAAGAAGGAGTTGTAATTTATCTTAAAATCTCTAGTGGGTATATGAATGAGGAGTGATGTTAAGGAAAGCATAGAAAAAGGACACTAATCTCCCTCATGCTGGTCCTCAGGTACTGGAACTCCTTAAGCAACCTGGTGGCATCCTTGCTGAATTCTGTGCGCTCCATTGCCTCCCTGCTGCTGCTCCTCTTCCTCTTCATCATCATCTTCTCCCTCCTGGGGATGCAGCTCTTTGGGGGAAAGTTCAACTTTGATGAAATGCAGACCCGGAGGAGCACATTTGATAACTTTCCCCAGTCCCTCCTCACTGTGTTTCAGGTATGGACTCTTCTCTGCTGGGATGATGAGTGGGAGGGTGTTGAGTGGCGGGGTTGGGTTGTGGGGGAGAAAAGGTGGTGGGAAGCTTCACCCTTGCACTGGGCAACCAAAGCCAGCCTAGATCAGCCATGGAGGGTCCATGCCCAGGAGAGTCTTGAGTTCTTTCTGTAGTTCCCCCTACCCTCGGTCCCCCGTGGAATTCCACTGTTGGATGGACTACTGGGGAAAAAAATATAATTGAGTAGTTTAAAAACTCTTGCTTAACCATGGAACCCTTTATTCAAATAAATTCTACATGAACACCCAAAGTACAAACAGAGGAAAGGAGACTGCCCTTGTTGGGGGAGGGAAGAGTGGTGAAGCTCTGTCTTTCTTACCTACCACGCTTGTCCCCAGAAGAAATATAACTAGCCCATCAAATTTGTCATTTCATAGATATTTTGGTGTAGAGTAAAGCTAAAGTAGCACTTGTTGAAGTTTCAAAGTAGATTGATTTACAAGAAAAATAGTATGTGGATGTGGCCCAAATCTTAAAGATGGCACCCAAATGACTAATGTTGGGGAAAGCTGGAACAGCATAGTATTCTCTCAACAAACACGTTCACGTTTATAAAAAGGCCCCGAGGAATGGCTAATGGCAGCCATCTTGTGCAGTCGAGTAGAAGGAAATACTTTGACCAGGAAGTCTTTCCAGTCACTTCTCAAAAGTATCATGCGAGGGCCCATGAACTTTGTCTAAGGATAGGGTCAAACTTGACCAGGTGATTAGCTCAGAGCCCCTGGGAGGAAAACTGGGGCCCAAGAGGAGGGAAAGAGGTGGAAAAGAGATTTTAGACAATTCTGTTAACATAGTGGGGCAGGGCAGGGGAGTTTTGGGGTTTGCTGTTGGTCTAACGCTGTGTCCCTTATTGGTGGGAATGTGTCATTCAGATCCTGACCGGGGAGGACTGGAATTCGGTGATGTATGATGGGATCATGGCTTATGGCGGCCCCTCTTTTCCAGGGATGTTAGTCTGTATTTACTTCATCATCCTCTTCATCTGTGGAAACTGTATCCTTTGCTCCTGCCTCCCCGCCCCTGCTGCCCCACCCTCCCTCAGCCTGCAGCACGATGCCAAATACGTGTGCCCAGCAGGTCCTGACTCGGGGCTGAAAAGTGTGGCTGCCCGCCCACAGGGCCCCCAGGCAAGCAGGGGAAAGGTGTGCTCTGGGGAGAAAATGTGTCCTGTCCCAGAACCACCTTAGCCGTGGAGGCGGGTCTTGGTGAAAGCCTGGAGCTTTGGCATAGGTGGGGATGTAAGTTTATCTTCCTGAACCAGTTTGGGCTGTAGTGTTGCCCAACTCCAGGAGGCGTGTTCTCATTATAGTCTAGGCGAACAACGCCCCCTGGTGTTGTGCATGGACAGACACTCAGATAGATTCCAATGTGAACACACTTAGATCTGGGCACCCTGACTGCCCTGGCCTCTGGCTGCTGGAGGTAAGAAGTGCCGTCCAGAGGAACTGAGCTGTCATCCTTGAAATGACCTTCATCTCTCCTCCCTGTTTCTGCTCAGTGTCCCTCCCTCTGAAGCCACTCTCCAGGACTTTCGTCCCAGGCAGAGCCGGACAGGCTTCACCAAGCAGACCTGACAGGTCCTTGCTGATCCAGGCCATGGGTGGGTTTCTGGGATCTCAAGCCACAGGCAGTCTAACCCCGTGAGGGTTGTGTGCAAAGGAGATGGTAAAGTAGAAGCAGCTCTGGCCCAAGACTTGGGTTTATTTTTTTATTTTTTTTATTATTTTTTTATTTTTTTATTTTTTTAAGACTCGGGTTTAAGTCAGGGCTTAACGTAGTGCTGAAAGCTTGGGCATTGGTGCCAGCAGACCGGCTTCACTTTTTACCAGCTGGGTAACCTCGGCAACTAAAGGCCCTCTACCTCAGTGTCTGTAAAACGGGGTGACGAAATATCAGTGCCTACTACTTCACAGGTCCTGGTGAGGTTTAACGGGTGATGTATGTGAAGCCCCTGCCCACGGTGCCAGGGGCCGGGGGCAGGTATACGCTAGCACCCTTGGGCAAACCCTTCACCCCTGTGGGTTGTGGCTTCCTGGTATGTGAAATGGTGTGACTGTCCGGGGGCCTGGGAGGTGGAGGTTAGACTTAACAAACGATAAGGCCCGTGCAGCTATACTTTCTTTGATTCTGCAGTTCTCTGACCCACAGTGTTTCTGTTCAAGGTGGTGGTGGGGGTGGGGCGGCGAGAAGAAAAGGACAAATGACCACTTTGATTCGGAGTTCCCAAGATTCAGTCAGCTTCAGCTGGACACTCCAAGGGTCTTTGTGCAGGCTCACATTAAGAGTTGGCACAGATATCAGGCTGCCTCCTCAGTACCCGGTTTTAGTGAACCGCTCTTAAGAACATTCTGCATTCTGCTAGAGATAATGCTGTTTATAATGTCAATTACAGCCAGTCATCTCAGTGGGGAAACCAATAACGAAACCCAGCAATTAAGGAGCAAGGCAGGCTCACTGCCTCACTTGCTGCCCACTCCAGCCTGCAAGCTAGCCTGTTCTCAACCCCTTAGAAAACTCCCGGTAGCTAGGAGGGTGATGGGGAGGGAGAGGGGTGGAGGAGGGACACCACTAGGCTGGGAACCCTCAGGGTGAGTCACCATTGAGCTCACTCTGTGAGGAACTCTATCACTGCTTGTCCTGTACCTCCCTGGCCCCTGTGCCCATCAAAAACCCCAAGGCCAAGGGTCATTTTCTTTAAGAATGGACACAAACAGATATCCTACTGAATGTGTTCTTGGCCATTGCTGTGGACAACCTGGCTGATGCTGAGAGCCTCACCTCTGCCCAAAAGGAGGAGGAAGAAGAGAAGGAGAGAAAGAAGCTGGCCAGGTAACCCCCTAAGCTTACCCAGACCCAGGGCCCCAGGGTCCCAGTTCTGGAATGCCATTCCCATTAGTGGTAAAGAGAGGCTTGGGCGCTGGCCCCTGTCGGCCATTCCTCGAGGGCACTGGGTTTGGGGCTTCCTAAGAAAGCTGGGCCTCTCTGCTAATACCTAGGCATTGCTCTAAATAGGGACCATCATGAATTACAGTCTCTGTGAAGGTGCTGGATTTCCCCCACCTGTCTAAGAAGTTGGAGGATGCTCTTGAGAAGGGAGGTCATGATAGGTGGTGGGAGTAACGGATGCAGAGAGGAGGAAAGCAGCCATTCAG
Source organism: Halichoerus grypus (assembly GCF_964656455.1). NCBI lineage: Eukaryota > Metazoa > Chordata > Mammalia > Carnivora > Phocidae > Halichoerus > Halichoerus grypus. The sequence goes on along the minus strand of NC_135717.1, from coordinate 76,596,734 downwards.
AGAGGAACTGAGTGACTCCTTTTCACTGTTTGATAACTCATCTCCAGTGTTCAGAAAGCAAGATAAGGCCCTGCATTGTCTTCTGTCATTGTCTAAATGGGACTGTCATAGGCCACACACCTGCTGGATACTGAGCAGAGTTTTCCAGGAACCAATCCTGAATCAGATCCAGAAACTTTCTCTGATTCAGACAAGGACTGGAGCAGCTAAGAACCTGAAAGAGGCCAACTGAGTACCAGACAGAGCAAGGTGTGGCCAGGCCAGGCATTGTGGGCCCAGCCCAGTGGCATCTGGGATTGAGTGACACATGCCATGTGCCCTGGGTGAAGGAAGATGGACATAGGCGCAGGGAGTCTGCTCCCACCGGTCCCCAGCAGACCACAGGGTAGTCTGTGTCTTCATGTTTCCTATCATTCAGTAAACATTCCTTTAATTTTTCCTCCTGCTGACCGGCCAGGACTGCCAGCCCAGAGAAGAAACAAGAGGTGGTAGAGAAGCCAGCAGTGGAGGAGACCAAGGAGGAGAAAATTGAACTGAAATCCATTACAGCTGATGGAGAGTCCCCACCCACCACCAAGGTAAGAAGCCATCCCCTTCCAGGAGCTGGGAGGCCCATTGCTGGGGGAAGGAGGGCACAGTCTTCCCAGGCCAGGCACCCATGGAAAGGAGGGAGGAAGGAAAGAAAGAGACTCAGTGGAAGAAAGCCCAGGAGGGTGGAGCAGGAGGGCTAGCAATGTGAAGAGAAGGCCAGCTGGGTGAGTCCCAGCCTTCTGTTGATGCCTTAAAGGATATATGCAAGATAGCAAGGGTATATTTTTGAGTCAACAGCTCAGCCATTGACTATGATGCAATTTCAAGGCTACTCTAAGCCTCTCTAACTAGTGAATGTTTCTAACTGGATTCTTCCTCCTAGATCAACATGGATGACCTCCAGCCCAATGAAAATGAGGATAAGAGTCCCTACCCAAACCCAGAAAATACAGGTACCAATCCCACTGCCTAACCCTGAGATTGGGAGGTTGGGGGTAGAGATCCAGATTCTAAAGCCATATGGAAGTAGCTATGTATTAGGGACTGGTGTTTCCAGGTTCCCTCTACAAGTACCTTGCACTGCTAAATGTCTTCTCTCTCTGTAGTTAGGCATTACCAGTTATCATCCGGAGAACTTTGCTCCTGGCTTCCTCATAATAACAACATAACATTAAATAAATTGTGTTTGAGCAGTCTTTTATGCCCTTTGGAAGGTGGATTCTATAGACATTTAAGGTTTTATTATATTTATGCCATAAAATCATTAACTTATATAATTTGCATGTTGCAGCATTACTCTTGCTTAATGATAATCGTAAATCCCGACTCTGTCCTGCCCTTACTTGGGTGGCAGTGCTGAGTACAAGGACTGCTGCCACCACAGATGCCCCACCTGTTGCTCTGTAAAATACTTTCATTTATTATAAAAAGAACTCTTCACAACTCAGCCTTCTCATCTTCCAATACCTAAGTTGGCAGGCAGTGTCCTTTGAGAAGGCTTACTGTCAGAGGTCCTCAGGCCTCCCTCCAGAATTCGTTTCTCTGCCTCATGAAGTTCCACATCCCATACAAGCCCCGGGCTTGCCTCCCTGTCCCTACAACTGCTGCCGTCGCTCTCAGCTTCAAGCCTGCCATCAGTTGCACACAGCAAGGGACCGTTGTTTTACTGGCATTTCCTTCTCTGTGGAGGTTGAGCTATATTTGGGTTGGTAACCACGTTAAGTGGCTAAAAACCTTCTACATGTATGAGCAAAGCTAGGTTTTCCTTTTGGTCTCCCCTCCACCGGTCCTCTGCAGGCTTGTCTGCAGTGCAGCCATCTTCCATGTCCCTTGGGAAGCAGGCTCTCAGCCATCATTCCGTCCTCACTCACCTCCCACCTCCAGGGAAGGAGGATTTGGTTTGCTGGGGATTGGACCAAGGGAAGAGCAGGAAGGGTGCCTGAAGCCTGCAGTCTCTTCTGGGTGGAAATTCTTACAAGATTTCAAAGACTAGACATGTTGACCAAAGTCAATGGGGAATCCTGTCTTGGTCCTAATCACCAAATTAACTCTAACATGACATTTTGGAGATAATATGCAGGGGGAAATTGAATATGGACTGGAAACTAATGATTTTAAACAAAAACTACTTAAAATCATTAGTTTCCATTTATTTTGTTACTGCAGTGGTGTTATTATAGTTCTAGCTTATAAATGTAGACGTGTGTATGGCTGGAATCTAAAATATTTAGAAGGTGCTTTAAAATATACTCCAGCAGCTCCTGTTGAAGCTGGATATGGAGGGTCACCACACAAGTCTCTTGACTTGTGTGTATATTTTCAAAGTTTAAAAGGAAAGACAGTAATCAAAGGAATCCCCCTGGGCCCCAAGCAGAGCCAACCGCAGCTGCACACAGCACAGGGGAGAGCACGGATAGCCCAGGCCTGCTCCTTCTACCTTGTGGTGGGGCAGCCACACCTACGACCATAGTCTCTAGTTTCATCATTCTAAATATACTAGTGCCTTTTCTCTTCTTCGTTGCCCTTTGAAATCAAAGAGAAGCAGGTCAGGGGAAAAAAAATAATGAGGACATTGTCACCATATTGGCCACTATAGAAAAGTCCCTCTGTTGACCCAGCTCTGAGGATTCTTGGAATGGTTTTGCTTTTTGACTGAAAAGCTCTTCCCACATTCTGCTGATTTGTCAGGATTCTTTAGATTTTTTAGAGTGTCCCTTCCCCCGTCATGTGGTCACCCTTCTCTAGCTTCCTGCAGACCCAGCCCTTCCCGGGTTTTTCTTGGTCCCATGCATCTCGCACATCTGTGTTGAGAACTCCGGTCCATAGATAGTTGAGGCTGCCCTGCCTCAGCCCACCACCACACTCAGGCCTTCAAGGCCAACCCCCACAGCCCCCCATTTGTTCACCATCCCTGCTTTCCATTTTCTCACCCAAGGGTGGTATGCTTTTAAAGCTGGTGGTTCCTCATGTTCCACCTTCCTCCAAGGGACCAGCCTCTGCTTCCTGGCTTCTCCTTCCCCTGCCTCTGCAGGTCACCTCCTGGACTCTAATATCAGGTGCAGCAGAAGTCCCCAGAGATTCCTCCCAGAATCACTTGGCCTGCTGTCTCTGTTCTTGTCAATCTCTCATTCCCACCTGCTCCTCTCTCTTCTGAACCAGAAAAGGCAAGGAACCTGATCTGCTATTGTCCTCCCAACCCTGCCCCTTCTGCTTTACAGCCTCTGGGCATCCCGCCTCTGCTGTGCCCACTTCATACAGATGCCCCTTGGGAGGCAGCGCTGGTGAGCATCGCACCTGCCCCACTTACAGCCAGAGAGAGAAGGGGTAGGGCCAGAGAATACTCTCACACCTCCCCCTGCCCCCACTTCTCACTCAGGCTTCCTCTTCTCTCCCTATGCCCGTGACCCTCCACACCCGGCCCAGGTTGCTGTGCTTGCTTGTCCAGGTTGCACCCAAAGGTGTGTGCCGAAGCGGCTCAGTGGGGCAGAGCTCCAGCCTGCGCCCCCCTAGCCAGGGCCTCTGCCCTCACAGGAACCCCCAGTGGAGGGGCAGTTTAATGATTGGCACAAAGTGCCAACCAGCCAGCCGTGGCATATCAATCCTTCCCTCCCTGTTGAATCCCCAAAGCTCAATAGTTGGTTGGAGTCTCCCAGCTTAGTATACACTAAATTTTAGAAATATCTACTCACCTAGGAAGGGTGCCAAGATTGTGCTTTTATTTAATGGATTCATTTATTAGAGGGAACATACAGATGATAAGAGTCACTGAGGACTTAAAATTAAGAAGGACACTTGAAAAAGGAAGTGAATGACACCAGAGTGCTGTGGGGAGGTTCCAACTGCTGTAGGGGGTTCGAGCAGGAGCAGAGCCATGGGTTGGGGAGTGGAGGGAGAGACAGCCAGCCTTCGCGGAGAAGAGTAGGCTGGGCTGGGCTTGGCATCTGGGGAGTGGGAGAGAACAGAAGTTATTTCAGGACCATACTATTGTCATAGACAGGGAGCTGGAAGAAACCGTGGAGGTATTCATTCACTTAATAACTACTAATGAGGGTGGGAGAATGGGGTGGCTGGGTGATGGACATTGGGAAGGGTATGTGCTACGGTGAGCGCTGTGAATTGTATAAGACTGATGAATCACAGACCTGTACCCCTGAAACAAATAATGCATTATATGTTAATTAAAAAAAAATAACTACTAGTGAAACACCTATTGTGTGCCAGGCACTGTGGCAGGCCCCAGGGATACACCTGTAGGCAAGACAGGCAAGGCCACTGCTCTCCTGGAGCTTACATTTCAGTGGGAGACAGACAGTGAGCAAGAAAAGAGGCCAACTGAAAAGGTAACGTCAGGTAGCAGTGAGCAGCAAGGAGATAATGAAGCCAAGGACTATGTGAGCGAGTTCCTCGGTGGCATGGGGCTGCTTTGGCTGTGTGGTCGGTGAAGGCCTCTTGAAGGAGGTGGCATTCAGGCTGAAACCTGAATGAGGCAGAGGAACTAGACATATGGAAATCAGAGGAAAACTCTTTCTAGATGGAGGGCTAGCAAATGCAGAATCTCTTGGGCAGACTGGTCTGTGGAGGAATCCGAAGAGGCCAATGTGCATGGAGCAAAGAGAACAAAGGGGAAAGGTAGTGGGTGAGACAGGGACTAGGCAGGAGCCGGTGGGGCAGGGCCTCCGAGGCCACCTGAGAGGTTTGGATAGTTGAAGACTCACCAGAGGTTCTCAGGCAGAGGAAGATAAGACCTGGTGTCTGAATTACCTTTAGCAAACTGTGCTGCATGGAAACAGGGCAGTAGATGGTCAAGAGTAAAACTGGAGGCAGTGAGGACGTTAAGTAGTGGTCCCGTGAGAGGCGGTGGCCGCTTGGGCCAGAAAGGTGATGCTAGAGATATGGAGAAGTGGCGGAACTTGGGGTGCATTTTGCAGGACTTGCTAGTGGCCTAGAAGTCAGAGAGAGAAAATGAGCAATGGGAGGAGATGAGGTTTTGGAGCTGAGCCAGCAGAGAACATGCCCGATGCAGCAGCAGGTGCATCCTCAGCCTTCTGTCTCCGGACGCCACCCACACAGCTCGCTTCCGGGGGGCGTGGCCTTGCCAATCATGCCAGTGAACTCTGGGGTCACACTAAAAACTGTAAGTCCCTTGAGGGCAAGAACCACAGCTTTGTGTTCAGTACGCTGTAGGCACTAGATGTTAGAAATAATATTTTTATCTGAATTGGCCATGAGCAAAATCACAGAGGTGAAAGTGAGTATCAAATGGGGTGGGGACAAGGATCACCGAGGATCAAGTGTCGGGCATTCAGCTACCCCGGAGTTTTACCTTTGAGCACTGGCACCTGCCATCTGGAAAGCAAGTCCACAGTGCGCTTCTCCACACCTCCGAGAACGGAGATGAGAAAATAAAGATCCCCAAGGGAGTCCACTGGCATCTGGGAGCGGGAGTGTAGGTAGTTCTGTTGCCAACCCCATAAACAGAACTTTACCTGACTTTTCCTACTCTGCCAGCCTCGCTCCTTATCCATAATACATGCAAAGCATCACAGCTGTCAGATTTCTGGCCTTTTACAAATTTGGGTTTGTCCTTTAGAAGTGGTTTCCTCTTAAACATTATGCCTGGAATTCAGCTGCTCTGTGTCTGAACCGACTGACTTGCTTCTCCCTAGCAATGGAAATCAGGGTAGAGCTTCAAAACAGCAAGGCAGGCTATTGCAGATGGAAGAGCATGAAAAACTCTTCGCCAGGAACTCGGAAAACCACAAAGCTAGGAAATATGTTTTTCTATAAACACGAATGATTAAAGTAAGCATTAAATTACCTATTACCAAATTATCATGCATAAGAAATTGTTGGGTCATTTAGAGCAAAACTGAAAAGAATACAAACAAGTTGGGCAGGAATTTAAGAGCCTTCTCAGTGAAATTTCATTTGTAAAGATTTCGATTTAGGCCAACTCCAGTTTTATTTATTTTGTTTTACTAGGAGACTCTGCCTTTCTTCTACCTACCGAGTTTTGGTTAGAAGGCTCCAACCCTTGGCCTGTACACAATTTTTCATCTCACAGCTCTCTTCTGCTAAAAATATTAATTGCTTTGTTGGTCAGCTCTAATTACTCCAGGGGGAAAAAAACTGATTTATGCCTATGTTCTGCTGATCCTCCAAAAAAACCTTGGGGCCCTAAATGCTTCTTGCTTGATAAAGAACCATTCTGTGCCAAGCATTTTTTTTTTCTCTGCACCACCTGGCTTCATTTTAACCAGAAGAAGAGAGAGCATGCAGAGACATGGCTGGTCCATAAGATAAACTTCTCATAACTGTCTTTCCAACAGCTGAGTCTCCACCTGACCTTCTTTTACAAAGTCCTCTTCCTTATAAAGCAAATGTTAGTGTGAAAGTGTAATCATCATCAAAAACTAAGGGCAACTACGTGCTGGGCATAGTGTCTCTCTCTATAGTGTCCCTCTCAGAGATGGAACAGATAGATACATGTAAAATCAGGCATTCGAGCTATTTTGTCCTAGGTGCCAAGTGAATGCAGGAGGCCGACAGGGCTCTGGAATCACAGGAAGGTCATTCTGGAGAGCCCAGGTACTCATGAGAGCCATGTGAATGATACTGTCTGACATGGGAGTCCTTCTAGCTCTGCAGAGAGGGAGATGAGAGCAGTTCAAATAAGGAGACGGAGTGAGGAAAGGAAAGGAGAAAGCACATGGCGAGTGTATTCATTTCCTGGGGCTCTCATAACAAATAACCATGAACTTGGTGGCTTTAAACAGCAAACATTTATTTTCTCACGGTTCTGGAGCCTACAAGTCTGAACTCAGGTGTTGGCAGGACCATCCCCTCTCTCAAGGTTCCAGGGAGGATCCTCTCTCACCTCTTCCCCATCTCTGCTGATGGCCAACTGTCCTTGGCGCTCCTTGCCTGTCAGCCTCATCACTCCCGTCTGCCTCTGTCTTCACATATGTGTCTCTGTGTCTCCTTATAAGGACAGCAGTCCTTGGATTTAGGGCCCACCCTACTCCAATATGACTTCATCATGACTCTACATCTGCAAAGACACTGTTTCCAGAGTAAGGTCACATTCTGAGGTTCTGGCTAGGCATGAGTTTGTGGGGGACATGATTCAACCCACTACCATGAGCCTTCAGAAAACAGGCTGATGTGAGTGGAAAGTCTGTCAGGGAATAAGAGCAGGCAGAGGTCAGACTGAGAAAGATGTTAAGCACTACCTTATAGGCTATGAGTCTTTCCTATGGGTAGAGATCGTAACAACAGCTAACGTTTATATAGCACTTGCCATGTGCCAGGCGCCACTCTGACATAGGTATGTACTATTATCCCATTTACAAATGGGGAAACTGAGACACAGAGAGACTAAATGCCAAAAAGAAACAGAGCCAAGATTTGGGTCAAGGCATTGGCTGGAGAACCCATGCTCTTACTCCCATTCCCCTTCTAAACATTTTTAAATACATTTGATCAGAACAGGATATGTAGTAGTTTCCTACCATGGGCAATGACCTCGCAAGCAAAGTAAGCCATTTCCTTTTGGTCCACAGTGAATGTGGCCACTAGCCTGGAGAACAAAGGGGCTTCTTTAACTGGTGCTAATGTCTAGACTTTTGAATGAAGTGCTTGTTGTGGTCAGCATCGTTGCTCTTTTATCCCTACAGCACATGAGTTTTTGGTATTTTTCAGGAATGGGAGTGTTAATTTTAAACTCCTAGAATCTTCAAGGATTGGGTTGCTTGCAACTCAACTGAGCCGTACCCATGCCCCTACCTGCAGCCTAGATGGAAAAGACACCTGGCAATGCCCTAGTCTTACCTGATCACCTTTCCTAGTGCCTTACAACTAGGATAACCAACCATCCGAATCCACATGGGACTGAGGAGCCTCCTGGGATGTGGGAATCTCAGTTTAGAAACCAGGACAGTTCTTGGCAAACTGGGATTGAACTAGTCACCCTACTTACAACCCCCCTTGTGTGCTGCCAGAAAAGTCTCTCTAACAAAGATTCCAGCACTCACAGGGAGAGAGCTGAGTGTCTCAATTGATACCTCTCATTTTCAGAGACGCAAATGATGTCTTGATTTTGGGCAGTAGGAAGGTATCTGGAAGAAGGCAGCATAGCAGTAAAACCTCGTGGGAGTAGTGGAGTTATTTAGAACGGTGCTTTTTTTCTTACAGGAGAAGAGGATGAGGAGGAGCCTGAGATGCCTGTGGGCCCCCGCCCACGACCACTCTCTGAGCTGCACCTTAAGGAAAAGGCAGTGCCCATGCCAGAAGCCAGTGCATTTTTCATCTTCAGCCCCAACAACAGGTGTGCAAGAATGGTGGGGAAGGTGGGACTCTGCTCTCTCCAAGCCACATGCTCAGCAGATGCCAGCATCCTCCGACCTCTAGTGGAGCCTGGGACTCTGCCAACCCCCCACAACTTGTATAAACAGTACCCTGGATTCCAAATCAAGAGAACTGTGTCTGTTTTTCCCTCCATTTTTTTGACACATGTAAACTCTATTTCTAGTCTTTTGGTGATTACCTTTGGTAATTTACTAAGTCTATTTAACTTAACGAAGTCTAAAATTAAGCAGTATCCTAGACCTCCTCCTGCAAAATAGAAGGAACTTATACTACTTTAACTCCTCTCAGCCCTCCTAACTTATATGTTGTTGCTTAGTATTTTTAGTCCTAACTATTTTTAACTTAACAAGTTAGACATTATCATCATTATCATTATCATTCTATAGACAATGTAGATTTGGATGTACATACAACTTGCCATTTTACTTGTTCACCATTTTTTCATGCATCTCAGTCCCTCCTTCTGCAATCATTTTCTTTCTTCCTAAGCACATTTTTTTAGGAGCCCCCAGTGTTCCTTTACAGTAAAGTTATTTGGCCTCTGTTTATCTCTGTTTTCATTTCTTGTTCTTGGAAAATAGTTTTGCTATGTATACAATTTTAGGTCAATAGAATTTGTCTCACAGTGTGTTAAACATATTATTATAGTGTATCATTCCTACTATCATTCCTTTGTAGGTAATCTGCTTTTTATCTCTAGCTGCTCTGAACATCTTCTGTTGCCTTGATATTGTTTAGATTTACTACCATGTATCTAGATATGGATTTCTTTCCATTTATCCTGCCTGGGATGTTATGGATTTATATTTTTCTCCAGTTCTTGAACAACATTAAAAATTAGAATAAGAATTTCTAATTCTTGAAAAGTTGCAGCCATAATCTCTTTCTCTCTATTCTTTTCTTCTGGCACTCCAATTAGACATAGGTTAGACCTTCTCATTCTGTCCTCCTATCTCTTACTGTGTCTTGCAAATCTTTTACCTCTTTATCTCTCTTTTCGTATTCAGGGTAATTTCTTCAGATATAGCTTCCAATTTCTTCATTCTCTTTTCAACTTTGTCTATGTTACTGCTTAAACCAGTTTTTAAATCAACTTAATTCTTTTTTCATTTCAAACAATTCCATTTGCTGATTGATTTTCCAGATCCATCTGTCTATATCTAATACTTCCCTTGTTGATTCATCATCTTTGTGCTCAACTCCTTTATTCTGTTAAATATTCGAAATATAGTTGTTCTACATTCTCTATCTGATGTGTCCAGTATACACAGTCTTTGGGAGGGGGTTCTAAATCACTTGTTTGTAGTTTCTTCTGATTTCCCATCTTAGCGGCTCATCCTCTTGTGTGCTTAATCTTTGATTATGACCTCAATACATTATCTTAGTTGGTGAGATGCCTGTGCACCTAAATTAAGATTGGGAAGCTTTCTTCCAGATGCTTCTTAAGCGTGTTGGCTCAGCCTGAGAGTCCCAAGCTTCTGTGCCCCACCTCGAGTCTGGCTTGAAATGCAGTTTCCTGATAGCAGGGCTACCACTGGCGTTTATCCTCAGGCAACTCTGCCCTTCCTGGCTACCTATCACACAGACCCTGGCTCAGTGGGTTTGTTTATTTGTTTGAAAGGGATAATCATTGCAGACCTCTTAACTCTAATGAAGCCAGAATTGTCTCAAAGGGTTTGTCCTTTCCAGGATTTGCTGCTTCTGCAGCACTAGGGTCTCTCAGAGCATTTAGTCAATCACAATGCTGTGAGCAGAAGTCTGAAACTGGATTCAAGCCCTAACCACCCCCTACCCCCCCACCCCCCACTCCCCGCCAAGCACACACAACACTTTACAAGCTGTCTTTCTGGGCCGGCTCTCCTTCTCGGGTTTCAGTGTTTTTATCTATAAAATGAAGATACTAACACCCATATCCCATTCCTAGGCTGCCAGTATGAGATACTATATAAGACACACTTGGCATTCAAGGATCTAGCATTTGTGACACCGTCAATGAGTGCCCAGAGGTCCATGCATGTAGTTCCTTGTAATTATGCTGAGGTGTGGAATTTAATTGCATGCCTTGAAGCTATTACACAGGAGCAAATTGCCTAGCCAGAGTGTAAGCTGAGCTGGCCTCTCACCATCCACGTCTCTGGGTAGCTCTGTCATTCCCTATACATAAATATATAAAGATCTTATGAAATGATTTTTTAATGATGGGAAAAAGAAGTCCCCCCCCAAAGAGCCAGCTGTTAATGTCACAGAAGTATATGAAAATCTGGGGATTCCCAAAGGTCTCAGATGTAACCCTCCAAAATGTCAAAAGCTAACTGCCTGTGAAAGTGCAAAATTCTGTGCAGATGTGCCTCACAGTGGGGGCACAGAGGGGGGTGGGGTGGGATGTGGTTGTCATTACCCAGCAGCCGTAAGACCTCAGTTGAAGAGCCCACCCCCAAACGAACAAGCACCTTTCACAAGTTGAGTGAAGGAGTGTTGAGCTCCAGGGACCTGGGAGCTGCTTCCCTTGCCTACCTGACGTGCTTCTGTCCTTCTCTCCTCCCCACACAGATTTCGCCTCCAGTGTCACCGCATCGTCAATGACACGATCTTCACCAACCTGATCCTCTTCTTCATTCTGCTCAGCAGCATTTCCCTGGCAGCTGAGGACCCCGTCCAGCACACCTCCTTCAGGAACCATGTATGCATTCCCTTTTGTCCCCTGCACCCCTTCCTCCCAGGAATGGGACTGGGCCCTCAATCAGGAGCCCAATTCCAAATATTGTAATCAGATGCACAATAAACTTTCTTTAAGAGATTATGGTTTTGGTAGAAACCATCGGAAACAAATAAGAGAACATGTACCCAAATGCTTCAGGCTGGCCTGATTGGCAAAGTTCAGGACTCTCATTGCCCTGTGGATGTTTCCCTGAAGGCTCTGGTTCCTTGCATACTTAGTAAAAAAAAAAAAGAAAGAAAGAAAAAAAAGAAAGAGAGAGAGAGAGAGAGAAAGAAAGAAAGAAGAAAGAAAAAGTAGCCACTGACTTCCTGCCTTGCTCCTAATAAACTCTGACCAGTCCCAATCACTGGGGAGATGAGGGGAGCATTGTCAAACAGGTGCCAATGGTGAGGCTGACCTTATATAAAGGAGAGCTTCAATGACCTTGTATAGAGTAGAAAACTAAATTTGGAGACCCAGCCAAGGCTCTGGTGAACAACATTAAAGGCTAGAGTAAGAATTGTTATATCTCGAAGCCTCAAAACTTTGTCAAATCCCAACCAGGTAGGCATGAAGAGAGGAGTCCACCAACCTAAAGCCATACCCATGCCAAACGATTTGGTGGTCCTGCAGCCTGCTTGGTCCAGAGTTTTCTTAGAAAGGTGTTGGCCCTAGCTCTGATCCATCACCTGAAATATAATAGAGGATGAAACCATGCAGCCTGTCCCAAGCCTGGGCAGTCCTCACCTGGAAGATACTCCCTCCCATGCCCCATAGAACACAACACCAGGATTTCCACCAACATGAGAAGCTAGCTGAGTCACACCAATGTGAGTTAAGCATTTTGCATTTTCCTGCAATAAAAAGCAAACCCCACTCTGTTCTTTTGACACGCATCCCAATGGTCTGATTGGGGTTTGTAAGTAAATTGGATTAATGAGAAAAACATCCAACCAAATGCTGCCCAGACCCAGGACCCACTGAGTCCTGCCTTGGAAGCCCCCCTCACATGTCTGGGGACTTCATCTGGAGCCACTAAGCTGCCTGAGGCCAACCCCGCTTCAGGATCCAATGCTGTGTATATGCTACTCATCTCCTAACTTGCTTCCATCTGTCTCCACGTGGAAAATCTCAGGTGACATGTAGTGTGGTTCTGGAGCTGACTTCTCCTTCCAGCCTGCTTCTCTCCCTTCCCACCCCATCCCCACCCTGTTTCTTTTTGTTTTGCAGATTCTGTTTTATTTTGACATTGTTTTCACTACCATTTTCACCATTGAAATTGCTCTGAAGGTAAAGTCCCAACCCCTCTCTCCTCTTCCCTTCCTCCGGGAGCCGGCACTAGCTCTCTGCTGCTGTCTGTTGCTAACACACATGCTTCTGTTGGTGTCGAGTTCACTCTCAGAGCCACTAATCCAATTGTGCTTATTTTTCAGATCCTAGGCAATGCAGACTATGTCTTCACTAGTATCTTTACATTAGAAATTATCCTTAAGGTAATACAATCTGAGCAATGCACTCTGTCTCTTTCTCTATCTCTGCTCTGTCTGCCTGTCTCTTTTCTCTCTTGTTTCCTTCACTCACTCTTTTTTACTTTCAAGCCTGAGATTGGAAGAATTAGTGCCCCTCACTTTATGCTATGCACTTTGCTCCGGCTCAGAAGCCTGAAGAACCACCACCACCACCCCTCCCCGCCCCCCCCCCCGCCCGGCCTGCTGTGCTGTGCTTCCTCTCAGTCTGGAAGGGGCATGTGGCTCACAGTGTCAACACTGATGCTGTCCTGTTATCAGCTCTGGCACTGTGCCAGTCCGCAGTGCCCCCCCCCCCGCCACACACACACCCACATACCCCATCTCTGGGTAATTGATGACTGACCCCTGCTCAGAGCTCCCTTCCCTCCTCCTGCCCAGAAGAGATGCTGCGCAAACTCCAAGAGTGGAAACACTCATGGGGCATGGAAAGCCACTTGGTCGACCTCCTTTGGACAGCCGTTGTCAACACCTTCCACAACACTTTCCTCAGTCTCAGTACTAGGGGCAGGCACCAGGGCTAGGCTGGAGTTGGGCCTGCATGATAGTAATCATGGGCCTAATGCAAGATTTGGGACCAGCCTGCCAATGAGGGCTTTCAACAGATGACTGTCGATTACTTCTGAATCCTCGGTTTCCTGCTGAGAAGCTTTGTTATGATGCCCCTTGCCCTAGGCGTGGAGGAGGGAGAATCATACTGAAGAGCTAAGTACAGGGGAGTGAGCTGGAAGAAGCTGGAGCACTCAGGTCCCAAACCCCAGTCCTGAGAGAAACACAGGCCTGGCCCCACCTGGGGCTGGTGGCCCCAGGTGCTGGTGGCCCTGATGGAGGAACTGCTACAGAATTACCCAATCAGCAGAGCCCACCCCTGAAAGCATTGGGATGAGAGAGATTGTTTTCTAAGTTTTGTTTTATTACTTATATTAATTTATAATTAATGTTCATATTTATCTTATTATGATTTCTATGTTTTTCCAGTATAGTTCTCAGCCTCTAAAACAATGCATCGCCAAGCCATTCCACCTAAGACTCAGGGTGTGATTTCTGAGACGCAGGAAAAGTGCATTTCAGCACTTGCTCTCTTCTCAGAACAACAGGATGGATTTTACCATTACCCTGAACAGAAGGGCTATATGCTCTAAAGCATATGCCTCAGCTTGGTGTCTTCTTCCTGGGAGACTCACCTAGGACTCCTTTCAAGGAGTCCAGGCTCCCTTTTCCCCCTTCATGGGGTTGATGCAAGCCACTGTCCATGCTTGACCATGTACCACAGCCAGCCGGCAGACAGACCATTCCTTTCTTAATGCAACTCCCAAGTCAAGTCCCAACCCTTTAATGTATGTGACAGTTCTAACAGAAGTTGAGTGGAGCAGTTTGGGGTGCCTCTCTTGTGTCTTTATCCCCAGAAAGCTGAGCTGTCCAGACCCCCAATTTCTGTCCCTGGTTCCAGTGATCAAGGGTGTTCCCTGGGTTTTCTCTTCTGCTCAAGGGCAGTGGATCTGACCAGGCCCTGATTCCTGGCAGTGGGAGAGGGAGCCAAGAGCTGCCCGACTACATGAAGATATACTCTGTAAAACCCCTTTCCATGGTGAGCTGAGTTATCCTGGACTTCAGACTCAGGGAGGCACTCAAATCCCCAAACCTCTTTCCCGAGACAAGAAAAGCTCTGAGTCCCAGTTCTCAGGACTGCTCCATAGAGCTTCCCATGTGGATTTCAGCAGTGCTGTCTTTCCTTCAAGGTTGCTATGAGCAGAAGTGAAAGGTCTCTTTGCCAGCATTGTCATGGCAAGAGCCTTCCTTCACTTCACCCTCTCCCTCTTCTACTCCCTTTGTGGCTCAGTGTGCTTCTAAATAAAAACCCCAGTCCCCACTCCACTTCCCTGCACCTCCTTCCACTGGGCCCCTCTGTCTTTCCCAAAGGCTCAGCTTCCTGCCATGGCACAGACAATGATGGTCCCATCCTCCAAGGGGCATTTCGTTTCAGGAACACTTGAAAGACTTGGGGACGTTTGGCCTTAAAAAGAAAGGGCTTGTAGGACCATGACAGTTGGCCTGCATACTGCAAAGGACTGTCACATAGAGGAGGGAGGAGGTGAACCAGGCCCAGTGAGTACAGTTACAAGATACATCTAGTAACTAGAAGGGCTGCCGGGGGAGGCAGTGGCCACCTGTGGCCGGACAGAGGGGTTTTCCTGCCCTGCCAGCTCAGAGAGTCAGTGATCTCATGCCTACCTTTTTTCTTCCCTCATCCTGAAAATACCCCAGCAATAGGCTTTGCTTATGCAATGGCTTAGAACTTTTGGGAAGCAAGAAATGAGTGGGTGGCCATCAGCCAAACGGGGTAAAGGAAGGACACTTTGCACTGGGTACCTGAACCTGGCCTCTTCTGTTGTCTTAAATGCCTAGGATAATTTTCAAATAAATGCTCCAATTTTTCAGTATCCACTTGCCCTTTCTCCCCTGACCACTCTTCCTCTAGCCCTGCCTGGGCATGTGTTTCCCCCCCACACACACACACACACACTTTCTGGAGTGCTGGTCTCATTCTAGGTCCCCTGACAAATAGGATCCCAAAGTCATAGGACAGACGTTGGCAGAGTGAGACCCACTAGTGCACCTATTCAAGGAGTGCTCCTGCTGTGGAGGGCTCTGTGGTGCTCCATAGTGTCCTCACGGTGTCCAAACCAGGAGTGAGGTGGGGTCATACTCAGCGCCTTTTCTGAGACTGAAAGTGAGATGGCTGGGGAAGGTGCTTGGCCTTCTACAGGTGCAGCGGTTCTTTGGTTAAGTGAACTGTAGGAGCCACCCAAGTCTAGTCTCTGGGGTCCTAGATCTTCACCAGATACAGGACAGCAAGCCCCTCCAGATGGCGGGCCTTCAAGAGAAATCTCCAACTATATTCCCCTGCAGCCTTTTATATAATATACCCACTTCTAGAAACTGTTGCAGGACACAGGTGTCTCAGTCCCCTGCGACCCCCTGCAGCAAGAGATAAATGGAAAGAATTAGGTTGCGAGAACTATTTTTGCCAGTTTCCCCTGTGTTTGCTTTTGAATTGCTCTGCGGACATGCTGCCCTGGGCATGCTCTGATTCCAAAGAGATAAACTGGACCCCAGATGACCAGGGAGCCACTCTCAGTCTCTCAGCCAATAGCTCCAAATTGTTCCCTTTGGCTGATGCTTCATTGCCCATGGCCTTTCACAACCCTTAACCTGGAAATCTGTTACCTCTTAATTCAAGTCAACAGAATTGGAAAGGTTGTTTGAGTGTCTACAGTGGCTTTATACTGAGCTCAGAGAGAGGTAATAATAGCCAAGTCCTGTAAAAATAATCACCATCCCAGGTGCTCCCATTTTAGTCTTCAAAGGGCCTTCACGTTGTCTTTCTGTGTGTGCCTCACAAAGACAGGGAATAGTATGCCCGCTTTGTAGATGAGGAAACTGGACATCCTTATATAGGAAGAATCCAGAATTCAAATCCAATCTATCTGACCCTATGTTCAGTTCTCTATAGTGACAGCTAACACTTACATGAAGCTTAGTATTTGCAGGGTAGTGTAAGTGTTTTACCTGTAATAACTCATTTGATGCCTACAACCCTATAGGGGAGATATTATCATGACCCTCATTTCTCAGATGAGGAAACTGAGACTCAGAGAAGTTAAGTAACTTGTTCCAGGCCATACAAATAAAATATGACAGGGTTGGGATTCAAACTCAGGCATCCTGGCTCCAGAGCCTATGCTCTTAACCATGGTACCACATTGTCCCTCTGAACACACAGCTCTGGCCTCAAAGAATATCAGTCTAGAAGCAAGATAATAGAACTGAGTTTAGAATATGTGGCATAGATCATAAACACTAATTAAGCTTAGGAAGTGGAGGGATGCTAATTGCCAAAGTTATTAATAAAACTTCTCACTGGGCACTGGGGTGACCAGCTGTCCCAGTTTGCCTGAGCCTAAAGAGTTGCCTGGGTGGGACACAGGACTTCCAGTGCTAAACCAGGAAAATCCTGGGAAAACCAGGACAGTTGGTCACCCCACTGGGCATGCCCCACCTTTCCCAAGATGCTTAATGTCTGAAGCTGGCCCTGGGGGTTGATAGAATTTGAACAGGAGGTTGGAAAGTTTGCATCCAAGTGAAAACTGGTCTGGGCAGTATCAGCAAAGGGCCCCTCAGGGCCAGAGCCACGGACATGTGATGAGGAACAGTGGTGGAAAATGAGAGAGGGATGGCAGTGCCCAATCTGAAAAGGCTCCAAATATAGGATGGAAGAGTCTGGTGTGGTCTAGTAGGTAGAAGGAACCACTTAACCATCCAGAGCTGGGGATTGTGTGGTGGTTGATTAAATGGTTGCAGAATGCTGTCCTTGGTCCTGCCTCTCCTTCTGCAGTCCTGCCTGCCCCCGGTCCTCTCACTGCTCTTCAGCTTGCCCCACCCAAGGGATGCTGTGGGAGGAGAGGGAGGCATGAGGGGGTCTCTGGAGCTTGGGCAGGGACCACTCATGATCGTGTTTCTCTGTGCCTCCCTGCAGATGACTGCTTATGGGGCTTTCCTTCACAAGGGCTCTTTTTGCCGAAACTACTTCAACATCTTGGACCTGCTGGTGGTCAGCGTGTCCCTCATTTCCTTTGGCATCCAGTGAGTAGGACTCCCTCGGCCCCATATGGGGGCACACAAGTGGAAATGGGTGTCAGAGAGGATGACCAAGACTCTGGAGGGCATTCCTGCATGGCCACCGGTGTGACTGTGACAGGAATGGGGTGGGGCCCCTGACTTGTAAAACATGATGGCTGTTTGTACACGTCCTTAATGGTGTGACACTTGGGGGTATGTTGATCCAGCAAGAAGATGTTTAAATATCTGGATCTTGCCATGACAGGCAGGGCCGGGCCCAGTTATAACAGAGGAATGTCTCCAGGGCCTTCCTGCCTCCTCTACCACATGCCCAGTGCCCTTGGCTACCCTCAGCTCCAAGGGCCTGCCATTGCTGTGACCAGCTCTGATCTTCCTGACCATCTTCCCTCCCTTTCTCTCTCCAGTCAAAGAACCTGATGAGAAGAAGGTGGGTGGGGGAAAGAGAAAGAGAGAGGGGAATTACTGATTCTCAATCTTGGCTTTGTAGTGGAATCACCTGAGTAGTTTCAGGAAAGACATTTACCTGGATCCCTCTCCCCAAGTTTTTATTTAATTGGTCTGGGGTACAGGCCTGGGCTTTAGGAGTTCTAAAAGCTCTCCAGGAGACTCCAGTGTACAACCAAGGTTGCCAATTTGCTCAATTAACAGGATCCGATTACTAGTGTCTCCCAAGTTCTATCTGCTGCTAATGTTAAACCCTGCCCTTCAACCTCAAAGCACTTTCAGATGCACAATCTTCTGTGGTCCTCACAAAAAAACCTATGAGGCAGGCAGGGCAGGGGCTGTTACCACCATTTTATAGACAGGAAAACTGAGGTTCAGGGCATGAGACTTGCCCAAGGGCACACCAATTGCAGAGGAAAAAGGGTCCTGGGTCTCCCTTCCCAAGGGTGTTTTCATGGTAAGCCTAGAAAGAGTGGACATGGGGACATGAGGAGTGAGACCTTTTCTGTGATCATCAGTTGTATTATCCCAGCTATCTGCCTAGGAGCCTACAGGTCTAGATTCTAATCCCAGCACTACCACTAAACTACTATTTAACCTGGAACCAAGAAACAACGCCCCCCCTTGTCTGTACTTTCCCCCGCCTGATCTTAAAATCCCTTCCATTGCCATTCAGTGCAAACAGACTCCCTCCCTGAGACACTGGGATAACTAGGAATGCCCTTTAAATCCTTTGGGATAAAAGAGCCATGAACCAGAGAAATCCGATCTTTCTACCAGCTCCCTCTTGAGCACATTATCCTGACCTCATGTAGAATGAAATCAGCCCTGTCTGAGGTGTCATACATTTTTTTAGGTCCCAAGGTGGGTACAAGTTCTCTGAAAGTTTGAGAGGATATCTCAATCAGGGTAGTGTGTGAGGGTTGTGATAGACCCCACCTGGGTTGGGTTGATGAATAACTCCAGAAACCATGTAGGCTTCCTGCTGAGGTGCTTCTGGGGAGAACTGCACCCTGGTGCCTCATTTCCACTGGGGAACAGAAAAAGCCTGAAGCTCCCAGAGATTCTGGCCAGGCCCTAGCATCCAGGTATGCAGGACCTGCTGTGTAGAATCCATTCTTTCAAGTTCTGAGTGTGCTATGAACCAGTGGGTTTCATATACGCACGTAATGGGCAACTACCTAGGACACATGTTTGGAGATCCAGAATATCTCCTCCCCCGCCCATCACCTCCAGCCAACAAAGCCTGAATCTCCACCATCTAATAAAGTTACCATTTATTGTTCATAATATGTGCAAAGCACATTGCTAGATGATACAGATATGTTTCCTCATTTAATCCCTGCAACAACCTTATGAGGCCCACTTTACAGATGAAAAACTAGGGTTCAGAAAAGTTAGAAAATTTATCCCACTGTTAAGTGGCCCAGCTGGGGTTTCTCTTTTCTTGTCTAAAGCTCCCCTGAGTAGCACATTATAGTGCTAATGACTCATGGTAAATTGCTTTTTCATGTTATTTACACACCAACAGGAAGTCCCAGGGTCACCGGCAAGTTCTAGGCTCTTCAAGGGGGTGGGAGGTGGGAGTAGAGAATGGTCCCAGGATGAGAAAAATCCCCCAAAACAGACTTTACACTTTCTCAAGTTGGCCTGGGGTCAGCCTGTCAACACACCCCCTCACCACCTTATTTCCTGCTCCACCAAAAGAGGAGCTTACTCGCCTGCCCTGTTTCCCTCTCCCAGGTCCAGCGCAATCAACGTGGTAAAGATCTTACGAGTCCTGCGCGTCCTCAGGCCCCTGAGAGCCATCAACAGGGCCAAGGGGCTAAAGGTGAGAAGCATGGGTCTGGGGGGTAGCCAGCAGCCCAGCAAGCATCTACCTGGCTGGGGGTTGGCGGAAGTTAAACAAGGGGATGGGGGGGCGGTAGGCTGGAGGGTGGAGAAATAGCCAGGGCAAGTGGCTGCTGTGTGGGAGCCTGGACTCTCCTGCCTGTACCACCAGTTCCACTTCAGGGAGAAGAGAACAAGGACAGGCAGCCATTCAAAATCAGAACTTCTAAGCAAAACTTTCACAAGAAGGAGATGCACACACAAACCCAGGGCACCACATAATGATGAGGTCCCCATATTCCTACCCCTATAAAATGGGAAGCTAGCAGGGCTTTTGTCCCTAGAGTCACCTAGAGCCCAACAGGGGACTTTGGGTTCCATTGGATTCCATCGCCATGTGAACCTGGGAAGGTTCTTTGCCTGTTTGAGTCTGAATTTCCCCCTTTGGCAAAGGGGCTGCCCATTCAGCCTCCTCAGAAAGGCTCATGGCTTAGCTGAAGGAAGCTCAGGCTGCAGGCACTTCCAGAACCCCATCCCTTCCCCTGCCCTCTCTTCCCACTGCAGCACGTGGTTCAGTGCGTGTTTGTTGCCATCCGGACCATCGGGAACATCGTGATTGTCACCACACTGCTTCAGTTCATGTTCGCCTGCATCGGGGTCCAGCTTTTCAAGGTAACATCTTGACTCTGATCCGTGCTCCTGCTTCCTTCCCCTCCTCTCAGTATTCCTGAGAAACAGAGCTGGCAGATACAACCAAAAGAGGACAGCGGCCTGAGTCAGACTTGGGATGAGTGGAACCTCCAGCCACCCTCCTCTCAGCGTCCCCCAGGGGAAGAGGAAGAGCCTGGAAGGGGGTGCTCTCCACCAGGCCAAGGACCCCTCACCCTCACAGCACAGCCTGCCCTTGCAGTGCCTGCCCATCCTTCTAGCAAGAAAGGGAGAGGGCCTCTTATCCTCTGAAACCTCATGTCAGTCACCTGCTTAAAACCCGAAATGGTCCCCTGTTATCAACAGCATCAAATCCACCCTTCTTCACCTAGCTTTCAGAACCCTGCATCCACCCAGGTTCTCTCTCACTGCATCCAGACAAGACCCCTCAGCTATGGTGAGGCTGGTGTCCACGGTCTCTGCTCTTTCTGCCTTAATCCTTTTATTTTTGCTGTTCTCCCATCTGAAGCATCCGTCCCCCTGCCTTCTCCCACCAACCATATAAATTCCCCTGATTTCCTCCCATCTAATTTGTCCCTCCAAACCCTGTTCCACTTCTACCCTTCTTCAGGCCAGCTGAAAGAGTCCAGCTTTCACGGAGTAGAGTTCCCTTTTTTTTAATTTTTTTTATTTCAGTGGTACTTGCAACACTGAGCATCTTTATTCACTGCCTGCTTTGTATATACAAGCCATATCTTCCCAATTCAATTCTGCTCTCCTTGCACTTTTCATCCCAAGTCCTTAGTATAGTGCTGGGCTATAGAGATGATCACTAATCATTTTTTGACTGATTCATTGATTAATGAACATCTCCAATCACTTTGTTCTTCTGCCTTCCAGGGAAAGCTCTACACCTGCTCAGATAGTTCCAAACAGACTGAGGCGGAATGCAAGTGAGTACAAGCAGGAGGGCAGCCAGCGCCAAAGCTAGTTAACTCTGGGAGGTTGGTGACTTGGCCTGAGAGGAGGGACAACCCATTCTTTCTGAGATGGCACTGACAGCTGAACTTTGACCCATGGGTAATTTGATCACATTGACATGACATGTAAGATTATCTATTCTTGAAAGGTCTACCCTCTCAAGTTCTTTCCAATGGCTAGTACTGTAGGGTTTAAGCCTGGCCAGTCTCATCCCACCCAGCAAGCCAGGAGTCATTGGTGGGTCAGGTGTGAAGGGAGATGAGAGACACAAAAATTAACTCTTCCTTCTTTCTCAGGGGTAACTACATCACATACAAGGACGGGGAGGTCGACCACCCCATCATCCAACCCCGCAGCTGGGAGAACAGCAAGTTTGACTTTGACAATGTTCTGGCAGCCATGATGGCCCTCTTTACCGTCTCTACCTTTGAGGGGTGGCCGGAGTGAGTATACAAATCAAGGCCTGCCCATCCTGATATTAGAGGTCAAGACATTCCCCAAGTTTTATTATTCTCCCACACTCCTTCCCAGAAGTCATACTTACCTGTGTCCCTCCCAAGCAATGAGGGTTTGTTTCTAAAACAATCTGCGTTCCATGGTCACTGCTGAAACATAGACTCTTCTTTTTCTAGAAGATGTCAACATTTCAGAAATTCCAACCAAAAATGAGCTTCCCCTCCCTACCTCAGAGTGAGCCCCAATGACAGGGGTCTTTGTCATTACTCTCATGGCATCTAGGAGTGGGGTGAGTTTCTCTAGGTATGAGCCCCTGGATTACCATAGGATTCAAGATTACTGCTCCCAACATGCACTCAATGTGGGTAGAGATGGCCAAGATAGCTATCTTTTAGACTCTACCCCCATCTCCTTAGAAAAAGCCTTGCCTATAATTACAGTGAGACGTAAGAGAGGGACAGAAGCCTGAGTCCAAATTCCTCTGCAGAGATAATGCCTAGACCAACCTGGCTGGCCTTTTACACTGCATCACCTCTACCAGGTTGTTCCATATATCTTGTGTAGACAATTGCTTCCCCATACCCCCTACCTAGTGTATTCCAGGGAAATTATTATTTAAAAGAGAAAATTCTAAGTATTTCTAAGTCAGTAATAGCACATGGATCTGAGAGTCACCATTCTTAGGTGGTAAAATATAGATAATACCTAGAGAATAACCGAGTACTGTGCAGAGTAACAAAGGAGAGAGAGGAGATAATCCCTATCCATGAAGAGGAATAAGCATCATGGGCACGTAGTCCAGGCCCAAATGAATGGCATACACATGTAAACTACCTAAGTATGAATCCAAACCATTGCTGATGATCTAAATAAGCCTGGGTCATTTTTTATCTAATATTTTTATCTAAATGGATATTTGCTCTCAGATAGATTTCTTTTATATTCATTGTAACATCCTCTGAGTCTATACCAGTTTGCAAAGCTGTTTCAGTATTTACTAATATTTCTAGTATTTGAAATCAATGTCCATGACTCATTTTACATTAAAATAATTTTTGACGGTTTCAAAACACCCTCCATATACATTATATCAACCACCCTGCCAGGTAGGAAAGTTAGGCTTATTGTCTCCATTGTACAGATGAAGAACCTGAGGCTCTAAGAGGTTAAGTGATTTGCCCATGGTCCCACACCAGTAAGTGGCAGAGCTGGGACCTGAACCCAGATCTTCTGATTCCCAGCCTAGAGCTGTTTCCAGCACCCCTGATCCGAGGATCCCTAGGAGCAGTGGTGCCATCATTCCACAGAGGTAACACTGCTTCTCTGCTTCCCTCTGGGGCCTGTCTCCTCCTGCAGGCTGCTGTACCGCTCCATTGACTCCCACACAGAAGACAAGGGCCCCATCTACAACTACCGTGTGGAGATCTCCATCTTTTTCATCATCTATATCATCATCATTGCCTTCTTCATGATGAATATCTTCGTGGGTTTCGTCATCGTCACCTTCCAGGAGCAGGGGGAGCAGGAATACAAGAACTGTGAGCTGGACAAGAACCAGGTAGCTTCCTAGGAAGGAGAGGAACAGGTAGCAGGGCAGTGGGGGGGAGCAAGGCTACGTGAGGAATGACAGCAGTTGGCAGCTTGTGGCCCACCCAGAAGAGAGGCTGGAGTCAGGAGAGTGATCCATGCGGATACTAAGATCATCTGTCTGCTCCTCAACAAGGGAATAGGGGTGTCAGTCTTCTGGAAGGGCCTGGACAAAAGAAATGCAAATCCTGGATCTGGCAAATGCATTCAGCCAACAAATATTGGTTAAGCATCTACTTAAGGAGACTCTGTGATGGATTCTGTGGGGGAAAAAACCTCATACCCTGTGTCTCAGAAGTTGACAAGTCAGAAAGTGTTCACGTGGGTTGGCACATTGATAATGAAGAAAGAAACTAGAGCAATGAGGGAGTGAGAGTTTCAGGGTGGAGAAGAGAGGGGCTTTAGAAAACCACTAGTAAATGGTTTCTTAAAGAAAACACAGAGGCCTGTGCATGAGGTGGGCGCAAGTAAGCTTAAGGAGGAATGATATGGGAATGCCAGTACTGGGAGGTATTCTGTTGGCCTATGAGAAAGAGCTGGAAACTCTGTCAGGGAGGAATGAAGCTGTTACGGTGGGCTGCAGCATGTGGTCACTGAGGTCGCTTCCCCAACTAGGCTCCCCGATGGGGAGAGTCAGGGGGAACTGTATCCCTGTCCATGAGTGACTTAAGGTCTTGTATGGGTAGGTACATGGCACAAGACATTCAGCTCTACACCAGTTAGGCCAACTGGACCCCTCATGGGTTTTGATGTCAACCTCTTGGGTTTAGACTCATCATTCTGGCTGCTGTATGGCCTTTGGATTGGAAGTAAGATGGGAAAGAAGGAGGCCAATTAGAAAGTGTAGATGTGATGATTAGACCCTGATCTACTATCAGGTTAATGATAGTGGAGGTGGACAGGATAAGAAATAAAATTGGTCAGGCCTAGAGATTGGGTGTGGAGGCTGAGGGTAAGTGAAGAGGCTGGAGTGAGTCCCCAGTTTCTGATACGGCAATCTGGGCCCACTGCACAGAAAATGAATCTGTGCTGGAGTCTCACGATTCTAGCTAGCCCCAAGATCTGATCCCCTGTCCCTGAACTATGTCTTCTGATCTTGTGGACATGGATAAATAAGGGAGATTGACTTAGGACAGGAAGGAAAAGTTAAGAAGTGCCCCAAGGAGAGTCTGTGGCATAGGAAATAATCAATGGGAAGACCAAGTATCTGTCATTCTGTAAGTATTCATCAAATGCCACCTAAGTGTCAGCAGTATACAAGGCATTACCAAGTTGAAAAAAGGAGACACAAACTCCTTGACAAAATCTTGGTAAGGAAACTGACTAGAGGCAATGATTTCCTTGATTAAGGGAGTGATAGGAAAAAAAAAAAAAGTCCAAATAATATCTCAAACCTGTAAATGAGCTAGATAAGTAGATTATTTCTCTGATGCCCCAGGTTTGCAGTTTCATCCACACCCCACCTCCTCTGCCATCCCCACACACATCATCCAGGTTACTAACCCGCTCTCTCCATCCCCGCCCCACCCCTCCCGCTGCCTCCCTCCCAGCGACAGTGCGTGGAATATGCCCTCAAGGCCCGGCCCCTGCGGAGGTACATTCCCAAGAACCAGCACCAGTACAAAGTGTGGTACGTGGTCAACTCCACCTACTTTGAATACCTGATGTTCGTCCTCATCCTGCTCAACACCATCTGCTTGGCCATGCAGGTCAGTCCGAGGGGAGGATCCATGACGCCTGCAGGAAGGAGGATGCTAGGGGAGGAGATGAAGTGTAGAAGAGCTGCGTGGCTGACTCCAGTGGGGCACCTTCATGTTGGCCAAGAGACAGAAAGAGCAGAAGAACTGTCCTCTTTTCCAAGATGGAGAAGGACAAGTGTCCCTTCTCAAGGATGAGCTCCTCTCTGGGACCTTATAAGAGAATCCATAGAGGCCTGGGTTAATAAAACGCTTAGAGTGAAGGAAATGGAGAACAGAGGGGGAGCCTGAAGAGTTTGCTACTGTGAGGCATGGGTACAGAGGTTGATTCTATATCCACCTCTCTTCAGGGAGGTCAACTTGTGCTTGAGCTCTCTTGAGAACCAGAAGTCTCCATAAAGGTGTCATAACCTGTGTTTTCAGAGCTAGCAGAGAAGGGAAGAATTTGCAGGATTTCCGGAGTCCACCTGGCTGCCCACAGAGATGTGAATGGCCTTCCAGGGCTTGGTTCAAGGAAGATCTCTGTTGAGAGGAGGGTGGTAAGGAGTAGGGATGCCCCTGCCTCGTTTTGACAGTCCTTCCCCTCCCCTCAGCACTACGGCCAGAGCTGCCTCTTCAAAATTGCCATGAACATCCTCAACATGCTCTTCACTGGCCTCTTCACCGTGGAGATGATTCTGAAGCTCATTGCCTTCAAACCCAAGGTAGGCCTCTGAAAAAGTTGTCTGGTCTGCAGGCACTGGAGGGATGGACAAGGGGGAGTGCCAGTACTGAAAGAAGGAGAGTGAGGGGCAAAAATAATCCGTGAAAGACCCCATCTTCTTGGAAGATAAATGTTACAACTCCTAAACCTACCAGGAGTTGTACCAGAACAACCCCTTGAGATAGTCTCCACTCTAGTCTGTGGCTGGAAAATACAGGAAACAGATTCCTCCCTGTGCTGAGCCTCTTCTTCCAAGGAGGCAGATGATGGTTCTTCTTGTCTTTCCCACCCTGTCTCCACCCTCATCCCCCAGCACATAATCTAGAAGAAACTGTGCCCACAGACTGGCAAACCAAACCTCTTCACAACCAGCCCCCCAGATTCACTTGGGCTGCTGTTCTACTGCCCTCTCACTTCATCAGCCACAGACCACCCTCACTGTAAAAAGCTCAGCCAGGGCTTCATTTGCTCAGGCTCAGTTTCCCAGCTGATGGGGTCCTCCCATCCAGAGGCTACATCATTGTTCCCTAGCGCTTTCTAGTACCAGAAGGCAAATGTCTGAGGTTTGCTACTTGCGAGCAACTTCTAGGAAAAAAGGCTGGGAGAAAGATGAGAACCATTGGCTGAATGAGGTAGGGTAGGGAAGGTTGGATTGTCTGTCGCTTTGGATTCTCTGTGCCCTCCCTAACCAGCCCCACCCCCATTCTCCTGACTAATGGAGGAGGAGACTGACTTGAGCATCACCCGCCATCTTCCACCCCTGAAGACAGGTCAGAATCATTGGCATCCACTGGCCTGGGATTCACAACACAGGCAGCTGCTCCTGAGAGAGGGTATAGCTGCAACTCCTTTTGGAGAGCGATGAGAAAGAAAGAGTTGGTTCTAAGAGAATTATATGGCTACAGACTTGAGAAAAACTCTCTAGCTATTTGAGCCTTCTCTCCCCCTCCTTTACTAGTTTTTACAGATTCAACACAGATCAACAGGAGACAAAAAGGAAGGGTCCTTTCCATATATTCCATTTTTATTCAAATTTTTACTTGTCTTGGAGTTAAATGGGACAGGGGGGTGCTCCTTGGCTGTTGGATCCATATTCATTTAACAAGATGTCTATCATCTTCTCTGAATTAAAATTCAACTAACATTTCTGAATAACCTACCATGTCCTACACATACCTCATTGCACGTAATCCTCAAAACACCCTCATAACACAGGTATTAGCATCCTCATTTCAGAGAAGAGGGAAGTGAAGCTCAGAACAATTAAGTGTAATATTAATTACACCATTATTAAGTGGCAGAACTGGGAATAGAATCTGACTTTATAGTCGATGTAATTTCCACCATGCCAAGCTGTTAGCAAGCATCTTCCATGTCAAGTGTACTGCCGGTGCTTTTCAGAAAGAGGGAAACAACCGGTGAGGGACTTTAAGATAAAACAGATCATATTCTTGCAATGTTGGTCCCTTCTCTCAAAGAATGCCTAGGGATCTTGGCTAATTTTCAGAGAATAAGACTCCTAGTAAATGTCATTTGGTGATAATAATGGTATTTCCTACCTCCTCCAGGGCACTAAATATACTCTTTTCACTTTCCCTTCCAAGCCCAGTCCCTTTCAGGGGCATAAATTTTGTCCTGACCTAAAGAAGACCACTGAATCTCCCTGGTCACCTTCCATAGGGCCCGTGGGACCTCTGCTTACCTGTAGTTCTATTCCAAGCCACGTGGCCCCACAGTACTAACGGGTTCATAGCCCATAGCAACATGACCGGTGAGGCTGGGAATGCGGGATTATTGCCAAGTTGAGCTTCAGTCACAGATGACAGCCTCTCGTAGGGAAACTGGCATCACTTTCACCTAGTTTCACGAGACATATGGTTTAAATATTTCAAAGCCTTGAATCATTCCACAGTTGACTCAGATGTGTGTCTGATGATGTCTGATGCAGTCTGCAGAGCCATGCAGTGGACTTTGTGAATTATTCCTCATGACCACAGAAGATATATTGGGCAGACCTGCCCTACGAAGCAAATGAAATTGATCCCTGCAGGGGCCTCAGCCTGAAAGATCCCCTTACCTAAGTTTGCAGATCAAGGAATAAGCCATTTCCTCGGAAGTAGCTAGCTGTGGTCATCTAAACCATAAAGTGAGTTTCCTAGTTTCCTCAATCCCTAGTTTCCTGCTGTGATAAGATGGAGTAAAATAAGAAAGACTTTTCCCAAAGAAGTAAGAGAGCCATCCTGGGGCCGTTTGCATTTCACATATGCCAGGGTCAATCTGTGCTGTAAAGAGAAAGTAAAATGGATAATTTCTGTGAATATCTCTAAAGGGACTTCTGGCAATAGAGGGGTAAAGGTCACTGGACCTGGCTGGCCAAAGAAGGTTGACCAGTTGGGACTTAAGGAGAGCAGGGTGCCCTGGTTTCTCATTAAGCTATGTTCTTCATTTAGGGAATAGACCCCAGGAAAAGCATCCTCCAACATTTCAGGCAGCAAATCAAACCAAAAATGACTTGAAGACCTGGTAGAAATATCTGGCTGGGTGTGGCCCAAGCACCAGCAGCTTCTGAAATACAGAACAGCTTTCATATCTCACCGTTAACTGAGATTCTCTTCAGCACCTTTTATTTCACTGGCATGATTCTTTATATATGATATGAACGAGTCTGCACTTGTAAGCATTATGTATAAAAGGACAGTTAGGCAGCAAGGATGTAGAAGACGCATCAACCGTAGCCAGGGAAACATTACCGGAAGTTCTCAGTGCTTGACTTTTCTTCTCTATCCTTTCAGTCTCTGTGATTGGTTGGTTGGTCAGTTGGTTGGCTAGTCACTTTGTACCTTGTTTCATTCTTTTGTTGTCTTCGTGGTGATTGATGTTGCCAAGTTCTTCATTTCTGTTCTCCTCACCATACCATGGAAAATGACTTTACTCAAGTAAATCCCTGCCCTAAATCCAACTGTCCCACTCCTTAAGTTGACACTCTATTCCAAACACACCAAAAACTATGGGTGAGTATAAACCAGTTTAGAGCAATTCAGTCCCCCACCAAAACGTCAGGGATCTGTGGGGATGTCTGAACAGAATGCAGTAGGTAATAGTAGTATTGATTTTAACACCTAATAGCAAACCAGAGGAGATCCCTTCCCTAGAGTAAGAGACACTGAATGGTACCTGAGTCCTACATGTGTAGGACCAAGTTGGTCAGCATGGAAAAGTCCTGGTTAGAATTGTCTGAAGGTAACTAGATAACTGGGTTGTTCTCCTATAGGGAATTGGAAAGCATCAGCAAAGACAGAAAAAAAATTAAGATATACTTTATGATAAGTACTGAAAAAATATCTAATGCCTAGGAATAAATCTAATAAAAAATGTCAAAAATCTCTACAGAGAAAACTATAAAATTTCATAGAAAGGAACTAAAGAAAACTAAGTAAGTTGAGAAATATATTGTGTTCATGAATTGGAAAACTCAATATTATAAACATGTAAGTTCTCTTCAAACTGATCCATAGATTCTGTACAATCCCAGTGAAAACTCCAGATTGAACTTTACCCAAGGTGAGAATGGCAGGAGAAAGGGAAGCCACCAGCAAACCCTTTCTGGCTGACAGGATGACCCTGGGTGGTCCCAAGGCTTCAGCCCACTTGGGCAGCTCTGACATCACCATGGAGAGAGAGAGGCAAGAACCTGGTTCGGGAAGCAGTGCCAGGCACAGATACTCCACTGTTAACTACAGGTTTTAGTACCAGAAGGGCTGATGATGTCACTTGGTTGGCTGGGATTTGCTGTTGACGATGACTCAGCAAGCACAATGAGGAGGGGAGGAGGGAGCAGAGGGGTTCCAGGCTTGCCCTCCTCAGCAGAAGTCGGTTTGCCCCAGGAAGGCAGGAGTTCCGCCAGTGAAAGGCTCCTGACTGCTCTGCTCCCTATAAACTTTCACATGGGTCATGGAGGGATGAAGAAGCAGGTCTGCTATTACTGAGAGGTATCTCGTGCCCCTTGGCTGCTGCCCATTCCGTATCTCCCCCCAGGGGAGGATGCTGGAGGGGATTTGACCCTGGCAGCTCCCTGTGATCAAAACCTTGGTCTTCCCTTTCAGCTTTCTCCCAGACTGAGAGGCGAACAGAACCAAAATGAAATCACTCATTGACCTTCCTGGCACCTCAGCCTTCTTGAATAAGAGCAGCCAAAGCCTTGGGACTTGCTTTCATGTTGCAGGACAAATTAGGGCCCCAAGGCATTTCAAACCTAGGGGATGAAGTGAGGTCTCTGGACCAGCTCTGTCTAATAGAACTTCCTGCGATGTTCCATATGCACTGTCTGCAATATAACCACTAGCCTTCTGTGGCTGTTGAGCCCTTGAAATGTGGTTAGTAGAGCCAAGGGTTGGTTTTTCAAATATATTTAATTAATTTAAAATTATATAGCCAAATGTGGCCGGCTGCTGCTGTGTTGGGCAGCACAGCTCTGGACACTGCTTCTTTCCCATAATATTCCCAGCTTCTGCTGTCCTCTGTCTGTCTTGGTTTCTTCAGCCCAGCTGCTCTGGCTTCATGAAGCCAGATGGTTTACCTCACCCTCCCCACTCTCTCTCCAGCTTTTAGTTTTCTGCCAAAAAGTGACTTATGGTGGAAGCCCTCTTGACAGGGTAAGACAGTCTCTTGCTCTGGGATCCCACAATGTGGATTTTCTCCTGACTTGGCCAGCCCTCTCTGTCATCCCTGGACTTCCCCGGTCCTTGTCAGCTGCAAGTGCTGAGGCTTCTTCCCTGTGGATCCTGTCCCACCCAGTTTCTGAGTTCAGGAAGGCCCTACGGGAGGCGGAGAAAGTGCCCTGGCAGGTGCAGTCCGGAATTAGTCTGCTTCTAGGGGTTGTGTCCCTGGTGATCCCTGGGGCACCCAGCTACACTTCTTCCCAGTCTTTTGGGCTTCAGACTAGGTTTCCTGACAGTGCTTTAGTGCCCTAGTGAAACTGAAATCTGAGAGCCCTCAGCCTATACCCGGTTCTTGCCTGACCCCTCCTCAGGGTGTAGAACCTTATCCTTGCGCATCTCAGTTGCTGGCCAGAGACTTGCTTCCCGACAGCTTTGACGTCACTTCCCGAGGAGATGCCAGCCTTCCAGCCACATCCTTTCTCCAGCTCGGCCCTGCCTGGCACTCTTACCCTGCCCTGGCTTCTATTGCTAGGCTCCAGCATGCCTTGTAACTGTCTGGGCTGGGACTCCTGTCCCCTGCCCCCAACACAGAGAACTTGGCCAACATTTCATAGTGTGAGATAACAGTGGAGCAGTAATTCAGCAGCCACCATATTGTCTCTGCTCTGGGGACTTTTTGTAGCCCCTGTTACCCTTCCGGAAAGAGGACATGAGGGCAATGAAGGCTTGGCTGCTTCTCGGAGGGCAGAGAAGCAGAAAGAGGGTGAGGCTGGAGGCACTGGCCGACAAAGAAAGCAGCTCCTCCTTCCCTCAGTCTGTTGTCCCGAGGAGTCCATCTGTGGCCCATGCACACTTCCCTTGGCCAGGAGCAAGGGATGAGTCAGAACTAGAAGGAAGCCTGGCTAATGAGATGCTCTGAGAACCAGAGCTGCTCAGGACCATGGAGGTCAAATGCTTGTCAGGCCCCATCGCCTGGCACTGGGCACAGCCTCACTGTGGTCCCAGCCGCATGAGCAGCCATGAGGCTATGAGAAGGAACCGTTAAGAGGTTCTCCAGTGGCCCTCTTCGTGATCAGCACTGTGCAGGGCCAGCCAGCTCTGCATCTTGCAAGTCTCCAAGCCTGAGAGGGGGTGCTGCTGGCCTTGGACTTCCCACGCCCAAAGGCAGCCTTCCTCTTATTGCTGATTGTGCCTGTACGGTGCAGGGGATCCCATGGCTTCCGATGGTCCCCAGAGCAATCTTTTCTCTGCACGCTCTGTTGTTCTTAGGAATGATTCTTCTCTTGGGAAGGATTGTTGACCCCAACGTGGGTGGGCAGAGGCCCTGCCAAGGTGAGGGGAGTTTGGGGGATATCCTAAGGGCGTGATCAAGATGGAGCTAATTTCTTTTCACAGGGCTTGTGGCAAAAGGGACAGATGCAGGCTAGGCTGGGGTACTAGGTTCACATATGGACAGGCAGAGGGAAAGCTGGAATGGGGAGCTGGAAGGCTAGGAAGCATTCAGAGATAAGACTTGCAAAGAAATTCTGCAGTCCAATTTCTCAGTCTACTCTGTCAGTTCTATCCATGCCTAGAAGTTCCTTTCCTTAAAGATCCAGCATCTAAGGATGCCTGGGTGGCTCCGTCAGTTAAGCACGTCTGCCTTTGGCTCAGGTCATGATCCCAGGGTCCTGGGATCAAGTCTGCATCGGACTCTCTGCTCAGCAGGGAGCATGCTTCTCCCTCTTCCTGCTGCTCCCCCTGCTTGTGCTCTCTCTCACTCTCGCTCTCGCTCTCTGTCTGACCAAGAAAAAAAAGAAAAGATCCAGCATCTGGTTTCCCTTTGGCAAATAGCTTTCCACACACCGCCTGAAGATGTCATAAAGATGCCTGCTTGGGGTCCCCAGGGGCACCCGTGCCCTCTACATATGTAAAGGGGGCTTCTGAAGCTGAGGGTCCAGATTGTTCAGGCCTGGACCCACTGTTTTAGGCATTGGAGCCCTTGTCCTTCATAAGCAAGCTGCCCCCGGGGAAAGGGACCAGGGTTCTGACACTCATGAGGCAGAAGGAGAAGCTGGGAGAGTGTCTTAGTGATGACACAAGCCCCAAGGCAAGTAGCCGATCTGCCTTTCTGACCGAGGGAAGAGAGGCCATTTTTACCAAACGTGAGCCCTGCCTACTTTCCTACTCAGGCTGTAGATGTCATATCTGGACTATGTATTCATTGGCTTCCAAAATCAGATGTGCTCGCTGTCCGCCAAAGGAGCCAAGTGGGGGGCATGCCAAAGGATAGGCTCCAAAGTGTTGCCAACTCTGACTGAATCAGAGCCACAGGAGAAAGGGACACATGAGCTGGTGTTAGAGAAGCTGCCAATCAGCAAAGGAGGTCTGTCAGCTGCCACAAGCCCCTGAGCAACCCCACAGGGGCCCTGGGACAACCCAGGCAGATAGAGTGAGAAGGATGGCAGGGCCAGAATTGCTGTAGATGCACCAGCACAGCAACCGAGGGGCCCAGAAGACCCTACAGGCAGGATTCCATCAGGCCTGGGCCTGGGCCTGCCCCTGGGGACGAGACTCCCCACCCCCGGCGAGGAGGGATGCTGATACCCAATGCCCTTCCACAGGCCAACAGGAATTTCAGTACTCTTTCTTTATAGCCCAGTAATGGACCAGGAGAAGGAAGGTGGAAATAAAATGACCGGTAGGAAAGAAGGTAAACCAGAGCCATTTCCTCTTCTTGAAAGCTGAATATCTTCTAGAAACTTGGTTCGTTTTTGCCAGATAATTACGTTGCCGGCTAAAATCTACTTTTTCTCCAACTTTACCTCTGGCTCTAACTGCACTACTTGCCAACAAGCTAGACATACATCTCTGTGTGAGGCAATCATTTTTGCAAGGCTTTCTTCTTTACCAAGAAATTTTACTTTCTTTGCTTAATCATCCACTCCCCAGCAAGGGAGAAAATTCAGGTAGATTGAGAACCAGGAAGCCTATCTCCCTCCTGTGTCAGGGAATGAGTTGGGGGTGGGCCGGTAGGGTTATAGTTTCTACGTGCAGTTCTCTCCATGGCTCCATGGCTCTGTAAAGGAGGAACACCAGCTTAGCAGACCGTGGGAGACAGAGTAAGGTGCTGTCCCCATCCATCTCTTTGACTGCTAGAGCACATACCCCCGACTGGGTAACTTACCAACAACTAGAATGTCTTTCTCACAGTTCTGGAGGCTGGAAGTCCAAGATTGAAGTGCCAGCATGGTTACCTTCTCTGGTGAGGGCCGTCTTCCTGGTTTACAGCTGCGCCTTCTCACGGTGTCCTTACATGGTGGAAGGGGTGAGGGAGCTCTGTGGGAGCTCTTCTACAAAAGCATGAATCCCAGGGGTGCCTGGGTGGCTCAGTTGGTTAAGCATCTGCCTTCGGCTCAGGTCATGATCCCGGGGTCCTGGGATCAAGCCCCACGTCGGGCTCACTGCTCGGGGGGAAACCTGCTTCTCCCTCTCACTCTCCCTCTGTGCTCTCTCTCTCTCAAATAAATAAATAAAATCTTAAAAAAAAAAAAAAAAAGGCAGGAATCCCATTCTTGTGGGCTCCACCCTCATGAGCTCATCTCCTCCCAAAGCCCCACCTCCTAACACCATGTCTTTGGTCACCAGGATTCCAGCATGTGACATGGGGGATGGGGGACACAAACATGCAGGTCATAGCAATGTCTAAAAGGCACTGGTGGCTTCTGAGGAAAGTGCCGTCTAGATGGAACATGGCAGGGTCCCTCAGCCTGGGGAGGTTGCACCCAGCCCTCTAACTCTGAAGAAAGGAACCTCCTGCCTCATCATGCTCTTCTTGTCCATTACCATTTTAAAGTTGGTCCTTTTGCAGTTCTGGTGTTCTGTCTTCTCTCATCCTGAGCTTATTGATTCTATCCCTTCACACAGATTTCTGCCTAATACCGTAATACAATTTCAAGGCTCGTCCTGATGCATCCTTGAAGCTGGGCTGTATAAGACAGCATAAGCCATGCTACTAACACCTTTTCCTGTGACAAAAAAAAACCCCATTCCTGGGACAAGATTGGAGTTCCATTGCTGACCATTTCCTCTCTTTCTCTGTCCCTGGGCCTTGTCTTTCTTCACGTTGTTTATTTCCAGAACTCTTTGCCTGTGTTTTGTTGGGCTAGTGTTTTGCTGCAGGCTAAAGTTCACCAACAGCTCAGCAAATATCATATTGAGTGCTGACATGGCAGGCAGGTACCAGGGACACCACGGTGACCACAAGCAGGCTGGTGAGTGCAGCCTTGCTCACTTCGCCTTTTTAAGAACAGACCTCCCTCCCTGACTTTGGCTCACTCTTGGGTCTGGTAGAGTCCCCAGTTTACCATCGCATCCATCCCTGGAAAACCTCTTCGGCCTGGAACTCCTGTTCCTACTTAAGAAGCAGCGAATAAACACATGAACCCATTTTGTATCAGTTCCAATACCTTAAATTAAGAAACACTCAGAAACAAGGAGGGAAGGAAATATCTGAAGAATTGGATTTTCTTTTTTTGTAAAGATTTTATTTGTTTTTTTTGTTGTTGTTTTTTTTGTTTTTTTTTTTTTTTTTTTTTTATTTATTTGACAGAGAGAGACACAGCGAGAGAGGGAACACAAGCAGGGGGAGTGGGAGAGGGAGAAGCAGGCTTCCCACGGAGCAGGGAGCCCGATGCGGGGCTCGATCCCAGGACCCCGGGATCATGACCTGAGCCGGAGGCAGACGCTTAACGACTGAGCCACCCAGGCGCCCCAAGATTTTATTTGTTTGACAGAGAGAGAGAGATGGGGAGAGAGCACACGCTGGAGGAGCGGGCTCCCCGCTGAACAGGGAGCCCAGTGTGGGACTCGATACCAGGACCCTGGGATCATGACCTGAGCCGAAGGCAGACGCTTAACTGGCTGAGCCACCCAGGCGCCCCTACACTAGATTTTCTCCAATCACTACCTCAATTAATCCATGAGAGAAGCATTATGGTATTTAGGAAACTGAAGGTCAGAGAAAAGCTAAGTAATGTGTCCAAGATGGCAGAGCTGATTTTTTGTTGTTGTTTTTGGGGGATTTTAATGCAGGTGTAGGTGATTCAAGAGCCAATCTCTATCCACTCATTGACACAACAAATATGAGCAAGCTGAGATGTTGCTGTGCGTGTAATGGGTCCTCAGCAAGTGTTCACATTCTTCCTTATAAGCAGACCGGAGACAAAATGAAAGCAAGCCATTCTCAAGTAACAAGCCTCTGTAAACTGATAGTCACTCCATTCCCATGTCCTCTGCCTCCTCTGAGGCCCCTTATCCCCTTGCCCCCTCATTCGCCCATTCTGTCCTTGACTCCTGTGTTTCCCTGCATTGGTCTGCACCTTCTGGATTTCCCTTCCAAACCTGAAGTGACAGATCCTTTCAGGAGAGGAGACAGTCCTTTGATAGGTGACTACACCTAAAAGCCGACATATTAATGTGTGTGCATACACACATGCACATGCACTTGAAATGGGAAGACCTGCAAGATGTGGAGACAAAAATTAGATTGCCAAATTCCTGGAAGGCATTTCTGTGTCCCATGAGAGGCATTCGGTGAAAGTTTAATGCATGCACGCCTGCATGCATGATGGAAATTATGAAACTGGAGAACAAGGAAAAGAGAGTCTGAATATTAATATCAGATAAAACCATTAAGATCATCGATCTTCCATCAATGCAGAAATCTCTAAGCCTTCTTCCTTTTTGCCATAAGATTTCTTCAGGCAGCTCGGTTGAGAATCCTTCTTTATATTGAACTGAAATGTGCCCCTCTGTAATTTCTACTTGTTAGTACTGCTTTTTCCATCTTTTTTTCTATAAATGGTTATTGAGCACCTCGGTGATGATGTCGAGACATGGTAGTATATCACAGGGCTCACGGGGTAGTGCAGAGACGAAGGGGCTACGGAATAGGGCAAGTGCTATGCTGGGGGAAATAGGCCCCCACAGGGACAGCACCACTGGGGGAAGAGACACCTATTTCAGATAAGGTAGTCAGGAATGTACCGGGTAAACTGAGGCCCGGAGGTTGAAAAGGAGCCGGAAGAACCTTTCAGACAGAGTGGAAAGCCAAGTCCCTGAGGCAGGAGCGAGCTGAGCTTATTTTGGGAACTGAGAGCAGTGAGCAAGAGGAGGGGTCAGAGGACAAAGGCCCTTCGGGACCTGGACTAAGCAGGGCCTTAGTGGGAGTTACATCATCAGATTCATGTTTTTGAACCAGCATGCTGATGGCCTAGAGAAGAACACGCACTGGTACTGGCGAAGGGGGGAAGCAGTTAGGAGTCTGTTCCTGGACATGCAGGTGACAGCCGCGGAGGATGGGTGGAGGTGGGCAGTGTCGCAACATCGTCTGATGGTGAAGAGGGTGTGAGGGTGAGAAGAGGAGTCAGGGAAGGTCAGGATAGTGTTTTAGCAGAACTGCCTCTTACCCACCTTTATATGCCTCCAGATGCTAATACAGGAACACCTGGTACCTGTCAGGCACTCTGGATATGTCACGTCAATAAGACAGCACCCCCTGGGGAAACTGAGGAACCCTGCTTCCTTCCCCACAGAAATGATTCCAGCCCCTCTAACAGCTCTAACATCCTATGAGGAAACCCCCTTCAGTCCCCACCCGCCCCAGGTCACCCCCAAGAACTTGCTGGAGAGAGAAGCAGAAATGGAAAGCCAAGGGTGTGGCTGCTAATGCCTGGGGAGCTGCCATCTGGAGTGGCGATCGGCAGGACACGGCCACCTAAACTAGGGAACTCCTGCCTTCAGTGTAATTAGACAGGTTTCTTCGGTGCAGGACCCCGAGCCTGTCATGCATGATGCACTCTGAGATCGCCCCAGGTTAAAGCCCGGAGATTCAACACTTGCAGCCTTTTTAGAGGACTGAAGCCTTGTTTTTTGGTTTGTTTGTCTTGTCTCATTGAAGAGCCAGTTACCATCTCCCAGAACTAGTGTTCCACAGAACCCAGCTATGGAAATCTGCAGAGGCACCACATTGATCCAGGGAGACAAAGCCAGCATTGAGGGTTGAGTGGGCAGGGCCGAGGGCGCGCGAGGTTCTGCAGTGCCCGGGGCGGCGCCACCCCGGGAAAACCTGGCCTGTGTGTGCTAGGAGAGCATTTGAGAATGCTTATCCGAGGAACACTGTGGGTAGGTCCTGTTCAGGGGCCCATTAATGACCAAGGCTCAGCGTAAATTAAACTAGAAGTATGAATGGCTCTTGGATTGAATGACTTTCTATTTCCTCACCAACCTGGAGAATTAACTTTAAAAAACCCCAAGAGCAAGCAATATTTCCTTTTAAGAGTTCTATAGAAACTTAGACATCCTTTTAGGCTAGTGGTCTTTGATCCTTTTAGAACTAAAGTTCCCTTTTTGTAACAAGTACTTTGTAATACCTCCTTAATTTTCCTAAATCAGAGGAAACTTAAAACTTTATGTATACAAAATTCACATCTATACACATAATGTCATACTTATATATATAAATGTAATGGAATATTTATATATATTTTTACATTATGTGTGTGCATATATATATGCAATATAAAAATCCCTGAATTTTAATGTAATGGGAAAAGTCTGTATTTAGTAGAAGAATTCATTCCACATAAAAAAAAATAGAGGTTAATGAAAGAGCAGAGTTAGGAGACCTTGGAATAAAAACTTAAGATAAATTATAACCGATGAGCCTTATTTGCATGTGGCAAATCTCCCAAAAGTCATACAGGACACACCACAGTTCATTAGGCAGAACTGTCCCATGCCTGGCAGGACATTTAGCATCCTTGCCCACCCACCCATTACTAAATGCCAGTTTTGCCACCCTGAATCTTAGTGGTGCCCCCGCAGGTTCCCAAACACCCCCTAGAGGGCAGTGTGCGCCCCAGAGTGAGAAGTAATGCCTTAGGCTAAGGTAGGACTCCATTCAGCCTCTTATTTAATTCTTGAAACATTTGAAACCTGCTTACCCAAATTATTAAGAAACCAGTGTCTCCCACCAGCAAGGGAACCCCCTCAACCCAGAAACTCACCACATATGTGCGTTTCATTCAAAGGAGTAGAAAGGGCAAGAGAAGGAAGGGAGGCAGCAAGGGGGTGACATGTAACAACGCCCCCCGCCCCCCCCCCGGCCATTGGCAGCAGCAGAGTCAAGAGGCACCTGCTGTGTGGGGTGTAGCTCCTGCCTGCTTCTTAGCAGCCTGATTGGTGAGTTGGCATTACCCTGATTATTATTTATTTGTGGAATGTCCACAGGGTACCTGATGCCAAACAGTGCACGCAGACAGGCACAAATGGGCTTTGTCTGGGAGGGGCCTCCCCACCGTGGCTCTTGCACCCAGGGATTTGCATATTGTTGCAACATTGTGACAGGTTTCTTTCCTGCCTGGCGCTTGAGAGCTTGAAAGTCACTATGAATGATAAAAAATAATTATATGACTTGGCTAAAGCCTTTGTGTGGGAAGGGTGGTATTAGCTATTACACTTAATTATTTAATGTGGAAAATTATTCACACTGTGTAAAGAAGCCCAGCGGAAAGTACACTGTGGTTCCCTTCTCCATCCCTGCCACTGAGAAAGAAACCAGAACGCACCGCGTCTGGGGGGGGAAGAGGGATCCCCAGACCCGCGGGGCTCGGGGTCACCGCTGCCCCAGCGGACCTGCGGCTCGGCCAGCCCCCAGCCGCCGCTGTAGGGGAGGGGGCCGTGCAGGAAGGCCACCAGCAAGGCCGGGAGAGGCGGCCTCCCACGGAGTGCTCAAACCGCAGCGGTGTGGGAGGGATGGCAGCAAGCAGCGGGCACTGTACGCGTCCTGTGCCAACTCAGGTTGTCCTCGCCGAGCCCGTGACTGTTCCTGTTTGACAGAGAAGGGGGGGCTCTGGGAACTTGCCGCACAACTCCAGGCATAGCTCTGGAAGCGAGCGCAGGAGCTCAGTGCATTCCCGTTTCGTTCACTAAAGTGGGTGCACGTGCTGCCTCTCGCAATTGCAGGGGGGCCGTACCTGCCCCTTCACTAAGGAGGGCTCAGCCCATTCAGTCAGGAAGGGCTTGGAGGGGACCGGTCAGATCTGGGTTTGGAGTGCTTTCCCAGCTGGGTTGGAGGAGAGAGGATTCAAGGCAGGCAGCCGGCAGAGGGCTGTCACAGGTCGGAGTCCAGCCCTGGAGCAGCGGGGTGGGACGGCTCCTCCTCATTCACCCGCTCCCGGTGCTTGCTGTTCTCTGCCTTCCCTTCTCCTTCAAAGAGTGTCCATGGTGTTTACTTGAGCCGCAGTTTGTCTGCATCCATTGCACTGTGTCTGCCGGCCTTGCCCCACCGCAGGGACGCATCCACCCAGCACCCTGGTCCCGGAGGAGACCTTTGCAGAAAGCAGCTCAGTAGCAGCAGGAAGCCGCCTACCCCTGGCACACTGAGGCCCAGAAAGAACCTTCTGAGGTCCCCAAAGGCAGCTTAGCCAATAACCCCCAGTTTTCATCTGCTCCCAGGGGAGAAGGAGGCCAGTGTGAGACCCGTTCAGTCTTGTGGAGTCCCAGGCATCCAGTAAGTGCTCATTATGTGCTGGTGAGAGAAAGAAATGAAAGAGGGCCTTTAAAACGTTCCTGGGGAGGAAAAACCTCAATTAAAAAAAATTGGAGCAGAAGGTGTCTAGTTCAAAGTGCACATTCCTCCGACAATGTCAAGAGCAGCCCTGTCACCACCACCCACCTGGGGCCTCCTCTCCCCAGGGGTGCGGACCCAGGCCCTTACCCTGGCCTGCAGCCTGCTCCTGCCCCTCGTGTGTGTGCAGCCTGAGCCTCCCGGAGCCCCCGAATGAGCGCATCACAGGGGAGGAGCTGACAGAGGAAGGCAGAATCCTTGCTCCCTCCCAGGCTGCCAGGGGCCTGGGGCAGCTGTGTGCCCCCGTTATGACTTCTCCGTTAGACGCCACTAATCTCCGTGATTACTGTTATGTCTAAAGGACAGCCTAACGTAACACAAGTCCTATTATCTCTGCTTGCTGTCGGTTACCATTGTGTTCCATGAGATGCCATGAGATCAACTCTTGGCACCACTGCCGAGCTGCCTGCGGCATTCAGCACCTCTCCCTGGTTCATTCGCTCTCCCCCACGTCCCAGTCCCACCACCCGGGCCCCAGGAGAGACCAGAGCTTCCAAGGAACTGGACACTGCCTCCCCGGCCACACCAACCGCCTCTGCTCAGCCTCCTGCCTCATGTACCTTCTCTCACCTGCTTGCTGACTCAAGCAGGGGCTCTTGTTCTCCTTCAGAGACCCCCTAACCCTGGGTTGAGGATGAGCCATCATGGGTCCCTCCCTTCCATTTTAAGCCCTGCCTCCCCCAGGTGGCATGACCCTTCCTCCCGCTTTGTGTGGACTCCCTGCTTTCCCCTGCGAGGCCCTGGGCCTGCCTCTGGGACTGTACCTCCTGCCTCCCTCCTCTCGTGCTCCCTTCCACTCCCCCCTCGTACTCCTTTCTCCTTCTCCCCACTTCCCACCACCTGTGTGGCTTTTCCCAACTTCTCCTTCCCTCCTTCCCTCTGCTTCTGACCTTCCCCATCCCTGCCCTTCTCACCTTCTGCTTCTCATGTGATTCCTCAGTCCCTTTGCTTCTCTGGCATCTCTGCGACCTGCCAGTCGGCCTTTCCCTCCCTCTGACACTCCTCCTTCCTGGCCTTTCTCTGTCCCCATCCCAGCACCTCCACCTCTCCTCTAGGCTCAGGCCTCTCGCGTTGACACTGAGCCTGGCAACACTGTGTGGGGCTCGGGGTCCCTGGAAGTAAGCACCCCCGGAGGGACTGAAAGTCCAGGTCAGCCTCCCCATCGGGGCCAGGCAGGCTTCCTCATCACCTCCTCTGGGTTCTTTCGCTTTACCATCAGAGGTAGATTCTGAAGATGGGCAGGCAGGGATAGAGAAGAGGAAAAAAAAACAAGTGATAACAACAAAAGAACCCTTACCTCAAAATCCCCAAGAACACACAACAGGCTCCCAGGTGCGCGGATTTTCCTGTGATATGTTCTCACCACCAATCTGTTTTAAAGTTTGTTTTGTCTCTGAGATCACAGAGGAGCCCTCTGCGCCAGGCAGGGAGGAGCTGAGAATCCAGAATTCAAGGGCAAAGGCATGTGCCTCTATCCTCTCCGCAGCAGCCCTGCTCCCCGGGATCAGAGGTGGGAAACAGGCCCGCTTGGCAGCCCACTCCTGTCCTCCCGGCCCTCCAGGAAGGAGGGGGGCCTGGGTCTCCCCTAGTGAAAATAGTGGTTTCTCAGAACCTGGCAGTTAACTGTGCACATGACCCTGTATCTAACAAAATTTAGTCATGACAACTTGCAAACTGTCATCAGTCTCAAAATAGTACCAGCCAGATTTCATTCAAGAGTCTCCAGACAGCACACTACTCACTAGTGCCTCAAGATGGGCAAAAAGGCCCTAGATGCTGGTGAAAGGTAAGCTCAGGATTCCAGAACCTTCTTCCCTCCTTCCTCCACACACCTGGGCTTTGCCTGCCCTTCTACTCAGTGCCACCCCCAAAATGGACCCTGTGAATCCTGCTTAACTAGGAGAGAGGTAGATCAACTCGAGTTAACACTGACAGTCATCCAGACTTATTTAGAGCTTACTTCAGGCCAGGCACAAGTCCAAGTGCTTTACATGTATTGTCTCATGTAATCCCCATTGTAACCCTATAGTTTTCCCATTTTACAGGTGGGGAAACTGAGGCACAAAGAGGTGAAGTTATTTGCTCAAGAGTACCCAGCTTATTAGCGCCAGAAGTAGAATTTGAACTGACAACCTACCTCCAGAGACCATGCCCTTAATACTGCCTCTTTCAACTTAGAATAGCTTCAAGGATGGAGGTGAATCAGGGCACAGAGAATCCAAAAAAGAGGAAAATCCACAATTCTTGTGCATTCAAAATGCCTAACATGGTGTTTTGTGACAATTTGTCCTTTCTAATAATGATTTGCTAAAGTTAATATCAGTTTTGTCTGCATGTTCTCAACCCACCTCAACCAGTGAGTGGAGGGTCAGCAGCACTCAGGAGAATGGGTCATACTGAGTGAGGGTCTAAGCAACTGCAGATCACAGGGGTAGC
Source organism: Halichoerus grypus (assembly GCF_964656455.1). NCBI lineage: Eukaryota > Metazoa > Chordata > Mammalia > Carnivora > Phocidae > Halichoerus > Halichoerus grypus. The sequence continues at coordinate 76,554,362 of NC_135717.1, read as the reverse complement.
CACTCATCAGCCTGAGTGGATGCACACAAGAGCATTCCCAGGAAGGCCAGAGAAGAGGTCCATCTTCTAAACTCATCCCCAGAGGCTGGGAATTTGAAAGGGGAAAACCCACTAAATCTGCAGGATTTAAGGATGTCAAGGGAAAGCCTTCTCACCTCCAAAACACCATACCATCTGGGTGATCAGCCCTGCTTGACTCTGGGGAGTTGGACATTAAGAGGTTTGGTTAACCATTTCAGGGAGGGCAAGGAAAACCCTTTCCCTAACCTTGATTTCTACTCTACCATTTGGGACCTCATCACCAGGGAAAGAAGGAATGACAGGTATAACCGGGTCTAGGTCAAACTGATCTCCTAAGAGAAAAAGCCTATGACTTTTTTCCCACCCTCCTTCTTCCATTACACCCCCAAAATCTGTATTACCTGTGGTTTCCAGCAAATGAGGAGGTAGGCAAAAACAGGTTGTGTGTGTGTGTGTGTGTGAGAGAGAGAGAGAGAGAGAGCGAGAGAGCACTAAGCTCTTACACTCCAGAGAGTGCAGGGGAAAAAATATTCCTCCAGGCCCTGCCCACTTAAGGATTTGGCCAGGTGTCTAAATGGAGATCACCTTGTTTCTGGGGATGGGTGTGGATGGGGTGGGAAGAAGGACTGTTGAGAGTGGGAGGAGGAGGTGGATGGAGGAAAGAGCTGAAAGCTGGATCTGAAACCGTCTTCATGGTCCAGCTTAGAGAATTGATGGGCTTGTGGGACAGAGGAGCGGGGAAGGTGGGCGGACGGGTTGGAGTAAAAATATGCCTCTTAAAGGGATCCTGTCACCCGCCCCCTTTGGCATGCTCCCTCACCCCTGCATTCTAGCTATGTGTAAATCTCCTCAAGCACAGTCCAATAAGGCAACTGATTGGGTCTCTGCAGCCAGTGGAGGCCCTGGCACTGGGTCTCCCAGGTAGCTTGCCTGGATCAAAAGTCTCAGCCGCACAGCCTGGTGAGGGCAAGGGCGAGGCCTGAGGCATTAATCTTGCGAGAGCCCAACCAGTGAGAGCCTGCCATGGAAGGTTGGGAGAGGGCCATGGTCAAGGAGCAGTGGACTGGTGTGTGTTTTCCCTCCATCTACACGTACACAAAGAAGTCCCAGAGAAAGGGTGATGAGCGATGCCCAACCGGGAGGTTGGCAGGGTCCCTTTCGGTGTCCGCCTTCCCCTGGTGCTCAGCAGCTAACTAACCTGTGTGTTTATCCTGGCCTTTGCCCTACTCTCTGCCTTCCTTCCCTTTTTCTCCTCTCTCAGAGGCGTTGCAGACCAGGCCGGCTTACCCATTTTGTTTCAGGTCTCTGGCGAATGAGAAGACTCCAACTCAACTTCCTTTCCTGAGCGCTGAGCCTTCCCCCTCCCTATCTGTCCTCTTGCCCCCACACCCAAGTAATGTTTCGTTACCAAGTTTTCTAGGCTAGATGCTGAACCTTCCTGGACTCTGCTCTGGCGCCTGTTTCTCTCCCTTCTCTTCCTTGACCCTGCCTCCCCTTCCCTTCTGAACTAGCTCTCCCCACAAAGAGGGTACTCCCGTCGAGAGAGACTCCCCCAGTGTTTTCCAAACTTGAATTTTAAAACACATGCATATTTACAGTTCATTTGGGGTCTTCACTCTTTACCTCCCTTCTTTAGAACTCAGTCTTCTCCATTTGCCCTGTGAATAACATCTAAGAACCTGAGAAGGAATTGGTTATTTCCTGCTCATAACATGTGACTTAAATGGGAGAGAACAGTCTCCCTCTGCCTCCAAGGCTCTAGTATATTCAGAAATGATTCTGGGAAGCCAACAAGAAAGCCATGATTTCCAGCTGACCCTCACCTGACCCACACCATGGCCAACCTCTTCTTCTCCAGTCTGGCTGTCCAAAGTCTCCGCCATGGCGTTTCTGTTTTCTTTTGGCAGAAATGCCTGGGAACCGAGAGGCCCCTTTCCCTGTGACCTGACCTCCCACACTAAGAATAACAGCCCTAGGACAGCATGTCTTGCGATCCCTCTGGAAAGAGGGCATGGCTGGGAAGTGGGGAAGTTCAGGGAGCTGGATAGTCAGGAGGAAATGGAAGAACACAGACTCTTGGCTCTTGTGAGTAAAAAATTAAAAGGGAAAGTTGGCAGCCTTCAAGAGAACTGGGGAAAGAGGTCTGGGAAAGTCTCAGAGGACCCTTAATGCTTTCATACCCACTCCCCAACCTCTAGAATCCCATCTCCTGGAAGACCCAACTAGTGGCTCAGAGAATAGGAAAATGCTGGTCCTACCGAACAAATGTAGCCCAGCCCTGTCTGGTCTCCTTTGCAGAACATTCCCTGAAAAAGTGAAGAAGCAAATGTCCTTTTTTTAAGGAGACAAGTACCTTTAGTACAAGCTCCTTTCCTTTCCATTCCTGAGGAATATGACTGTCCTATTCCTGGGGTGACCCGAACTGTGAGCCTGTACCTCCATGTGGCCACAGGGCAGTGCTCTCTAGACTCCCACATCTCTCAGAGAGGCAGGTGATCCAGACCCAAGACACCTGTCCACTCTGTGACAGGTCCGCCCTCCTGGGAATCCTGGAATCCTCTAGGAAATCTGGGACAGCCTATCCTTTTGTTGACTAGTTGTCCAAGACCTCAAAAAAAGTCTTTCAAAAGCATCTCTTCTCTTCTCCAAATATGGCAGAACAGAAGTGAAATCTAAGTGTACAGGGTGAAGTGGTGAAGTCAGGACGCTGGTCTTACCCCCTCGGTGCCATAATCTCTCTTCCATGGCACGACTGCCTCCACTCCCTTCCTGCAAAGTCTATGTCCCCATACTCTCTACCCAGACTCCCCCTATCAATCCAGTTCTCGGGCTTTGATAATTTCATTCACTTTGGGTGGCATTTGCATGTCAACAGGGACTCTACATCAAACTAGTAGACGTTAGGAAAGGAACCTAGGGGAGGTGCGTAGGAGATGCCCCCGAAAGCACTGCCTGGGACACTACTGAACTGTAAGATTTACCTGGACTCCGTCTCCTTTCAGTTCATAAAACCTTTGCCAGGTCAGAGCTGTCCCTGGAAATACCAGGGCATGTCCAGTGCTGGAACAGGGGTGACCCTGATTCTAACTGCAAAGAGTCCAGCATATTATAGGTATTGTTTTAATGATTCAGTCCTCTTGCTATTGCCAAGCTTTAGATGAGTCACTGCTGAGCCCCAATGACCTGGCCACCCTTCTGGACCACACTGCTGTGGTTTTCAGGGTCTTTGGAATTCCCAGATCATCCATAGGACCACAGCCCACTCACCTCAAGGGGGGTCACACACCTGTGTCCCTCCCTGCCTCCAGAAGGGTTCCTCTGATGGAGGAGACCTGGGGGCATAGGAGATGCTGAGTGGGGACTGAGAAGAAAGTCCAACCATGTCCCTGAACCACTGTGACTCGCACTGCCTGCCCCCCATGTCCACGCCTGCCCCCTCCCCCCGCCCCGGTGGGAAGCAGAAAGAGCCTTTGTGCAGGAGGGTGGTGAGGTGGGATGGATCTGGAGGAAGGGGGGGCCATGTGACCAGGGGAGGGCAGGGCAGGAGGATTGGACCAGCCGCCTCCCGGCCACCCGCTTCCCTCTTGGGCTCCTGGCCACAGTACGGGCGTTCACAACTCCAGCAGCCACACTGAGGTGCCTGGACGGTGATTCTGATGGTGATGTTGCTCTGTTCTTGTCTGTCTAATATTCCTTTTTAATCCCCATCCTGCCTGCCCCTCCCTTATGTAGGGTTACTTTAGTGATCCCTGGAATGTTTTTGACTTCCTCATCGTAATTGGCAGCATAATTGACGTCATTCTCAGTGAAACTAATGTGAGTATGACTCTGCCCTCCCCAGGAAGCCTCCTCCTTCCTCCTCTGCCTCCTCTCTTACCCCTTTCTCTCACTCGCTCTCTCTTTACCTCCTTTTATTTGTTTGGTTTTTTAATTTCCTGTTTTTACCCCCCTCCAGTCATGCTTTTTATTGAACCTGCCGTCGTCTGTGGGGGAAAAAAAGTGGGAGCTTCTCCTCCTTTTTTTCTGCTTGGCCCAGCTCTGCCCCGCTGCGCTAGGCCCAGGGGCCCGGAGCTGAGCGGAGGGGCAGGCGCGGGGGGCTGCCCGGCCCCCTCCCCGGCGGCCCCGGCCCAGCGGAACCTTGGTACTAACCCAGCTTTTGTCAGGCCTCTCCGCCCTGTGAGAACCAGGTTGCCCAGGTTTGAGCCGCCAGAACTGTAGAGTGGTAAGAGAGTATTTAATATGCCCACGTAACCTCTTTCTTTTCTCATTTTTTTCTCTTCTCTCCTTTCTTTCATGCTTTTTTTTTTTTTTTCATTTTTTCCTCTTCCTTTTTGTTTTGTTTTTCTCCTTTGTTGTTGGTTTTTTTTTTTTTTTCTCTCTTCTCTCTCTCTCTCTCTTCCTCGGCTTCTCTGCCCCATGCAGCACTATTTCTGTGATGCATGGAATACATTTGACGCCTTGATTGTTGTGGGTAGCATTGTTGATATAGCAATCACCGAGGTAAACGTAAGTACATGGCGTCTGTTCCTAACTGTCCGTGCCTGCTCTAACACTCATTTGTCTTTTCCCCGGCTCATTTTTTTTCTTCATTTTATTTTCTCCTCCCCACCTCCTTATTTTCATTTTGTTTATTTTATTTGTTTGTTTAAATTGGTTTAAAGGATTTTTTTTTCCTTGTTGCTTTATTTTGAATTTTTCTGTTTGTTTTTGTTTTGTTTTGTTTTTAACTTTTGGAACGAGTTAGGCCTCCCCTTTCCTTTTAAGTTCTGATTGCTGCATCTTTTCTCTCTCCCGTTCCACTCAGCCTGGCATGACTCACACTGTATAAGAGGATGCAGCTATGGGAGCCAGAGAGTGCCAGAACGAGGGCATATTTACAACCCCTGGGCCACGGCTGGGGCAGGGACCCAGCCCTCTCCTCACCCCCACCTTCACCTCCAGACTGCTGCCTTACCCTGTCTTCCCTTCATCCCCATGGCACCTTGGAAAGGAGCTCTCTCCAGTTGCGCCCCCCCAAGTTAAGGCTTCGACTCTGCATCGTGGCCCCAAGGACCAGCCCTTTCCATTCACACTGTAAGGAGGGGCTCTATTGCCATTTTAGCATCAGCAGCCCGTGCAGGCAGCGCAGCCCCCCAGGCTCGTGTGGGAGAGAAGACTCCCACGCCTCTGGAGTGGCCAAAGAGCTAGGTGGCTGGGTGGTCCGCCCGGAGCTCTTCCCGGGGGCAGGGACCTTGCCTCCCACTCGCTGTGGAAGCAGCCTCTGGATGAGCACCTCACTCCATGTGAAGCTGCCCAGAGAACTGAATCTGGCACCTGCCCAGTTCTCTCCCACCCCCCAAGCCCCTCACTACCCTGCCCCCCGGCTCCCTGGCCTCAGACGGAACCCCAGCCCCCCGGCCCCGGGCCTCCTGCCATCTTCTCCCGAGCTGTCTCCTCCTATACAGTTCCTTCCAGTCCCTGCACATATCTTTTTGTTACCTGGCATGTTGAAACCTTCTCTCTTTATCTATAGGCAAGCCCTCTGGCGGTTAGTCTTTAACATGTGTTGTTTAATTTTTTTGTTGTTATTATTTTTCCTTAATTAAGAGACTTGGTAATGTTTGCACAAACCTTTGATGCACTGAACCATCGAATAACAGCACGGAGCTGACGCTGTAGAGTTTTGATCTAAGATGTTTGAAACTACCCTACCAACTGCCACCATCCCCTACTGCATCCTTACCCTCCCCCTGCCCGCTCCGTATTTTGCCCCCAGTCAGTCCAACTGACATGTTATCCTATCTGCCTGATTCCCCTGACTAGAAGCCTGTCTGCCCCCCTTCCAGCACATGGACGTTGGAAGGAGCCTATTGCACTTCCCTCCCTCCCCCCTCCCATCAGCCTCTCGCACCCTCCCTGCTCACCCTATAGCTATAGATTTGATGGCCCTCTGTCTCTGAGATCCCCCTGGGTTGTCTTTGTCTCATGCTGTGTGTGTATGTGTGTGTGTGCGCATGCCCGCCTGTGTGTGTGCGTGTGTGTGTGTGTGTGTGTACACACTGTCCCTTGACTTCTCCCAGGAAAACATCAGATCATTAAAAAAAAAAGTCCATCTTCCTACTCAGGCTCTGCACCTCCCCCCCTCCAGTGCCCCTCCTGGCCCTCCCTCACCTCACCACTCTGAGCACACTCTGGGTTTTTCAGTCCGGGAGCCGTACATTGTACAATGTCAGGTGCTATTCAGGGCCAGGAGTCACCCCCGCACTTCTAAAGGCAGGCACCTTTGTGCTTGGAGCTCGAACTGCTCTCAACTGAGGGAGCGTGAGCGGGGGGGGGGGGGGGGAGACAGGGAAGAGATGGAGGGTATAGGTCCATACGAATCTGAGCCCAGGAACTGGGAGCCCAGGGGCAGGAAGATGCTGGAAGGTGACAGCAAGCTGCTCCCCTAGATGCAGTCCCGAGGTTGTAAGGGGGTCCTTTGTGGTTCTCACCGTTGGCAAGGCCTATTCCACTCAACCTGCCATTTTCACCCAAACTATTGGTGTTTTTAAATGAAAAACAAAGCAAAAAGAAAAAAGTCACTAGGGTCTAAAATTTCTACCGAAAGAGTGGCTATGTGGGGGATAGAGAGGGAGTGTGCAGGGCAAGAAAGGCGCATGAAATCATCCTGCAGACCCTTATGTTTGTATAATGGTTTTCTATTTACAATTCACCTGTGCATAAATTTATCTCAGGTAACTTTTAACTGCCCTGTGAATTTGACAGGCAAGAATTATCATCCCCAATTTGCTGACCCTAAAGATGCTGATGGAGAGATTTAAATGTCTTTCGGAGCCACACAGCTAGAACCCAGGCCTCCTGGTATGGCCCGTTCACTTTGCCCTGGGCCAGAGCTCCTGTCTCTTCAGTCCAAGATGCCTTTAACAAACTCATACATCTCACATAACCCCCTCAAGTGTACTCCCCCTAGCCAGGATTTGTTCAGCCCTTACGTTCTGTAATTTATATTTTCGGTAACCACACAGGTTCTTTTCCCATTTTCAAAACAAAAAATTGTGTATCAGACCACCTTAGAGTTCTGATACACCTCTAACTCGTCCAGCCTCCCTCCATCCCATGCTGAGATTCTCTTCACTCCTCCAGACTGAGCAATTTGTTAAAAGTCATACTGAAGGGTTGTCCGGGGATTAAATAGGGACAGTGTGTGTGCTGGACAACAAGAGGAGGTGTCCAGAGACCCGGCGCACAATGAATATGGCTTCTGAACAAAGAGAATAACCATAATATCACCCAAGTCCAGGAGGCAGTGTGGGAGAGGACGTCAGAACTTCTTCCTGGAGAAGTTAGCAAAATGTCCGAAGACTTCGTTTCCTCATCTGTCAAAGGAATGTGATGATATTTCCTGCAGTGTGTTTTGAGGCTGAAATAAGAGCGTCTATTTTAAAACTCTATGTAACTGGAAAGCACTACTGAGTGGGAGACACTGTGGCACCCAAGCAAACGACGTATTTTCCAAAACCCCTACTGGAAGAGCTGGGAGAGCCTGGTCTCCAACCAGTTACATATCTCAGTATAACTTACTGCCCACAGACCCTGTGAAGGCCCTTAATTTCCTGGATATGGTTAGACTCTGGAATATGGTCGACAGGTTCAGCCAGATGAAAGTAAGCACCGAGTATTGATCACTGTGCACAACCCAAGCCTCGAGAGGCCCGCTCCACAAGCACAGTCCTGCGCGACCCTGCACTCAGGTAGCAGCCAGTATGGTGGATGACAAACTAAGCAGTAGTGATGCCTAGTCTCAGAGGTAGGTCCCTCCCCAACGTGGCTCTGCCTTCAGGTCACCGGCACCTTCTGGTTCTGGACGCTCCCTGGCGTGAGGAAGTTCACAGCGCCAGGGTGGTTTCCCAGGGTGCTGCTCTAGGCCTTCCCAGAATGTTCTAGTCACACTGTCATCACAAGATATCCGTTCCCAGACATATGTTCTATTTGGCAGGAATCCACACTTTTAGCCTCAGAGGAATCCATGAAGGCTTTTCACCTGTCACTCAGCATCTTTGGCTCTCTTAAAACTACAGAAATCAACTCTCGTCTCCCTCACCAAATCCCGTATTTATTCCAACTGGCCTCAAACTCTCCCTGCATTTATACTCTTGTCCCCTCAAATGCCTTCTCTTTCCTCCTCGCCTTCACTACGTAGGCCGTGGTGTCCGCCCCCCTCAGGAAACGGGTTCTCCACCCATCCCGGACCATCACTTCTTCATTCCACTGTATCTATGGTCTCACTCTCTGTGTGTGTCAGGCACTATTTCAGGCACCTAGGATACATCGGTGAGCAAAACGAAAGCCCCTTCCTTATGAGCTGGCATTCCAGGGTAGGGGGAAGAATCAGACGACGAGCCGTACATCTCGGAAATAGGAATATACAGTGTGCTAAATGGTGATCAGTGTTTTGGAAAGAATTGTGCCACATTAGGGGGATCAGAGGTGCTGGGGACAGTGAAGGCAGGCGCAGTGTCAGTAAGACGGGCTTTCCTGAGGAGGGGACATGTGCACGAAGTACAGATGTGAAGGCAGTGAGGAGTCATGGTGCAGGTCTCTGGGAGAGGAGCTTCAGGCCAGGAGCAGCCACGGTGGCTGGCGCACACGGAGCAGAGAGGGAGAGAGGGGGGCGGGACAGGGGCCCAGGTTCTGGCTTGTATATGGAGCAAGAAGGGGAGACACTGGTGCCTTCGAGAAGAGCTGTCCCACGATCTGACGCATTTCCACAGGACCACCTTGCTGTCTCTAGGAGTCAGGGGTGGAAGCCCAAACACCACTCAGGAGGCAAACGTGGTAACACAGGTGGGAGGCTAGGGTAGCTGGCAACAGAGCAGGAGCATGAGAAGTGGTACAAAATGGTCAGATTCTCAATCTGGTTTGAAAATAGAACAGTATCTCCTGACAGACGGGATGTGGGTGTGGGAGGAAGAGGCGTCCGGGATGGCCAGGGGGTTGGGGCCTCAGCAGTGGGAGGATGGAGGTGGTATCCACCGGGAAGGACAGCAGGTGAAGCAGGTTCGCGTGAGAAAGACAGGAGCTCAGTGAGGACGTGTCTCTTCGACCCACCAGTAGAGATGTCAGTGAGACCGATGTTATTCAGAGCCACGGGCAGTGGTGAAGAGCACCACGAAAGGGAGAAAGACAAAGGAGAGACGAGGACTGAGCTGGGGCCTCCAGCATGAAGAGAGCAGGACCCTTGTGCTCATGGCCACCCTGTGGCTGACTTTCTGTGCGCTCTGGGAGATGCCTGTGGACAAATGGCAGATGTAACTCGAGGCAGATCGTGAGTCCCCACCTTGTGTCATTATGATAAGTTCTGCTTCCATGCCCGGGGGCACCCTGGCCGTGGCCCTTCTCCTCCCCAAGGAGTTGCCTTGTTCTCTGGCTGAGGTTCCCTTCCTTCGTTTGCCCTCTGGTGTTCCTTTGTTTCTGGGGTCTGAAATGATATTTTCCACAGGGAAGACCCAAAGAGGTAACCCCTGTGATTGTTAGTGGAAGTCCCTGGAATGTCAAAAAATGCTTCCTAACACCCCAACCCGGAATCAGTTTGGGTGCCCGGGACAACAGCCTTGCCCAACACTCTTCTTGTTCATTCTGCATTTTAAAGTCTATTCCAAAGCAGAAAGAGCTGAGAGGGCTGGATCTTTGCCTTACAGATACGGAGCAATAGTCCCAAATTGTGAATTAAGAAGCCTGGGTTCTGTTTTCAGCTCCAGCACCAGTAATCCCTGTGACCAGAGCAATTAACCCCATTCTCTGGGCCTCAGGTTCCTGAAATGCACATGGGGAGGGCGGTGGGGCAGGTGGAGATGGTCTCAGCGGGCCTTGGGACCTAGCATTCCGTGATTCTGACCTGGGCTTTTTCTGATACAGTTTGACAAATTTTCCTGTCCCGTCCACACCTTGCAGAGTCTAGAGGGGCATTCCTTTCATAAAGCTTCCAAGGCTGGTGGGAACTGGCTCACTTGGCTTTGGCTTGGCTCACGTGGAAATTCTCCAGAGAGAAGGCCCTAGAGGGGCCTTCCAGGAGAGGAGCGGGACAGAGACCATGTCAGGGGAAAGAACACTGGCTTCTGGGGAGGCTCAGAGGGAAGACAATCTGGAGGATTTGTGTGGGTGCCAAAGTGCTAGGCCACAGGAACGACCAGAGCAGGAAAATCAAGTGAATGAACCATGGTCCTAGCTGTGATCTTAGCTGATTGGGAGCAAGGTGGGGACAGGGAGATGGCGGAAGAAGAGGGAGATGATGGCTTCTCTTGGAGGAGCATGTGCCAGGCATGGTGCTAAAGGCGTCATGCCCGTGGTCAGATTAACTGCTTAGAGCACTGATTCTCCACAGGAGGAAACCGAGCACGCAAGATGCACAGTTTGCCCAAGATCATGTGGCTAACGGGTGGCAAGACTGGGATCTCAAAGCCACTTCCACAGAGCCCATTGGCTCAATTCCTGGGCCGGGCTGCCTGGCATGGCATCGTGAGGGGCCTCGTTCAGTGTGCTGCGAGCTCTGGGGGCTGGCGCAGAGCCATCCAACCCGACTTCTCTGTGCCTGTCGGCGCTGCCAGTGCTGGACCGAGGGAGCCCAGGCTGGCCCGGGAATGCTCAGACAGACCGTGGTCTGCATCCTCCCAGCCTCTGCGCCCGATTAATGGGCTCAGAAGGAAAGGGCAGAGTGTAAAGCAGCCCCCACTACCCTTGCGCCCTTGACATTTGCAGCTTGAGAAGAAAATGGGGGGGGGAGTCCCAGGGGGAGGGTGGTAGCAAGACTGGGGGCATGGGGCTCAGCTGCAGGGAGCGTCCAGGGACATCACCCAGGGGCCTCTACGTGCTGGCCCCAGATCTTCCCGCCCTGGCCCCTGAAGCCAGCGGTACCTTTCTGCCACAGACCCACAGGACAGATAATTGCCCCTTACTGGCTTCCCATAAAAATAATAAAGCAAGTTTGACTCCTGCTCTGGGTTGGGGGCCTGGAATGACAGGGAAAGGAGTCATCCTGAGTCATAGACAGAGAGTGTGTGGCACGTCCACCCCCAGCTTGAGTCACAGAGCTCCACACACACACTCCGATCCTCTCTCCAGCCTTCAACCCATAGTGCCTACGTGGGGCAGCGGGCCTGGTCCTCTTGGTCTGCCTTTCCCTACCCCCAACCATAGCAGAGAAGGGGCCAGAATGGGCACAAGAAGGTCAGGATGGATGCCCCCCCAAGAACCGAGATGAGGGGTGCAGGCAGATGGTGGCTTCGTCCAAGAATGTTAGAGAGGACACAACTTTACAGACCACCTGGCCCAGGCCCATCTCCACGTATCCCACACAAGTGCACAGAATATCTGCTGTGTGACAGGGCCTGGGGGTACAGAGGTTTTACAGATGAGGACACAGAAGGCCAGGGGCAGGAAACAACTCGCTCATTCTCACAGCTTGTTAATAGCAAGGCCAACCTAGAACCTGGCCCCTGACTCCCAATCAGGTGCGTTAGTGTAGGGGGCTCAACTGGTGGCATTACCAGACATTGTATATATGACAACAGTCAGTGTGGCCAGAGGTGGTTCTAAGGTAGATTAAAGCAAGACTGGTGGTCTCAGGCTAAGCTGGGTGGGGCAGACTTGATCCTTGACACCTCTTTACACCTCTGTCTCCCCTTGCTGGATCCCTTCTTCTGTTGCTCATGGATCTCCCTCCATGCCTCTTCCCACTTTCAGCACCACCCCTAGCCCCAGAACAAACTAATGCAACCATAGTGCCTGTTTCCAATATACTAATTCATACTAGGGTGATCGTAAGCTACCCTTCCAGAAAGTAATGTTGCCCTTAAAGAGAAGACAGTCATGCTCAACCTAAAGACTGGATATCTGGTGTGTCTAATATAAGACTGTCAGGAACATGATACCTAAGTGAGAAAGATATTCTCTACCCTCTACCCTCCAGTTGCTCTACACAGGCAGTTTTCTACTCTGCTCGGAAACCAAGTCAGCCCTCAAGAGATTCAGCAGTGTGCCTGACTATCAGCAGTCTAGCTGCAATGCAGGAGTCATTTCAAAAACCCCCAGGCCTCTGCAAGGTGAGGCTTGCTGTGTGGACAGCCAGCCACCGAGCACCGTGATGTCAAATGTGATAGGAAGTCAGGTCTGATAGAGCGGCCTGGTATACAAATTTTCCCAAAGCTGTTGTCTTGAGAAGCGCCCTGCAGGCTTAACCTGAGAGGTCCATGGGAACTTGTTTTTGTATGGACATCCTGGTTTGGGTTCTTAATTCAGCCTGTGTTGGATCGTCTAAGTGTTCTGACAGTTATGACCCAGCAAGGCTCCTCTGCCCTCTGCCTTCTGCCTCCTTCATTTTCTCTTTTCCCCTAATTTTCTTTCCTTTCCTTCCCTGTTCTCATCTTTTCTGTCCACACACAGCCCTCTCCTTTCCCCTAAAATAGAAGAGTGGAAGGAAGCTGTCACAATACACCCTTGGTTTGGCCAGACAGCCATCTGGGCCTCGCCGGTGTCTATTACTTTAGTTCCCACGGGCTAGCAAGCTGCTGTCAGTGTGGTTGCCAGAAAGCTGCTAAAGCAAAGGGACCTAGAACATTCCATGAGCTGGTAGAGAATGTGAGAGATCTATACCCCAGGTGGGTTCAAAAATGCCCACGAATACCCCCAAAAAGCATAGCCTGTACCATTTACTCTTCATATTTAGTGTGCCTTTTCTGTCATCCTCTTGTTCTCTGTGCCCCTTTCTTCTCCACTCTTCTGGACTTGGGTGTTCTCTCTCTGTCCCTGTCACCCTCTCTCTCTCAAATAGAATTCATCGATGTTGTTAGCACTGCTGACAAACTGATTTCATTCATTTATTCTTCATGGGTTTCTTCTGTTTGTTATTTGAGTGAAGGATACTGGCTGTCCTTCCCAAGGGAAGATAAAACTACCTTGACAATTTAATCACTCTTGTTTAGCATGAATTATTGGCAGGTAATAGCCCCTGGGGAGCCATCAGGCTCAGGTGAATAACACAGTGACGCCTGAGGCTTAGGCTACTTGCAGTCGCATGAGCTAGCCACTGTGCAGCTAATAATACAGTGGTCACCGCTGTCCACCTTCTGCAGTCGAACACACAGAGACCGGAAGACCAAGAGTGAGCCAGGAACCAGCATTGTCCATGCTCTGTACCTCTCCACCAGTCCCCTTGGGGCCAAAGATCCCCTTAAAGGAAGTTCCAAAGAGGCATTTCAACTGTGTGTCTGTAACCACAAAGATTCAAGAAGGGCCCTTCTTCTTCTGGCTAGAATTTTACTATGGGAAACAGATGCAAACCAGAAGGTTTCCAACATGGTGGGCAGGTGGACAAGGGGAATGGGGGCTCCTTTTTCCACTTTCCACCGCCTCATCTTTGGGCTTTCTTTCATTTTTCTCTGCCCTTTTCTGTGCAGTGTTTTTGCCTCCCTTGTAATCCCCCCCTTCTTTCCTTTTCCTTAGCACCCTTCTTCCACAGATCCATCTCCAAAGACCATAGACCTCCTCCACAGACCAAAATGGAAATTCTAAGAACTGCTTTTGACTACGCATATTCCCTTCATTTGCCCTTAAATCTGAAAACCATTGACATCTACCCTCAGCTTCTATATATCCCAGTTGACTTGTGCTTATTTAAGCCTTGCATCTCCCTAGCAAAGAAGTTCTTCATGTAACTTCAGAGGATTTACAGTTTAAAACATATTTTACTTTGGCCTCCTTAAAATTCCCTCCCATGCTGCCATCTCTGGTGGCTCTAAGAATCAGTATCTCCCACCTCCTCTACATCTATAGGGCCACAATTTAGTTCCTGGTTGAAAGAGGAGATAAAAGGATATTGAAGACCTCCCCACCTTAACCTACACTTGCTGGCTCCTGACCATGAAGGTGGTGTCAAATGTCTCTAGAAGCCCCTGACTCCTGCCTCTCTCTGTGTGTACCAGCCTGATAATTGTCCTCCCAACTTAGATACCTGGAGTCTCACCAACAAAACCCCAAGCCCTCAGCCTTCCACATCCCATGACACTCTTGCAACTGAACCAGGCATCCTATCTTGCAGATCAAATTGAGATAAGATTAGAGACAGTGAATACAGAGAAGCAGAGAGCAGAGCTTGGGGAGTGGGGAGGGATGCCACCTGGACCCAGATCTTCAGGGGGTCTAAAATGGAATTTATATTAGATCTACCCCCTAAGTTCTGAACAAGAGTACTTAAAAAAAAAAAAAAACAACATTTCTGTAGCAGGGCAGCTAGTAAAAGACTTACATGCTCCTGTGACATTGCTTTTGACTCCTGTTTCTGAGGAATGTAGAATTTCAGTGACTCTGATGTTATGGCCATTGTCTCAATGGTACCAATGGATTGTGCAGACCTGTTCTGTGGGGCCTGTCCATGACATAGCAAAGAGCCAGCCTTCCCTATAGGGAATCAGAAGGTAATCTGCACCTTTCAAAGTCAGCATGTCCAGGAGGGTGCAGCAGCGGCGTATGATCTCTTCAAAATGCTCTCCAATGGCCTGATCTTGAGAGAATATTCTGGAAGACAGCTTGGTTGGGTATTACAGCCTAGATATCTACTACCTAGCCTTTAATCCCTAGTAATCCTTGCCTCCTGGCAGTGTTAAAAAAAAGAAAGAAAGAAAGAAAGGAAAGGAAAGGAAAGGAAAGTCTCCTTTTTATATAGTGAAGAGCTATTTTTCAACAACCTTTTAGTTCTCCAGGGAGACTATGTAATGTTAACAACTGGAAGAATCCCCTCCATCTAGGAGAATCCTCTCTTCACCAGCCTCTGGTACTCCCTGAGCTTCATCCTTCAGTGTCTTATGCATGGTCTAAAGATGGTCCCTCAACTAAAGGAGGAGTGAGGACATTCCAGAAACTAAGACTTCATCCACTGAGGTGATAACTTCTCATTTGATCCTGCACTTAATTCAGAAAGACAGTTTTCCAGAGAGTATCTCCTATTTGCTGCCCAGTGCCCTTCGTGTTGTCATTGCCAGTCATACCAAATCTAGGTAATCTGCATAAGTACACTGAAGTAAGATGATTGGGTTTTCCTTTCTATCTGCCCTTAGCCTGTTAGCTAGAACCACTAGCCAGGACTCTTTCTGAAAATGTTCCACCTCTGCCTCACCTATGGAATAATCACATTTCATTTATACAATTGCATGAACAAATTAAGTGCCCAATATCTTTAAACCCCTTGAAAATTACCAGATCGTTAGAACACAAAGATGAAATCATTGGCTGCTCAGTGCCTACCATTACTGGATAGAACACCGTATGAAAACTCAGCCAGAATGTTCAGAGTAGGTAAGCAGCTCTGTTGGCTCCCTCTCGAAGGGTAGTACAGGTAGGGTCTCCAGGCTCATGGGGCATGAGTCTTCCGGGAATCTTTTTGCCCTTCTTCCCCAGGAAGACCACAGATAGGGAAACTATAAGGTACCTCAGGGGAACTCGGAAGAAATCTGGGTAAGGGTCAGAGATGGATGGTGTAAGTACCTCAGGCTACCAACCAATTCTGAATTTAGGTCAAAAAGTGGAACCAGTGCTAGGTGGTCTTTCAAGACAGGGTACCAGGGAATCACAGAGAGTAGCAAACACACAAACATGGCTCTGGGCTAAAGGTGCAGATGCCCAAACCCAGCAGGTCCAGTCTCCCCTTCTAGGTCACCAAGGGATTCCACTTGCAGCCAGGCAGGGTACCAAAGACTGGAATGACTACACAAGATTATCTAGGAAATGTCCTTAGGGGGTTGGCTGTATGTCAGTAGACTGGGTTCTCTGAAGGTGAGGGCTGTATGTTAGGCTTCTTCCTATTGATTCCACTTAGAAATCACCCAATGATTGCTTTCTGATTTTATTATGAATGGTTAGTTATTTTTGAGACCATGGATCTTATGAACATAGTTCTTCGGATATGAACAGGCCTATATGAGACATCGACAAATACTGCTCTAGCAGGTCAACAGTGCCCTCTGAATAGCATAGCTTAAGGCCCAAGAAAAAAATTAATCTGTGATTCTCCAGATTCTCCCAAAGTGAGACTCTTAGGAGAGCTATCGTCACCTGGGCTGAGAACCCAACACAGGAGTCCCAGAGAGCCCCATCCTTCCTCTCCCTACTGCCCTCGTTGCTCCTTCTGTTTCTTGACTCCTACCATAGAGATGTATCCTAAGGATTATTAATACATATTATTAAAATAATAAGATAGAATCAAGGTGATTAGAATACACAAACCCAGACGGGTTCTCTAAATTGTCTCCGTTCTGGTCCAGTTCAGGACGGGATTGACCCAGAGGACTCTCAAACAGTTGCCCAGGGTTCTTAGGAGTGATGGGCAGCTTTGGCAGTTTTCAGGATGGATCCAAGAGGAGAATAATGGCCCACGCCTGCTGGGAACTCTATCTGATGCTCTGGCATTGCATGTAGTGTAGATTTACCTCCGTCTGACCCTCACACTCCCTCTCTCACTGAAGCTCTAGAAACACAGAACTCCTTAGCCATTAACACACGAGGACAAGCACTCAAGTGGCTAGAGATGTCTTCCGTGTGTGTGTATGTGTGTGTGCGCGCATGTGTGTTTCTATGTTCTATCTCAGCCTGCTAGCCAAATTCTAGTGACCCCACAGCCTCCAGACCTGTGGACTGACCTGGCAGCCAAGATCTAGAATGTGCTCTATAAGGGACTAGAGAGGTGTCCCTTCCCTTCTTTTCCCTTGCCTCACCCTTTATCTCCATCATTCCTGAAAAAGGACATTTTACCAATTTGCTGTAGGGAAAAAGGAATTTGCTGAGAAATCTGTTGCCATAGAAGTATTTTCAGTCTGCAAGCAAATGTCTAGTTGTGCACATTTCCATCCTTCAAAACTTCCATTACACGTTTTCCTTGTTTGTACCTTAAAAACAGAAACACAAGAGCAACCATCTGAAAGTGGAGGGTAAAAGCAATGTCATGATCTTCTAGAAAGAGTTAACAGCTCAAATGATCAGGACCAGTCAGGGGCTGAGCTCTGAGTGCTGGGGCCCAAAGAGTAGGGGCGTCTTCCCGGATACGAGCTCAAGGAACTGGAGGTTGCCGTGGGGTACTCACCGGTGGCCAGTTTCTTCAGCTCCTGCCCCAAAATGAACTCAGCATTCAGGCCCATGAGAACAGCTATTTGGGGTGTTAATAATAATATCCTAAATCATGTGCAGAGCTTTAAAATGTCAAAAGCATTATTTCACACCGATGGCCAAGGCTCTCCACACTTATAGACTAGTAGCTAAGCCGGGCCATCTCCTGCCTGAACCTAAGCTTAAGGACTAGCCCCGCTGCAGAGGGGCTTGCGGACCACCTTTTTAGATCCTCCTTTAGTGATAACTAAAACTGAGTTTTCCCCTAAACTTCAAGGGCAATTCCCTTGACCTCCTTTGCTCAAATATGTTTGGATAGGGACATGGACTAGGGCATAAGCAAAGCCTTTCTCCTCCAGCTGGCAATGCCCAGGGTGAGCTAAAGTGCAGAAAGTACAAGCCCTCAGAGGTTATCATAGGACACATAACTCATTTTAGAAAACAAAACCAAACCTCCCTCCACAAAATTCAGAAGACCTCATGTGTAACAAGTGTGTGAATTATTTCATTTGTGGCCAGAGATGGTCTTGAGTAGGGAATGCCTTCGGGTCCTCCCTAGACGTGAGACCCACCTGTGCAGAGCCCACACTCACGGTGATGTCCCTGTCCCTGCCAGGCCTGTGCTTTGTATTTCTTTCACTTGTTTCCTTTTGCCCTCTCCTGCCACGGTGTTGCTCCTGTGTTAGCCAAGACCTAGAGTACCAGGCATCTTCGTTGGAGACTCATTACAGCTTATTTCTATCTGCCTTTCTTTAAAGCCAGCTGAACATACCCAATGCTCTCCCTTTATGGTAAGACCGACCCTCCAGACCACGCTCTTAGCTTCTGTGACCCTCCTCTAACACCCCCATTCTCACCCCCTGGTGCCCAGCATCTCTGGGAGCCCAGCCTTGCTCCCGCTGCATGTAGCCACAGTGTATGTCCTGCGCCTCGCCTGCCCGGTCACGTGTGAGCTGTGACGTGCTGTTGTGTAATGGTGTTCCATTCCCTCCCTGAGCTTTCCTCTGGGTGATAATTCACTGTGATCTTGACCATCTAATGAGCCACCGGGAGAGAACTGGACCCAAGGGCCATTTCCTGTTAAACATTCTGAGGACTCCACGGGCTAAAGTCTCTAGCTTTAATCCGATGTGGGGAATTTGCACAGGGCGCCCATGAGCACCCTGGTAAGGGCCTCCTGAGAAAAGAGGAAGGAGAGGGATGACCCAGCCGGGAGACAGAAAGTCAGACAATGACTTCCCACTAATCATCCAGGGTTTGTAACTACTGGCCTCCCGTGTGCTCTGAGTTTAAGGCCGCCGTAAACGGTTGTAAGCTGGAATCTGTTACTAAGAGTGTGGCTGAATATCCAGTCATTCCAACAAAGTGACCCATGAATTTTTCTAAATTCCCGAAGTTCATTCACATTAGGCTATGCAGAAAAACAAACTCAGGGGTTTGATGGGAGCACTCCTGATGTAGGACTGTGATTCCTTTGCCTAAAGTGATAGATGCTGCTAGGCATGACCTTGAAGTCTCCTTGGAACAGGTTTCTCTAAAAAGCTGCCATCACACATTTCAAAAGTGAGCCGAGTGTGAGTTTTTAAAAGGACCCATGAGTGGGTTGAGTCCCTGAAAATCAGCAGGCTGGGGGCAAGATTGGGTCGGCGGCTGGTGCTTCTTAACACAGCGCATCCCAGGCTGGCTGGAAGGCCGCCCAGGAAAAGGCTGAACCTGGACGTTGTACCCCGCTTCCTAGGGGTGGCCACTGGGGTCTGCTGTTCCACTGCATTGTCATTTGGTTTATTAGAGGACATTTTTGTGTCTACGAGGAAATGTGTTTATCCTCCTTCTAGAGCGTTAGGAAACTGCAGCCACTGGGGGGAGCGTGCCTACAGGGTGGGGGGTTTGAACCCAGCATGGAATGCAAACCACACGCTTGACTTTTATTTTTTAACTCATCAAATCCAGAAGCCCCTGTGGCACCAACTTCTCACACTCTTGACACTCACAGCTGAAGTTCCCCGCTTTAGCTTGTTCTTTCTTCTTTTTTCTCCTTTCCCGAACATGGTGGAACTGACAGCTGAGTTATAAAACCCCGAGCCTCCTCTGCCTACTCCTCTGGGGGAACACAACCTCCTTTTAAGGAGAGAAAATAGAATTTCAAGTAGATACATGGGTGATAGAAATGCAGAGATTAAGGGCATCAGAGGCTTCAAAATAAGCAGGCAGGGTAGGGCCCAGGGACAGGACAAGGGCTGCGGCTGGCCTTCCCTCCCCAGCCCCGTGGCAGCCTATGGAGCAGGCCCCCTGTGCGGATCTAAGGCAGCTCTGGTTTGAAACTAGAAGAAATACTGTGACTCTCCCCCAGTCTGGAGAGTCGGAGAAGTAGGAGAGACCCTTCCGGCATGGTTTCTGCGCAGCCCTCCCAGGGCAGAGCAAGGATGTGCTGGCAAGTGGCAACTGCCTGAGTTTTCTGCCGCCCTCTTGGGTCTCCCGTGCAGAGCAGGAGTAAGATGGGTGGCCTCAGGAACCACTGGCCATGTCAGGGACAGTCAGCAGGCCACCGGGTTAGAACGAAGGGCCGGTGGGAGCCCTCAGGGGCATCAGCGCTAGGAGGATTTTCAGGGGTGCAAACAAGGTGTGGACGTTGTCAGGGAGGATTGGCCTGTAAATGATTCAAAAGAAAGCAGAGAATCAAGAAGTGGGGGGCCGGCACAGATTTTCCCTGCCAGTGACCTGGAGATCCCCCTGCCTTGAGGGACGCACGCAACAAGGACAGTAACAGGAAGCCCAAAGGTCCACTCTCTCCTGGTGCCAACAGGGCTGGGTGAGCTGCACTAGCTCCAGGGGACGGGCAGGTGGCTCCCCAGGGGCTACCACGATGGGCTCTCTGGCCAGCATGGGCAGGAGGAGGGGTGGGGGTGGTCAGTCCGTGTTGTTCTCAGGTCTGGAGGTGGAGGGTGACAGGGCAGCCTGTCTTGCCCCTGAGCCCTGGCCAGGCACGTGCCCCAGCCCCAGGCCCCTCCAGGACCCACAGGCTGAGGAGGGCCCTCGGCCAGCAGACCCCAGCGGCCCTAGCACCGTGTTCCTGCTTCCACTTGGCTTGGCTTGGATCCAGTTCTTCCTCACCTTCCCCTTGTCTCCCCCTTGCTCCAGGACTCCCCTGAGGACATGATCTGCCCTAAGCAGAACCTCTCTGTCCTCCTACACCGGGGCCTGGACTCATATAGGGCTCACTTAGAGTGCGCCCCCTACACCTTCTAGGGTCTCCTGCAGCCTGGAGAGGGTCGGGGCCTCCCAGAGGCCCCAGAGCCGGCGGGGGGGGGACTAGAAGGGGAACAGCTTCAGTGTCTGAGGTGAGGCAAGGGCTGCAAACAGACACTGTCCGCAGGCTAAGCAATGCCCCTATCCCCCACCGTCCCCGTAGCCACGTGGGAAGAGGTGGCACAACAAGACTTTTGGAGTCCTGAGCTGCCAGGGCACAAGATCCCTGTGGTGGGCAACCCACTCCAACCCTAGTCTCTGTCAGTCCACCCTGCCCACCAGGACCCCCAGTGCAATCATACCTAGGGCTGGGATGGAGGCCACACCTGCCCAGCCACCTTGCCGAGAGCCAGATCCCATTCGGGATGCATGGCACCCCGCCAGGCCAGACAAGAGGGGGGCTGGGGCTGCTTCCTCAGCATGCAGCCGAGGAGGGTGCGCCCAAGGCAGCTAGCTCTCAGCCTCAATTTCAAAGCATATGGAAGTTCCTTATGGAATCTTCTGTTGCTCCACCCAGGGGGTTAAGAACTAGGACTGAAGGAGAAAAGGGGAGCACAGATAAACAGGGTTATGGGCTCAAGGGCCTGGGCACAGCTTGGCTCTGCACTGACCTCCGGCCTGGGTTGTCTCCCTGGAAGAGGTGGGCAGCTGGCCTCCCCATCTGTGGCCCAAGGGAGAGAAGCTGGTGCAGCTAACCCTGCCCTGCCCTGCCCTGCCTCCACCCCAAGCAAGGGCTCTGTTGCTCAGAGCAGGGTACACCTCGTTCTTGCCCTGCCCCTCTCTGTTGCTGTGTTAACTACCACCTCCTATTGCCGATGGATTCCAGAACGCAGAGGAGAACTCCCGCATCTCCATCACCTTCTTCCGCCTCTTCCGGGTCATGCGCCTGGTCAAGCTGCTGAGCCGCGGGGAGGGCATTCGGACCCTGCTGTGGACCTTCATCAAGTCCTTCCAGGTAACCACCTCCACCCTCAGCAGGCTGCAAGGAGAGCCTCCGCAGCTTACCTGGGCTCCTGAGCGGGGAGGTGAGGCAGCGCAGGAAGCGGCACCACCGGGAGCCGAGGGCGGGCTTACCTTGCTACTCAGCCTCCCTCTCTGCCCTTGCTTTCCTCTGGTCTGTAATGAGACCTTCGGACTCCATCCGTGGTTTTCAAAAGCATTCTCCTGGAGCCCCAGATTTCCCCAAAGTTGGGGTACAGAAGGCTGGGAGCTAAGGGGGAGGCTGAAGTGGTTCTGCTTTCTTCTCTCATCCGTGCATTTTTCCGCAAGAATTTACTGCACAAAGAGGTTTTGTGGTGGAAAATTTTTGAAAAACATGGGCCCAGATGATCTGATAACCTCATGGACCCTCCCACTTTGGGCAGTTTTAGGATCCGGCTGTCACCTTCCTCCCAGTAGGCATTTCTTTAATGTCTGCTGTCCACACCTGTTTGTAGACCTAGCCAAACTCTCCAGGACCCTGGTGTCACTCCACTCAAGGAGACACGGCCCCCTCACAGGGGCACAGGGTTGCCTAACTATAGGATTAATTCTCTTTTCTCAGCCATTATTTTCCATCTGTGAAAGCAGAATAATGATCGCCCCTGACCATCTCTGAGGAGTGTTATGTAAGTTTGAAGTTAAAGAGAAGCAAACCTGTGAGGTCACTTGAATTCCTTGAAGATGAGTGGTGTAGGGACCCCTGCATGTACTTCCACGCTTCTGTAGCCCGACACTGACGGCAACTTCATCCCACCCGCGGAAACACCACTCTCAGGCTTCCGGGCCCTGAAGGATTCCTTCCTTGTCCCTGGCCCTAGCCAGTCTGGGTCCAGGGACAGGCACGGAGTGGGTCCCTGATCCAAATGTGCTCAGAACTGAAGTTGCAGCCAGAGGAAGGGCTCTGTGGTCAGGTGCCTGCCTTGCTCTGGAATCCCCTCCCGAAGGCTTACATAAACACCCTTCCAGACAGCCTCCTGCCCTGGGCCTCATCCGCCTAGGCCCTTCACTGGACCAGCCTGGCTGCACTCCCCATAGCCAGTCCTCTGCCCACCAGGCCTTCCTGATGAGCTGCAGCTGCCCTCCCTGCTAGCCCCATCCCACCCCACCCTATCCCACCGGTGGGTGCCATACCCTGCCCAGTCCCTGGGAATCTGAGGATTCTGGGGAGAGCGGGACTGGGGGCTGACCCTGTCCGTGGGCGCACCCCTGGGGTCCCATAGCCATGATGACTATATAGGCTGCCAACTCCCTCCTCCCCCCCCACCACCACACACACACACACACACACACACACAGACATATTTCCTAGGAAAAAGCAACAGACCCAGGTAAGGAGAGGTTTGAATGTGGAGCTGCAGCTCCAACCGGGCAGAAGCAGCATCCGTGTGCTCTCGCAGTGCCATCTAGTGGTGTGTGGACACCTGGCAAGGCTTTTCCTAGTTGACCGTGTGGCTCTCCGGCTTCCAGAATAGGTCCTGAGCCCCAGAAGGCCTCTCCCCAGGAGAAGCGGCAGGGACTCCGGAAATTTAAGTTGTCTGAGCTGCCAGGCAGAGTGAATAAAATATATGGGACCCAAATACGTGGAAGGCATTGCACTCAGCCTTTTGTAAGCCTTAAAGCATTTAAACGCCACAGAACCCCTGAGAGGTAATTACATTTCTAAAAGGAAACTGAGGCTCAGAGAGGTTAAGTCATATGGCCAACCTCCCATAACTAGAAAGTGGCAGAAATAGGATTTGAGTCCATGACCTTTCTTCTACTTAAGTTTTTCCTTAGTGATTATTTTTATTACGACTAGCAGGATATCATCAAAGGAAGGGTGTAACCTGCCTCCAACCCACGCTTCCCCAGGAAACCTTGGTGTGTATCCTCCACGGCTTTCTCCTTGCTGTACAAAAACCTATGTCTAGGTTTTGCTCATTCTGGACTGTTTTTACTCAAGCAGTATCCCACCATATGTATCCCTTACTCTGCAACCTGCTTTGCTCGGTACACCACACTGCTTCTCAGGTGATTAAAACCAAGGGAAAATGAGAGGTCAGTGCCGTGTTTCAGGCCTTCTCCTGGTGCCCAGAACTTCTGTGGGGCTCTTGGAAATGCCCCTCCCAAAGCCAGGCCGCAGCGCCCCCTGGGAAGGGATCTGGCCAGCCATCCCCCTGCCGGCCTCACGCCCTGTCTCCTGTGCTTCCTTCCAGGCCCTGCCTTATGTGGCTCTTCTGATAGTGATGCTGTTCTTCATCTACGCAGTGATCGGGATGCAGGTAGGACAGCTGGCCCGCTGCGCCTCGGCCTCCTCTTTCTCTTCCCACCTCCCAGCCCCACATTCCCGGACACCTCTCTCTTGTTCTTGACGGTCCCTCTGCTTCCACTTCTGAGGCCAAGAATGTCACAGGAATTAGAACATCCCTTCAAATGGTGTCCTGTAGGTAGCAGGGTCAATGACCATGTGCTGTACGCACCTTCTCTCCCCTTTGCCCCAGGCCTGGTCTCTACTCTCGGTCGGGAAAAACACTCCCAGATTAACGCCGAGGGCCTCAGGAGAGACAACCCCTTCCAGAAAACAACACGAAGGGTGTGTCAGACAGCATCCCTCCCCTTACCCAGGTCTGACAGCCTGAGAACTGCCCCCCCACCCCAGCACATTCAGGAGAAGCTAATGACAGAGAAGGATGGAGGCAAGAGGGAAAGAAGGAAGGAGAAGGAAGGAAAGAGGGAGTCAGGCAGGCAAGCTCCCCCCATCAAACATGCAGCAGTTTCAAGGGCCTCCCCTCGCAGGTGCCCACTGCACCTTCCCCTACCTCAAACCCCGCGGCATTCTCCAAGCAGCCTCTCCTCTGGGCTTCAGAGAGTGCCAGGGCCCCGCACTCACACCAGCCAGGACTTTTCCTCAGTGGCTCCCGAAGGAAGACTCCCCTGCTTATTCTTTGCAGAAAGACCCCGGATTCCTAGGCCAAAATCTTCTGAGATGAGAAGAGCTACCCTGCCCCCTCACCAAGGGCGGCAGCTTCTAAGATAGGCATAGCTCTAAAAGGCCAGAAAAATAAGGGGGCCGCTCATTTCAGGGATAGATTAAGCTTGCCCACGTCCCAGATCACTCCGAAATCCAAGAACTGTATTTGGAAGAGTGGGCATCTGGGCTGAAATGGCAATGAAAAGAAGGCCAGAGGCTTGAGTTCTGAGGACCTAATGGTGACTGTAATTGATAACAGTGCTGTGTACCTGAAAGTGGCTTTCTCACCACACCAAAAAAAAGCTCCCTATGTTAACTGTGTGAAGTGATGGATGTGTTAATTATCTTGGTCTTGGTAATGATTCTACGAGCATTGTACATCAAATCACCACCACACCGTACACTTTAAATATATACAATTATATTTGTTAATTATTCCTCAAAAAAGTTTTTTTTTAAAGAGAAAAAATATATGTTCTCAAGAATCTGCAGCCAAAAAAGAAGAAGAAGGAGACCAGAGAGCCCTCTGTCCCTGCACAGAAGCATGGTGCTGGTGGCAGCATCCACCTGCTCTCAGCCCAACTCCCAGTGGCCCATCGGGACCTCTCCTGAGGGTCCATGGGTTTTTTCTTCTTCCACCTGTCCAGTGTGGTGGATGGAGATCAAGGGCTGGATGGGGCAGCAGGTGCCTACCCCCACAAGGCCCTGCCAGGTCACATCAGGGGACTCAGTTCAGCTATGGGCTGACCCACAGCCAGCCATGACCCCTGAGGAGACCACTGAACGATGAGTGGGCACTAGGACCCTGTCCATCCACCATTCACTGAATCTCCTTCCCCTCCCCCTGCTTAGGTGTTTGGGAAAATTGCCCTGAATGACACCACAGAGATCAACCGGAACAACAACTTCCAGACCTTCCCCCAAGCTGTGCTGCTTCTCTTCAGGTGAGTCTTTGAGGACAGATGTGTACGAACACACCTACATGACACAGCCCTGTGGTCTGGACATAGAATGAAAGGGAACCCTTCCAGGGGAGTGGGCAGGGAGAGAACGGATGCTGGATCTCCCTCCCTAAACTAGAAAGCTGGTGTTCCATTGCTATTTGTAATACTTTCCATTGAGTGGCCCACTGGTCACTGACATACCCGAAAACACTACAGGATCACAAGTCGAACACTGACAGCACCCTGGTCTGGAAGCCAGACAGGCTCAAAGCCAAGCCTGTGACACATTCACTTTGGGTAAGACACCTAACTCCCCTGAGTCTCGGTTCCCTCGCAAACAAGTACAGCTGCCAACGTCGATGCCATTTGCTCTATTGGTTACCATGTCCTCATGCACTTAGTATCCTCCTCAGTTAAGCCAGCCATGAGCCTTCACCCTTCTCGGAAGGCTACCGCCTCAGGCCTAGCTGGGGAAGAGTGTTTCTCAGCCTGCTCCTGACTGAGGGAGTCCATGCCGCAGCCTGCTTCTTCCTCATCGGACTCCTGATGACCCCCTTGCTCTGCCTCCTTGGTTCTTCTCGCTGTCCTGGGCTGCTGGAGGAGACCATCTAGACCATCTAGACCACAGCTGGTAGATGAGAACTATTTACCCCATCCCTGGAGCAGATGATTTCTAAAGCCCATTCCAGCTCATGTACTCTACATAATATGGCACTGGGAGAGGCAGTGAATTCCCTACCATTCCCTGGGGTCCCTCTCCAGAAGATCCAAAGATCCACTCTATCAGATAGCTCCACCTTCACCAAGTTCTATAGAATCCTTTCCCCACACCCAAGCCCAAGTATCATTATTGCTCAAAATGTATTAAATCAAAATGATAGCTCTTTAAATATGTTAGACATTACCACCTACCTCAGATTGTAGACTTTGAGAACACAAAGGCCACTGTAAACCACAATTTAACAGCAACACTTAAGCCTGTGCCATATTTAAATATCAGAGCTGAACGCAGATATAAGACCGAACACATGGCTCTATCTCCCCTCCTTTCCTAAAGTCCTTGATGACAGAAGATATTTCTTAAAAGAATAAACAGTACTAAGAAGGGGGGAAAAAAAAAACATGGAAGAGTGCTATTAGTGAACCAGGAATGCTGAGGAATTTCTAAGTGGAAGAAATCAGAAGGGATTCAATTGACAAAGGAACAAGATCTGAGGAAAACCTATCCCCAACAATGCATGGTCTATGGAAGAAGTGAGAGCAGTTCCAGGATCGACAGGTAAAAGGTCCAGGAGTGACCTGGGGCCACAACGAGGCTGGCCCCTCAAGAGACCTGTGTTTGCAGAGCAGTTGCTAATGCTCACAAGGTGAAAGCAGCAGCTCTTGACATCACGCCCCTGGGCTTTGGGGTCTGAGAAGTAGAGTAGGTCCTCCCAAGGAACCCCACCCTCAAAGATGTGCTACCTGCCCACCTCACCTGTTGGCACATGTTCTCTTTCCCTTTCTTCCACGATCCCCAGAGAGGCCCTGTAATGAGAACTTGATCCACAGAGATGTGACCTGTGTCCTCAGTCACAAAGAACAGTCAATAATAATCCCAAAGTATTTGGGGGAAACGAATATCAATAAAGAAAGGCACCATACTCAACTAGCAGATGAATGAGCACATGAGGAGGAAAAAGAATATATAAAGCCAGAAGACTTGAAAATAAATATAATTCATATCTTTAGAGAGGTTGCAGAGCATATCTGTTGAATTAAAAAGCAGGAGGCAGAAAAAAAGTCATTATTATTAAGAACAAATTAAAGAGGGAACTCAGAAAAACATCCTTGTTGAAATATTCAGAAAATGGGCACAGCTAAAGAATAAAATAATGAGCTAAAGGATCAAATCTAGGGTTCTCTCAGTACACAGCCAAAAGGACAGAAAGATTGAAAATATAAAAGTTAACACATAGAGGGTAGAGCTGAAAATCCCATCTTTCTAATACAAGTTCAAGTAAAAACAACAGAATGAATGGAGAAAATGAAATCAAGGAATGATCAAAGAAAATTTCAAATAAAGATATGAGCCTTCAGGTTGAAATGTCCTACTAAGTGCAGAATAGGTTTGTTAAAAAGTCCCTTCATCAGACACAGTATGAGGAAGTTTTAGAATACCAAGAATAAAGAAAATATCCTAGAAGCATCGAAAGAGAAAAAAGTGAATTATTTTCAAAAATACCAATTTTCATTAGACTTCTCAATAGCAAAAGTACATACTAGAAGACAAATAATGTATGCGATATTATGAAGAAAACATGTTTTTGAACCAAGACGCCTGTAATACAGCCTAATTAGCATTCAAGTAACAAAGCAAAATTGATTCCAAAAGTGTAAGAACCCAGAAAGTTTACTCCTTTGCATAAACCTCTGAAACAACTACACAAGGATGCACTTCTAAAGAATGAAAAATTAATCTAAGAAATTGAATGAACAGAGTAATGATATTAGTAAAGAAACCATAAAGTTTATAGTTATGAGTTATGTGCAAAGAAATCACAAACCTTATATTAAGTCTAAATAATTGTTAAGGGAGGTATTAGTTATTAAATAATTATTGCTAATTTTTAAGTATAATAATTACTTTGTGGTTATGTAAAATGTATTGCTTTATTTTTGAAGTATTTAGGGTTGATATAATGATATTACATGAGGTGTAGGATTTGCTTTAAAATATTCCATCATGGAGATAAAAGATACAGAATAGGTAATATAGTCAGTGGTACTGTAATACTGTTGTATGGTGACAGATGGCGGCTACACTCGTGGTGAGCAGAGCATAATGTATAGACTTGTTGAATCACTATGTTGTACACTTGAAACTAATGTAACATTGTGTGTCAATTCTCAATTTTTTAAAAAAGATTTATTCATTTTAGAGAGAGAGGGAGAGAGAGAGTGCATGTGTGCAAGGGGAGGGGCAGAGGGAGAAGGAGAGAAGCAGACTCCCCGCTGAGGAGGGAGCCCCATGCTAGGCCCCGCACTGGGCTCAGGCTCAGGCTCCATCTCAGGATCCTGAGATCATGACATAAGCTAAAATCAAGAGTTGGATGCTTAACCAACTGAGTCACCCAGGCGCCCCTCCTCTTTCAATTTTTTTAAAAGGTGAGAGTGCAAAAGAATAAAATATAAAATAAAATAAAATAGTAAAGTAAAATAAAATAAAATAAAATACTTCAGCCAAAAGGGGAGAAGGGGATTGTTGGAGAGATAGATGAAACACACACAACAAAATATTAATGGTTGTTAAGATTGGGTGATGGGTCCATGGGGTTTCTTTGTACTTTCTACTTTTGTATATGGTTGAAAACTTTTGTAATTAATTTTTTAATAAAAAATAATAACTGTTAAAGCAAAATGTCCAAAACCTTAATAGCAATTTGGAAGTGAAATCTCTTACACTCTCAACAAGGTAGGAAGAATGAGATGGTAGAAGAATGAGAAACATCAAAGTGTGCTGACATTCTTCTCTTGTTTATGGAGAGGAAAGAGGTACCGTTCAACTTTATACACAGCCAGAGGAAAGTGTGTAAATAAATATGTTAAATATTTGAAGGTCAACCACTAGAGAAACAGAAATGGAATATGTACATTCCAAATCACTAGATGGAAAAAAAAATAGCAAGGGAAAACCTTAGCAATTCTGCAAAAGGAAGGAAAGAAAAAAGAAGGAAGGTGGGGGTAGGGAGGAAAAGAGGGGGAGAGGGAGGAAAAGAAAATTAGAAAATAAAACAAGATGGCAGGAATAAAAAACAAAAATTAATCATTAAAAATTCAATTTCTCTATTAAAAGATGGATACTCTAATGTTGGCTTTAAGAAGTCTGGCTGTAGCCTGTTTATAATAAAGTAAAATAAAGGAATGGGAAAATAAAGGAATGGAAAAAGAATACCAGACAAACTTCCAAAAAAAAAAAAAATAGGTGTAGTAATAACAAATCAGAAGAAATAAAATTCCAGGTGAAAGGCATTAAACAATACAAAGAGGGATATTTGATACTGATAAAAGGTATAATCCACCAAGATTACAAAACAATCATAAAACTGCATGAGCCTAACAATATAGTTTGGAAATATATCAAGGAGACGAAAAGAACGGTAAGGAAAAAATGAACACACACACACAATGGGAGACATGTAAAAAAAAAAAAACGACAGAGCAAAAAGAACAAAATAAAAGAAAGGGTAAAGAAGATCTAAAAATACAACTGACAAATTTAAGTAAATTTGTAATCAATAGCAAAAAAAAAAATTTTTTTTTTTTTAAGATTTTATCTATTTATTCGACAGAGCGCGAGAGTACAAGCAGGGGGGAGCAGTAGAAGGAGAGGGAGAAGCAGGCTTCCTGCTGAGCAGGGAGCCCGACGCGGGGCTCGATCCCAAAACCCTGAGATCATGACCTGAGCCGAGGGCAGACACTTAACCATCTGAGCCACCCAGGCACCCCAAAAATACATTCTTTTTAAGCACCCAGAAACATTCACAAAAATCAGCCAAGATTTAAGTCACAAAGAAGAATTCAAAATTTTAAAACTTCTCTAACTTCAATACAACAAAAATCGGAAATAAACCACAAAATCAGTAGTCCCTCCAAAATCTATCCACTTAAATGTTTTGAGTCACTGTTCTAAATAACTCACAGCTGAAGCTGCATACTTCTTAAAAATGGAAGAGTGAGAGCAGTACATCTTAAATTTATAAAGCACACCAATCAATACCAAAGAAAATTTCAGAGCCAAAATTTATTTTACAAAATCTATAATAACCAAACTAATGAATGGAAGAAGAATAGCAAAATAACCCCAAAGTATGAAAGAATTCACTTATTAAAATAAAAGCAGAAATTAATAAAATATAAAACAAAAATATTTATCAATAAATCCTAAAACTCTTTGAAAAGACCTATAAATAGACAAACTTTCATCAAAACCAATTTTTTTAAAAAGGCACAACATCAGGAATAAGAAAAGTAACGCAATTACAGATGTGGAAGAGATTTTTAGAATGATAAACTATTACGAACAAATTAAAAGTAGATGATTTTATGTAGGAAAATATAAATCACAAAATTGTCTTAAAAAGAATTTTTTTAATTAACCACAGTAGAAATTGAAAAGGTAGTCAAGGTTTTCGTCCTCAAAAAGTTCCAAGATCCAGGGGCACCTGGATGGCACAGTTGGTTAAGTGTCTGACTCTTGGTTTTGGCTCAGGTTGTGATCTCAGTGTCCTGAGGTCCTGGCTCAGCGGGGAGTCTGCTTCTCTCCTTCTCCCTCTGCCCCTCCCCCTACTCCCCCCACGACATTCTCACTCTCTCTCTCTAAAAATAAATAAATCTTAAAAAAAAAAAAGTTCCAAGATCCAGTATTTTTCTTTCAAAATATCAAGGAATAGGTCATTCCTATGTTACATAAACTTTTCAGGAATAGTAAGGGGGTATAAAATCTCCTCAGTCATTCCACTAAGTCATTTTATAAGGCTAAATAAGGCTAATACCTTATGTATTAAGAAAGAAAAAAGCAAGAAGTATAAATATGAAAATGTGTAGACATAACTAACTGTCATTTTTGGCAAACAACAGGTTAATCCAAGTAGAATAAAACAAGCAAAGCAACTCGAAACCCTTATAACAATTCATAGGATCAGTAAAGTGGAAGATTAATAAGGGAAAACAATCACTTTCCTGTACTGGTAATTATTAATTTGGTCAGCCTGCTGTAACAAAATACAAAATGGGTGGCTTAAACAACAGACATTTCCTTCTCACACATCTGGAGACTGAAAGTCTGAGATCAAGGTCCTAGCCAATTCAGTTCCTGGCGTAAGCCCTCTACCTGGCCTGCAGACAGCCACCTTATTGCCGTGTCCTCATATGATGGAGAGAGAGAAAGCTCTAGTCTCTCTTCTTGTTCTTATAAAGACACTAATTTTACCATGGGGGCCCCAGCCTTATGACCTGATCTAAGGCTTATTACCTCCTGAGGCCTCACCTGCAAATTTATTGAGGTTTAGGACTTCAACATATGCATTTGGTGGGGACATATTCAGTCTATAATAGGTAATTAGTAAATATAATAGAAAAGAGCACATGCTATCACCTTTTCTCATCAATATTTTATTGCAAATTTTATCCAATGCAATAAGAAAAATAAGAGTAAGAATTACAGAAGTAACAAAATTAAATGCCAAAAAAAAAAAAAGATTGCCAAACTCAACAACAACAACAACAACAACAAAAACACAATTTTAAAATGGGCAAAAGAGGGGCGCCTGGGGTGGCTCAGTCAGTTAAGCGTCTAACTCTTGGCTCAGGTCATGATCTCAGAGTCGTGGGATCAAGCCTCGTCAGGCTCCTTGCTCAACAGGGAGTCTGCTTGGGATTCTCTCTCTCCCTCTCCCTTTGCCCCTCCCCTCTACTCTCTTTCTCTAAAATAAATAAATAAATAAATCTTTTTTTTTTTAATGGGCAAATGACTTGAATAGACATTTCTCCAAAGAAGATATATGAATGGCCAATGAGCACATTAAAAGATGCTTAACATCACTAATAATAGGGAAATGTAAATCAAAACCACAGTGAGCTACTACCTCATATTCATTAGGATGGCTACTATCAAAAAACAAAACAAAACAGAAAACAACAAGTGTTGGCAAGAATGTGGAGCAATTGGAACCCTTATGCCTTGTTGTGGGATATAAAAAGGCACAGCCATTGTGGAAAACTGTATGATGGTTCCTCAAAAAATTAAAAATGAAATTACCATATGATCCATCAATTCTACTTCTGGGTATATATCCCAACCAACTGAAAGCAGGATCTAGAAGAAATATTTGTACACCCATGTTCATAGCAGCATTATTCACAATGAGTAAAATGTGGAAGCAACCCAAGTGCCCATTGACAGGTGAATAGATAAGCAGAATGTGGTGTATACATACAATGAAATATTATTCAGCCTTGAAAAAGGAAGGAATTCTGCAATATGCTACAACAGGGTTGAACCTCGAGGACAGTATGCTAAGTGAAATAAGCCAGTCATAAAAAGACAAATACTGTGTGATTCCACTTACATGAGTCAAAACTGTAAACACAGAAAGTAGAATGGTGGTTGCCAGGGTCTTGGGGAGAGGAGAATGGAGACTTATTAATAGTCACAGAGTTTCAGTTTTACAAGATGAAAAGAATTATGGGGATGGATGGTGGTGATGGCTGCACAATGTGAATATACTTAATATCACTAAACTAAACACTTAAAAATGGTTAAGATGGTAAATTTTATGTTATATGTATTTTACTACAAAAAAGGAAAATAAATAAAACCTCTTTTAAAAATTAATTACGCATGTAAACTATACAAGAGAAACTGCAGAACTAAGAGAATTCAGCAAATCTTCTATAGATAAAGTCAACTATAGTCCCTCTACATCACTTGCAAACAGGAAATATAACTTCCTAAATGCACTGCTTATAAAAGCAACATTTTGTTTATTTATTTTAAATAAGATACCTAGAAATAATCTAACAAAAGATATACATGGGGGAATTATAAAAATTTCTTAAAAACATTAAATAAGGCCTAAATAAATGGAGAGATGTGCCACATCGATGGCTGGGAGACTTAATGTCCCAAAAATACCAAATTCTCCAAGTTAATCTATGCAATTCCAATAAGACTCTCAGTGAGATTATTCATGGAACTTGATGAGCTGATTCTAATGGGTCTGTGTAAGAAAAAAGGAAAATGAATAACTAAGACAACTTTGAAGAACAACAAGCTGGAAGGACTCACTGTTTATAAGAGAGCAAGACTTAATATAAAGCTTCGTGATTAAGACAATGTGGTCCATTGGTACCAACAGACAAATAAACCTACAGAATAGAATGAAAAGGCTAGCACGAGACCCACACATCTATGGAAATATAATTTATGTCAGAAGGGATAGCTCAAATCAGTAGGTAAAGATGAACTACTCAGTAAATTGTATTAAGAAAATTGGTTATCTACACAGGAAAAGATAAAGCATATTTCTACCTTATATCAAGCACAAAAATAAATTCCAGATTAATGGGTTATTACATAAAATAAAATTTTAGGATTTTTAGAATATATAGGAGACTGTCTTTATGACCTAGAATAAGGAAGGATTTCTTCAAACAAGACGGCAAAATGCACAGTGAAATTTAAATTTTAGATTCA
Source organism: Halichoerus grypus (assembly GCF_964656455.1). Classification (NCBI taxonomy): domain Eukaryota; kingdom Metazoa; phylum Chordata; class Mammalia; order Carnivora; family Phocidae; genus Halichoerus; species Halichoerus grypus. Next base: position 76,520,857 of record NC_135717.1, on the reverse strand, counting down.
TCAGGGGTGCCTGGGTGGCTCAGTCAGTCAGTTAAGTGTCCAACTCTTGATTTCAGCTCAGGTCATGAACTCAGGGTCATGGGATCAAGCTTCCTGTCTGGCTCCGCACTCAGTGGGGAGTCTGCTTGAGATTCTCTCCCTCTCCCTCTGCCCCTCCCCAAGCTCACTCTATCTCTATCTCTCTCTCTCTCAAATATATAAATAAATCTTAAAAAAATAAAATAAAATTGGGGTGCCTGGGTGGCTCAGTCGTTAAGCATCTGCCTTCGGCTCAGGTCATGATCCCAGGGTCCTGGGATCGAGCCCTGCATCAGGCTCCCTGTGGTCAGCGGGAAGTCTGCTTCTCCCTCACCCACTCCCCCTGCTTGTGTTCCCTCTCTCGCTGTCTCTCTCTCTGTCAAATAAATAAATAAAATCTAAAAAAATAAATAAATAAAATAAAATAAAATTTAGATTCATTAAAATAAATAGGCTTCACCATAAATAAGGCTGTAGACAAGCCACAGACTTGAAGAAGGTACTTACTATGCATGTAACTGACAAAGGATTAATGGAAAGAATATATAAAAACAAACCACAAATGAACAAGAAGACAAATAACCGAGGAGACAAACAGACTAAAATATGAACATGTAGTTCAACAGAAGATGAAATAAAAATTCTTAACCCATTAATCATTTAAACCCAAATTAAGACAGCAATGAAATATCATTTCACACCCATCATGTGAGCAAAATTTTTTAAAATTCACTAAGACAAAGAGTTGACAAGTCTAGGGGGCGCCTGGGTGGCTCAGATGGTTGAGCATCTGCCTTCGGCTCAGGTCATGATCTCCAGGTCCTGGGATCGAGCCCCACATTGGGCTCCCTGCTCAGCGGGAAGTCTGCTTCTCCCTCTGCCTCTGCCTCTCCCCCTGCTTGTGCTCTCTCTGTCTCTCTTTCTCTCAAATGAATAAATAAAATCTTAAAAAAAAAAAAAAAGAGTTGACAAGTCTAAACTCATAGAATCAGAGAGTAGAAAAGGAGTTGCCAAGAGCTGGATGGGGTGGGGATAGGAAGAAGTTAGTAGAAGGCACATACTTTCAGCTATAAGATAAAGAAGGTCTGAAGATCTAAGTGTAACATGGTGATGATAGTTGATAACACTGTATTAGATACTTGAAATTTGCTAAGATCTGAAATGTGCTCATCAAAAAAAAAGAGATAAATATGTGAAGTGATGAGTGTGTTAATTAACTAGGTGGGAGGAGTCCTTGCACAATGTAGCACTGAATCAAATCGTCATGACAGACACTTTAAATATCTTACAATTTTATTTGCCAATTATACCTCAGTAAAACCGAAAAAAAGTTGACAGGTCTGCAAAGCAATGGCATTTGTCCCGCACTGATGACAGGAACATAAATTGCACAAACCCTTGGAGAACCAGCAAAACTAGTGAAAGTGAAGACATACCTACTTCACCTGGCAATTCCACTTTCTAAGCAGATATCCAAGGCATGGACCTGCATGCTGATTGCAGGGTTCTTTGTAATAGCAAAAAAGAAAGGAGAAACTTTTAACAGGACAGCAGGTTTTTAAAAATGGTATATACAGGGCACCTGGGTGGCTCAGTCGGTGAAGCGTCTGCCTTCGGCTCAGGTCATGATCCCAGGGTCCTGGGATGGAGCCCCACATCGGGCTCCCTGCTTAGCGGGGAGTCTGCTTCTCCCTCTGCCTCTGCTCATGCTCTCACTTTCTCTCAAATAAATAAATAAAATCTTTTTTTAAAAATTGGTATATACATAGAATATACTGCTATATGGCAGTTAAGATGAATGAACTAGAGCCTAATGGATAAATCTCCAAAACTTAACATGAATGGCAAAAAGAGGGACTTTTCAGAAGAGGTGGTTTGTGACCATTTATGGAGTTTTAAAACATTCAAAACAATGCTATGTATCTTCATATTTAGTAAATGTATCAGAGCATTCAGGGAATGATAAACACCAAATTCAATTTAGTAGTTCCCTCTGGGGAAGGAGGATGGGGCAAGGGGTGAGGGAAAGATCCAGAGATATGAGATGGGCCCCACAGGTGGTGGACTCTCTCACTGCTCTCCCCTAGGTGTGCCACAGGGGAGGCATGGCAGGACATCATGCTGGCCTGCATGCCAGGGAAGAAGTGTGCCCCTGAGTCGGAGCCCAGCAACAGCACAGAAGGCGAAATGCCCTGTGGCAGCAGCTTCGCGGTCTTCTACTTCATCAGCTTCTACATGCTCTGTGCCTTCCTGGTAAGCCGAGGTGGGACTGAACAGCCACAGGTTGTGAGTGTGCAGTTCAAGGCAGCCCAGGCCTTCTATCTATCTCTGCAGCTTGCAGTCAGAGGAACCAGCTTGGAAAGACTCAGTTAGTAGCAATTTCCAACCACTAGACAAGGGCACAAAACCCTGGGCAAGAGCGAGCCCAACCAGCACTTTTCTCGTCTCTTCTTGGCTCTTGTCATGGTGGCATTGTCCCGGGGACAGGAGAGATGTGTGTGGAGGCCTAGAGGCAACCGATATGTTTTGGACACTTTGATGAGGAGTGTGGGGAAGGATGGTGGGGAAAGCTGCCCTCTGTCCTTGACAGCCCTACCCAGCAGTTTGGTATGAGGGAAGATGTCCAGTCCACATGTGGGGTTCATCCCACACCACTCTGAGGGGACCTGTGTCAGGTTCATGCCCAAGAGACCCAAGTTCCAGGGGCTGATGTTTTAAATGGTGAATATAGCTGGTCTTTAGAAATGTGGGCTTCTGCCACGTATGGCACTGGCTGGCAAAGTGAATTCAAGTAGCAAGAAACTCATATCTCTGTTCTCTGCAGATCATCAACCTCTTTGTAGCCGTCATCATGGACAACTTTGACTACCTGACAAGGGACTGGTCAATTCTTGGTCCCCATCATCTGGATGAATTTAAAAGAATCTGGGCAGAGTATGATCCTGAAGCCAAGTAAGTTCCCAGAGGGAAACACTGATTCTCAAAGCCCAGAGGACACTATGTGACCGTACCTATAGAAGAGGTTCAACACAGGTTAGCATTGGGTAGATCAGTTAGAAACACTCACCTGCACCAGACCCCAGGGTCAAGGGTCAAGGGCCAGTAATAGGAGGCCAAGCATCTTTGGCTAAGTCAAGAGCATATCTATTTTCAGTTGGGCAGAAAGACTGGAGATCCTAGTGTCAGGAATAACTAGTAAGTATTTAAGTTAAAATGTTTAGAGTCAAGCAGATCTCACCTCTATTCTCGCCTCGGGTTCAAGGATACCCTCATTGGTCAATCACATTTGGTTGACAATAAATGCCTTTTGGTCAGATGGTTAGATTGCAGCAGCAAGTATATGTGAAAATCTCATTGCACTACCCCAAGTCCCTTCCACCTTGAACATAGCACTGGTGGAAAATTGTTCATTAAAATCTAAACATGTGGGGTGCCTGAGTGGGTCAGTTGTTAAGCCTTCGGCTCAGGTCATGATCCCAGGGTCCTGGGATCGAGCCCCGCATCGGGCTCCCTGCTCAGCAGGAAGGCTGCTTCTCCCTCCCCCACTCCCCCTGCTTGTGTTCCCTCTCTCGCTGTCTCTGTCTGTCAAATAAATAAATAAAACTTTAAAAAAATAAAATAAAATCTGGGCGCCTGGGTGGCTCAGTTGGTTAAGCGACTGCCTTCGGCTCAGGTCATGATCCTGGAGTCCCTGGATCGAGTCCCGCATCGGGCTCACTGCTTGGCAGGGAGTCTGCTTCGTCCTCTGACCCTATCCCCTCTCATGTGTTCTCTCTCTCTCTCATTCTCTCTCTCTCAAATAAATAAATAAAATCTTTAAAAAAAAAAATAAATAAATAAAATAAAATAAAATCTAAACATGTATATATTGGTTTGGAGTTTTACCATGCAATTCTGCAACTTTGCACTGAGTTTGCCCAATAGGGCGACAGCTATGGAGAGCCTGGTACATGAGTCCTGGGCTGCAGGCTGAGACCATGGCCCTCTGACTGATCTTTCCCTCCTCTCCTTCCTCTTTTAGGGGTCGTATCAAACACCTAGATGTGGTGACCCTACTCCGGCGGATTCAGCCCCCACTGGGTTTTGGGAAGTTGTGCCCTCACCGCGTGGCTTGCAAAGTAAGAGACCTGGGTTCATAGGGGAAAAAGAAAATATGGGAGGGAAGAAGCTTATTTGTCTTGTGACCTTGGTCAGGCCATTGATCCTTTAAGGGAGTGAAGATATTTTATGTGCTAAAGAAATGAGACTGAGCCAGATTATATTTTAAGGTTCCTTCCAACCATAAGTCCTCAGACTCCATAAAGGAAAGCTGAAGTGAATGCCTCATGATGCCCAGTCCCATCAGGCTGTACCATCTAGGCATCCTGGAAGACTTCCAGCCAAGGACGGATGGATTAGGGGTTTCCTTCCTGGGATCAGAGGGCTATTAAAGAGTCCATGCATCAGCTTCAGGGACCTGTAAAGCTCTAAAATTATGTACAAAATAACTGAAATACAAATTGTACCAGGGAGAGGATCCATCATGTTCATCAGATTTCTAAGTGAGTCCATGACCCTATAAAAGTTAAAGACAAGATAGGCTCTTTAGACCCAACTCCTGCTCATGTAGCCCTCGCATGATCCTGAGAGTGAGCACCCCTTAAACTGTGTGCCCAGGCACCTCCCTTACCTCACTGTAATCCCAACCAGATAGCCCTAAGGTAGCTGAAGAGTATTGTTTCTACCCTATCCCCTCTTCATTTAATTCCCATTTCCACCATTCTGTACTCCCTGTTGGAATAACAATGAGCCAAAAGGGGTTGGGGGAAATGAGGTAAAAGAGCTGTATAGAAGAAGCACAAATAGAAAAATTCAACTCCGGATAATCCACTCATGGGAAATGGAGAATTGAATTGTACTCTGTTTCATTCAGTGTTTTCTCACTTAAATCTCCAGTTTGTTCCCAAAAAAAAGATTTTAGAAGATTTCCAAGGTTACATAAGATATGAGGGGAAAAAAGCACAAATTAAATGTGAAGTCAAAGCACAATGGACAAAAGAGCAGGGACAAGTGTGGCCTGCATGAGGTGATAGAGCATCCATCATGGCCTCCAGATGGGCCTGGACAGGCTACCGATTGGGTGTTTAGCTTCCCAGTGACTGCTCCACAATTCACACTGTCCATGAGAGTCAAGAAGATCCAGTCACTCAGGAAAATTATAACTCTGCTTGACACTATGATTAATAAGAGGACACCATGTGATCTAACAAATAACTTCTTTGACCACATCTTGAGAGCAGATGCCAGAATGACTTTCATGGTGCTCTTTCTCATAATTACTCTGGTGTGTGCTGAAGGCCCCACACCAGGGCACAATGCAATGGCAGCAATTTGGGGTGGTGAGAAAGGAGGGAAAAGGGCAATTCAATCTTATCCAGTCAACAAGCTTTTGACCCAGCTTGATGCAGAGGTATGTTTTTCAATATACAGAAAAGAAGATACACTGCACCTCCTTCATGCAAACCTACCATTACTGTCTCTCTTATCAGGGCTTTGGATGAATGTTGGCTGGCAGGTGGGCTCCTGGCAAGTGCCTGGCATGCAGCTGTTCTGCATGGTTGCCAGTAGAGAGCACACCCATATGCCTCAGTAGACATTTGAGCTGAGGAGGGGGTTGGGTGGGCTTAACATCCTTTTGTGAAAGCAAGGGTCTAATAAGGACAAACTCCATTCCTCCCTCACTCTGTGTGGAAGGGTGAGAGTACTTATGGCAGAGCTGAAATTCTCCCCAGAAGAGGTTTTGAATACATTTTAGTGACCCATGCCTCAAACCCCTACCTGCTCCTGACATATGCACACAAGTTTGAAGGCTCCCTCCCAAAATTCTCCTGCCATGGTGGTTCTGTAGGTCCTTTGAGAACTGTTTGCTATAATCACCAGCTTTGCCTCCTCTTCCCCTCCAGCGCCTGGTCTCCATGAACATGCCTCTGAACAGTGATGGGACAGTCATGTTCAATGCCACCCTGTTTGCCCTGGTCCGGACAGCCCTGCGAATTAAAACAGAAGGTAAATGTCATCTGAGGGCTACTGGGAGAGCCACTCAGAAGATCTAGCTGACTACCCAAACAGCTTGCAAAATGCTCCCAGGATCTTCCCATTCTACGTAGTATCAGAGCAGTGGTTCAGTGATAACCTTCACATCCAGGGATGTTGAAGAGGCCCAGCCCACTCTTGTTTCCTTTGCTCCTTCAATGGCCTTTGGTCTGGGTGATATCTTGAAGTCATAGCTTATAGTTCAAAAAGCAGAAGGTGATTAGTGTTACCTAAAGCAGGGCTAAGCCCCATCTAAATGGAATTTTACTAACTGTGTGGATCTCTCAAATGCTTAACTTTCTTTTTAAATTAGAACTGTCAGAAAGGGGTCATATTGGCAAATGGTGACTATGGTCAAAGTCATCCCATACATCCAGGCTGTGCCTGGATCAAGGTGCTCAGCCAGCCAACAGGTATGGGCTAAGATCTCACCTGTGCTCTACTGGTTGGGCCTTGCTCCCTCAGGACTGTGTTCAGCTGAAGAGATGCCTTCTGGTTTGCACAAAGGTACCCTATGGGCTAGCAGCAGCCTTGGCTGAGATAACCTGCTGTCCTTATAACTGATAAGTATTTCTGAGCCATTCTGTTGAAAAAGCTATATAGAATATACCTAAGAAGGTGTGATTGCTCTCCAAGAGCTTCTAGCTTATTATAGTGTTTTACAGAGTGTGGTCAAAAGACCACCTGCCTCAGATTCAGCTGTTGAAGTTTGTTTAAAATGTGATAAGTCATTTGTTCTCTCTCTACTTCAGCTCCTTCATTTGTAAAATAAGAAAGATAATGACGTGTGGAAATTCAGTTCAGTGAATAATCCAGCAGAGAAGTGCTTTTTCTCAGTTAAATCCTTCCAGAAAATAATGGAAACATCTAAAATGAAGGAAAATAAGAACCAGGCCAGCAAGACACATGTTAAAATAATGAGCTAATCTTTAAAAAATTAAAAATAGTTCAAGTTATGCTGCTGAACTAAAGAGAAACAAGGCTAAGGGGGGCGGTCCAAGATGCTGGCATAGGAAGACCCTGAACTCATCTCCTCCCAAGGACACACCAAATCTACACCCACATATGGAGCTATTCATCTGGAAGAACTGAGTGCTGATTGAACAACTTCTATACAACAAAAGTTAGAGGGACCACACAGAGAATGGCAGGAAAGATGAAGACATGGTAACCATGGGAAACCCTCCCCACCAAACCAATGTGAAAACCTGCGGTGAGGAAAGATAGTACTGGGGGCCCTATACCCAAACTCACCCACCCTGGGACACAGGAAAAACAGTGGCTTAAAGGGCAACAAGACTATAAGTGAAGGAAATCCATTTATGTCCACTAAATGGCAGGGAAGGGGAACTACTGGAACTCTCTCCAGGTTGGAGGTACCAACAACACCATTGTTTACATTCCCCTCCACCTTGCTAGTGCAGATGGGAGCAGGGACCAGGTGCTCTAGCTGGCCTGTTAGGTTTACTCCAGTGAGCCCTAGGCCCTTAGCCCACACCAGCTCTCCCCAAGGTAACCCCCCACCCATGCCTGCCCCCGTTCCAACCACCTTACCAAGTTGACCTCCAGTCTCAGTGTACCCCAGGATACCCCCAGCCAGTGCCTGCTCCAGCTCTAGCCATTCCATCAGGGTAGTCCAGGCATAGTGTGCCCCTGGATTCCCCCAGGCCATGTTGGCTTCAGCTCTGCCCAGCCAGCCAAAGCTTCCAGGCACACAGTGTACACAGGGGACATTCCTACACAAGGCTACTCCTTAAGACTGAGAGTGGTGGCAATTCCACCTAATTTGTAGAGACTAACACTGAAAGTCAAACAAAATGAGGAGACAGAAGAGTATGTTCTAAATGAAAGAACAAGATAAAACCCCAGGAGGAAAAACCCTGATGAAATGGAGATACGCAACTTATCAGACAAAGTAGAGTAAAGTAATGGCCATAAAAATGCTCACCAAACTCAAGAGAAGAATGGAGGAACACAGTAAGAACTTCAACAAAGAGTTAGAAAATATAAGAAAGTACCAAAGAGGAGTCACAGAGCTGAAGAATACGATAATTGAATTGAAAAATACACTAGGAATCAACAGCAGATTTGATGATACAGAAGAATGGATCGGCAATCTAGAAGACAGAACAGTGGAAATCACCCAGTCAGAACAGCAAAAAGAAAAAAGAATTTTTAAAAATGAGAATAGTTTTAACTTCCCTAATCTGGGGAAGGAAACAGGCATTCAAGTCCAGGAGGCAGAGAACCCCCCCCTCAAAATCAATAAAAATAGGTCAACACCTCAACATATAATAGTGAAGCTTGCAAATTTCAGAGATAAAGAGAAAATCCTGGAAGCAGCTCGGGACAAAACATTCTTAACCTACGAGGGTAGAAACAAGGCTAGCAGCAGACCTCTCCACAGAGACCTGGCAGGCCAGAATGGACTGGCATGATATATTCATTGTGCTAAGTGGGAAAATATGCAGCCAAGAATAGCTGTCATTCAGAATAGAAAGAGAGATAAAGAGTGTCCAGGACAAACAAAAGCTAAAGGAATTTGTGAACACCAAACCAGCCCTGCAAGAAATGTTAAAGGGGATCCATTGAATGAAGAGAGAACCCAAAAGTAACAAAGACCAGAAAGGAACAATCTACAGAAACAATGACTTTATAGGTAATACAATGGCACTAACTTCAGATCTTTCAATAATTACTCTGAATGTAAATGGACTAAATGGAGATATCGGAGGATAAACGGCAGCGGGAGGGTGCCTGGACATGGGGATCCTACACCGCCGGTGAGTGACAGCCTCCCGCGCTGCGGATGGGGCACAGACTCGCAGACTGGTAGCGTCGGGAAAGGACTTTAGGGCAGCCCCCAGGGTGGAAAACCAGAGCGGCGGGGTCGCGCACACGCGAACTGCAGCCCACCAGACAGAAACCCGGAGCAGCGGAGTCGCGCGTGCACAAACTGGAAGCAGTTGGCGGTTTTAGAAGCACAAAGGGCAGAGACGTGCCCCGACCTGGAGGCAGGACTGGGAGCGCTGCGGAGGGGCGCACAACCCAGGACACTGCAGTTTATAGCAGCACGGACAGAAATAGAGACACTGTGGCCTGGAGAGCTCACTGAAGAACAGACTGTGGTCTCTCTGCTCTGAGGCAGAGGGTTGGAAATGGTCTCTTCTGCTCTGACTCGCGGAAGAGACGCGGAAAGCCATCAGGGAGAGGCGCCAGAGAACAAAAGCCCCAAAGACTGATTCCCACTGAGCCCATCCCCCACCACAGGGGCGCAGGGCAACTCCGCCCAAACAGGGTTGCCTGAGTAACAGCGCGGCAGGCCCCTCCCGCAAAAGACAGGCTGGGAAAACAAGAGGCCAGCAACCCTAAGGTCCCAAGAAAACAGGTGCATCTTGCTTGGGTTCTGGTCAATAATTTGGACTCTATACATTCCCTCAAACACCCATCAACAGAATGACTAGGAGGAGGAGCCCCCAAAACAGAAAAGACTCAGAGATTATGACTTATGCTGCAGATTTACAAATGGATACAGATATAACCAAGATGTCGGAGATGGAATTCAGGCTAGCAATTGTGAAGACAATGGCTAGAATGGAGAAATCAATTAATGGCAACATAGAGTCTCTAAGGGCAGAAATAAAAGGTGAATTGGCAGAACTTAAACATGCTATCAATGAGATCCAATCCAATCTAGATAATCTAACAGCTAGGGTAACTGAGACAGAAGAGAGAATAAGCGACCTGGAAGACAATATAATAGATAAAAAGGGAAAAGAGGAGGCCAGGGAAAAACAACTCAGAATCCATGAAAATAGAATCAGAGAAATAAGTGACACCATGAGGCATTCCAATGTCAGAATAATTGGAATCCCGGAGGGAGTGGAGAGAGAGAGAGGACTAGAAGATGTATTTGAGCAAATCGTAGCTGAGAACTTCCCTAATCTGGAGAATGAAACAAACATTCGAGTCCTAGAGGCAGAGAGGACCCCTCCTAAGATCAAGGAAAACAGGCCAACACCCCGGCATGTAATAGTAAAACTTGCAAATCTTAGAACCAAGGAAACCATCTTAAGGGCAGTTAGGGGGAAGAGAGTCCTTACGTACAGAGGGAGGAACATCAGAATAACATCAGACCTATCCACAGAGACCTGGCAAGCCAGAAAGGCCTGCCAAGACATATTCAGGGTACTAAATGAGAAGAACATGCAGCCAATAATACTTTATTCGGCAAGGCTTTCATTTAGAATGGATGGAGAGATGCAGAGCTTCCACGACCGGCAGAAGCTGAAAGAATATGTGACCACTAAGCCGGCCCTGCAAGAAATATTAAGGGGGGTTCTATAAAAGGAGAAAGACCCCAAGAGTGATCTACAACAGAAATTTACAGGGACAATCTATAAAAACAACGTCTTCACAGGCAACATGATGACAATTAATTCGTATCTTTCAATAATCACTCTCAATGTGAATGGCCTAAACGCTCCCATAAAACGGCACAGGGTTGCAGATTGGATAAAAAGACAGGACCCATCCATATGCTGTCTACAAGAGACTCATTTGGAACCTAAAGATACATCCAGACTGAAAGTGAAGGGATGGAGATCCATCTTCCATGCCAGAGGACCTCAAAAGAAAGCTGGGGTAGCAATTCTTATATCAGACAAATTAGATTGTAAACTAAAGTCTGTAATAAGAGACACAGAAGGACACTCTATCATTCTTAAAGGGTCTATCCAACAAGAAGATCTAACAATTGTAAATATCTATGCCCCCAACATGGGAGCAGCCATCTACATAAGCCAACTGTTAACCAAAATAAAGAGTCATATTGATAACAATACGTTAATTGTAGGAGACCTCAATACTCCACTCTCAGCAATGGACAGATCATCTAAGCAGAAAATCAACAAGGAAACAAGAGCTCTGAATGATACATTGGACCAGATGGACCTCATAGATATTTACAGAACATTCCACCCTAAAACAACAGAATACTCATTCTTCTCGAGCGCACATGGAACTTTCTCCAGAATAGACCATATACTGGGTCACAAATCAGGTCTCAACCGATACCAAAAGATTGAGATTATTCCCTGCATATTCTCAGACCACAATGCTCTAAAACTGGAACTCAATCACAAGAAAAAATTTGGCAGAAATTCAAACACTTGGAAGCTAAAGACCACTCTGCTCAAGAATGTTTGGATCAACCAGGAAATCAAAGAAGAACTTAAACAATTCATGGAAATCAATGAGAACGAAAACACATCGGTCCAAAACTTATGGGATACTGCAAAGGCGGTCCTAGGGGGAAATGCAGAGCCATCCAAGCCTCACTCAAAAAAAAAAAAAAATGCCGAATTCACCAACTAACTCTACACCTTAAAGAACTAGAGAAAAAGCAACAAACGATGCCTAAGCCACGCATTAGAAGAGAAATAGTTAAAATTAGAGCAGAGATCAATGAATTAGAAACCAGAAACACAGTAGATCAGATCAATGAAACTAGAAGTTGGTTCTTTGAAAGAATTAATAAGATCGATAAACCACTGGCCAGACTTATCCAAAAGAAAAGAGAAAGGACCCAAATTAATAAAATTATGAATGAAAGGGGAGAGATCACGACTAACACCAAGGAAATAGAAACAATTATTAGAAATTATTATCAACAACTATATGCCAATAAACTGAGCAATCTGGGTGAAATGGAGGCCTTCCTGGAAACCTATAAGCTGCCAAGACTGAAACAGGAAGAAATTGACAACCTGAATAAGCCAATAACCAGTAACGAGATTGAAGCAGTGATCAAAAACCTCCCAAAAAACAAGAGTCCAGGGCCTGATGGATTCCCTGGGGAATTCTACCAAACATTCAAAGAAGAAATAATACCTATTCTACTGAAGCTGTTTCAAAAAATAGAAACAGAAGGAAAACTTCCAAACTCACTCTATGAGGCCAGCATTACCTTAATCCCCAAACCAGGCAAAGACCCCATCAAAAAGGAGAATTTCAGACCGATATCCCTGATGAATATGGATTCTAAAATCCTCAACAAAATCCTAGCTAATAGGATCCAACAATACATTAAAAGGATCATCCACCACGACCAAGTGGGATTTATCCCCGGGATGCAAGGGTGGTTCAACATTCGCAAATCAATCAATGTGATAGAACACATTAATAAGAGGAGGGAGAAGAACCATATGGTCCTCTCAATTGATGCAGAAAAAGCATTTGACAAAATACAACATCCTTTCCTGATTAAAACTCTTCAGAGTATAGGGATAGAGGGAACATTCCTCAAGCTCATAAAATCCATCTATGAAAAACCCACAGCGAATATCATCCTCAATGGGGAAAAGCTGAGAGCCTTTCCCTTAAGATCAGGAACACGTCAAGGGTGCCCACTCTCACCACTGTTGTTCAACATAGTACTAGAAGTCCTAGCAACAGCAATCAGACAACAAAAAGAAATAAAAGGTATTCAAATTGGCAAAGAAGAAGTCAAACTCTCTCTTTTCGCAGACAACATGATACTTTATGTGGAAAACCCAAAAGACTCCACCCCCAAATTACTAGAACTCATCCAGCAATTCAGTAATGTGGCAGGATACAAAATCAATGCACAGAAATCAGTTGCTTTCTTATACACTAACAACGCAACTGTAGAAAGAGAAATTAGAGAAACGATTCCATTTACAATAGCACCAAAAACCATAAGATACTTTGGAATAAACCTAACCAAAGAGGTAAAGGATCGATACTCTAGGAACTACAAAACACTCATGAAAGAAATTGAAGAAGACACAAAAAGATTGAAAAACATTCCATGCTCATGGATCGGAAGAATAAACATTGTTAAAATGTCTATGCTACCCAGAGCAATCTATACCTTCAATGCCATCCCGATCAAAATTCCAATGACATTTTTCAAAATGCTGGAACAAACAATCCTAAAATTTGTATGGAATCAGAAAAGATCCCGAATCGCCAAGGAGATGTTGAAAAAGAAAAACAAAGCTGGCGGCATCACATTGCCCAATTTCAAGCTATATTACAAAGCTGTGATCACCAAGACAGCATGGTACTGGCACAAAAACAGACATATAGACCAATGGAACAGAATAGAGAACCCAGATATGGACCCTCAACTCTATGGTCAAATAATCTTTGACAAAGCAGGAAAAAACATGCAATGGAAAAAAGACAGTCTCTTCAATAAATGGTGCTGGGAAAATTGGAGAGCCACATGCAGAAGAATGAAACTCGACCATTCTCTAACACCATTCACAAAGATAAACTCAAAGTGGATGAAAGACCTCAATGTGAGACAGGAATCCATCAAAATCCTAGAGGAGAACATAGGCAGTAACCTCTTTGACATTGGCCACAGCAACTTCTTTCAAGATACATCTCCGAAAGCTAGTGAAACAAAAGCAAAAATGAACTTTTGGGACTTCATCAAGATAAAAAGCTTCTGCACAGCAAAGGAAACAGTCAACAAAACAAAGAGGCAACCCACAGAATGGGAAAAGATATTTGCAAATGACACTACAGATAAAGGGCTGGTATCCAAGATCTATAAAGAACTTCTCAAACTCAACACCCAAAAAACAAATAAGTCAAAAAGTGGGCAGAAGAGATGAACAGACACTTCTCTGAAGAAGACATACAAATGGCTAACAGACACATGAAAAAATGTTCATCATCATTAGCCATCAGGGAAATCCAAATCAAAACCACACTGAGATACCACCTTACACCAGTTAGAATGGCAAAAATGGACAGGGAAAGAAACAACAAATGTTGGAGAGGTTGTGGAGAAAGGGGAACCCTCTTACACTGTTGGTGGGAATGCAAGTTGGTACAGCCACTTTGGAAAACAGTGTGGAGGTTCCTCAAAAATTTAAAAATAGAGCTACCCTATGACCCAGCAATTGCACTCCTGGGTATTTACACCAAAGACACAGATGTAGTGAAAAGAAGGGCCATATGCATCCCAATGTTCATAGCAGCAATGTCCGCAATAGCCAAACTGTGGAAAGAGCCGAGATGCCCTTCAACAGATGAATGGATAAAGAAGATGTCGTCCATATATACAATGGAATATTACTCAGCCATCAGAAAAGATGAATACCCAACTTTTACACCAACATGGATGGGACTGGAGGAGATTATGCTAAGTGAAATAAATCAAGCAGAGAAAGTCAATTATCATATGGTTTCACTTATTTGTGGAACATAAGGAATAACATGGAGGACATTAGAAGAAGGAAGGGAAAAATGGGCGGGGAGAATTGGAGGGAGAGATGAACCATGAGAGACTATGGACCTGAGAAACAAACAGGGTTTTAGAGGGGAGGGGGGAGGGGGGATTGGTTAGCCCGGTGATGGGTATTAAGGAGGGCACGTACTGCATGGAGCACTGGGTGTTATACAAAAAGAATGGATCGTGGATCACTACATCAAAAACTAATGATGTATTGTATGGTGACTAACATAACATAATAAAATTAAAAATAAATAAATAAATGGACTAAATGTTCCAATCAAAAGACATAGGGTATCAGATTAAGTAAAAAAAAAAAAAAGACCCATAGATATGCTGTCTACAAGAGACGCATTCTAGACCCAAAGACACCTCCAGATTGAAATTGAGAGGGTAGAGGACCATTTATCATGCTAACAGACATCCAAAGAAAGCTGGATAGCAATCCTTATATCAGACAAAGTAGATTTTTTTTATTATTATGTTATGTTAATCACCACACATTACATCATTAGTTTTTGATGTAGTGTTCCATGATTCATTGTTTGTGTATAACACCCAGTGCTCCATGCAGAACGTGCCCTCTTTAATACCCATCACCAGGCTAACCCATCCCCCCACCCCCCTCCCCTCTAGAACCCTCAGTTTGATTCTCAGAGTCCTAGTCTCTCATGGTTCGTCTCCCCCTCCGATTTCCCCCCCTTCATTCTTCCCCTCCTGCTATCTTCTTTTTTTTTTTTTTAACACATAATGTATTATTTGTTTCAGAGGTACAGGTCTGTGATTCAACAGTCTTACACAATTCACAGTGCTCACCATAGCACATACCCTCCCCAATGTCTATCACCCAGCCACCCCATCCCTCCCACCCCCCACCACTCCAGCAACCCTCACTTTGTTTCCTGAGATTAAGAATTCCTCATATCAGACAAACTAGATTTTAAACCAATACTGTAATAAGAGATGAAGAAGGACACTCTATCATAATAAAAGGATCTATACAAGAAGAAGATCTAACAATTGTAAATATTTATACCTTTAACTTGGAAGCAGCCAATTATATAAACCAATTAATAACAAAATTAAAGAAATACATTGATAATACAATAATAGTAGGGTACTTTAACACCCCACTCCAGCAATGGACAGATCATCTAAGCAGATCAACAAAGAAACAAGGGTTTTGAATGACACACTGGACCAGATGGACTTCACAGATATATACAGAGCATTCCATCCTAAAGCAACAGAATACACATTCTTCTTGAGTGCACATGGAACATTCTCCAGAAGAGATCACATACTGGGTCACAAATCAGATCTCAACTGGTACAAAAAGATTAAGACAATACCATGCATATTTTCAGACCACAATACTTTAAAACTTGAACTCAATCACAAGAAAAAAAATAGAAGGAACACAAATACATGGAGGCTAAAGAGCATCCTACTAAAGAATGAATGGGTCAACCAGGAAATTAAAGAAGAATTTTTAAAATACATGGCAGCGAATGAGAGTTCAGGACCTTTAGGATGCAGCAAAGCTGGTCTTAAGACGGAAGTATATAGCAATTCAGGCCTTTCTTGAGAAACAAGAAAAGTCTCAAATTCACAACCTAATCTTACACATAAAGGAGCTGGAAAAAGAACAGCAAATAAAGCCTACATCCAGCAGGAGAAGGAAAATAATAAAGATTAGAGCAGAAATCAATGATATAGAAATTAAAAAAAAAAAAAACAGAACAGATCAATGAAACTAGAAGCTCCTTCTTTTAAAGTTAATAAGATTGATAAACGCTTAGCCAGACTTATCAGAAAAGAAAAGAGAAAGGACCCAAATGAATAAAATCATGAATAAAAGAGGAGAGATCACAACCAACACTGAAGAAATACAAACAATTATAAGAGAATATTATGAGCAATTATATGCCAACAAATAAGGCAATCTGGGGATGCCTGGGTGGCTCAGTTGGTTAAGCGGCTGCCTTCGGCTCAGGTCATGATCCCGGGGTCCTGGGATTGAGCCCCGCATCAGGCTCCTTGCTCAACAGGGAGCCTGCTTCTCCCTCTCCCTCTGCCTGCTGCTCCCTCTGCTTGTGCTCTCTCTGTCAAATAAATAAAACCTTTAAAACAAAATTAGGCAATCTGCAAGAAATTGATGCATTCTTAGAAACATATAAATTACCAAAACTGAAACAGGAAGAAATAGAAAACCTGAACAGGCCCATAACCAGCAAAGAAATTGAATCCATAATAAAAAAATCTCCTAACAAACAAGAGCCCAGGGCCAGATGGCTTCCCAGCGGAATTCTAACAAACATTTAAAGAAGAATTAATACCTATTCTTCTGAAGCTGTTTCAAAAAAAAAAATAGAAATGGAAAGAAAACTCATTCTATGAGGCCAACATTACCTTGAGCCCAAAACCAGGCAAAGACCCCACCAAAAGGGAGAATTACAGACCAATATCCCTGAAGAACATGAATGCAAAACTTCTCACCAAGATACTAGCTAATAGGATCCAACAGTACATCAAAAGGATTATTCACCATGACCAAGAGGGATTTATTCCTGGGCTGCAAGGGTGGTTCAACATTCACAAACCAATCAATGTGATACACCACATTAATAAAAGAAAGAACAAGAACCATATGATCCTCTCAATTGATGCAGAAAAAAGCATTTGACAAAACACATCATCCTTTCTTGATAAAAAAACTCTGCAGTTTAGGGATAGAGGGAACATACCTCAATATCATAAAAGCCATCTATGAAAAACCCACAGCGAATATCATTCTCAATGGGGAAAAACTTAGAGCTTTCCTCCTAAGGTCAGGAACACAACAGGGATATCCACTCTCACCACTGCTGTTCAACATGGTACTGGAAGTCCTAGCCTCAGCAATCAGACAAAAGAAATAAAAGGCATCCAAATCGGCAAAAGAAGTCAAACTTTCACTCTTCAGAGATAACATGATACTCTATGTAGAAAACCCAAAGACTCTACCCAAAAATTGCTAGAACTGATACAGGAATTCAGCAAAGTGGGAGGATATAAAATCAATGCACAGAATTCAGTTGCATTTCTATACACTAGCAATGAAGCAGAAGAAAGAGAAGTCAAGGAATTGATCCCATTTACAATTGCACCAGACACCATAAGATACCTAGGAATAAACCTAACCAAAGAGGTAAAAGATCTGTACTCTGAAGCCTATACAGCACTTATGAAAGAAATTGAGGAATACACAAACAAATGAAAAAAAATCCCATCCTCATGGGTTGGAAGAATAAATATTATTAAAATGTCTATGCTACCCAAAGCAATCTACACATTCAATGCAATCCTTACCAAAATACCATCAGCATTTTTCATAGAGCTGGAACAAACAATCCGAAAATTTGTATGGAACCAGAAAAGACCCTGAATAGCCAAAGGAATGTTGAAAAAGAAAACCAAAGCTGGAGACATCACAATTCCAGACTTCAAGCTGTATTACAAAGCTGTAATCATCAAGATAGTATGGTACTGGCACAAAAACAGACACACAGATCCATGGAACAGAGCAGAGAAACCAGAAGTGGACCCTCAACTCTATTGACAAAGCAGGAAAGAATATCCAGTGGAAAAAAGACAATCTCTTCAACAAATGATGTTGGGAAAATTGGACAGCCACATGCAAAAGAATGAAGCTGGATCACTTTCTTACACCATACACAAAAATAAACCCAAAATGAATGAAGACCTAAATATGAGACAGGAATCCATCAAAACCTAGAGGAGAACACAGGCAGCAACCTCTTTAACCTTGGCTGCAGCAACTTCTTGCTAGACACATCTCCAAAGGCAAGAGAAAAAAAAGCAAAAATGAGCTATTGGGACTTCATCAAGATAAAAAGCTTTTGCACAGCAAAGGAAACAATCAACAAAACTAAAAGGCAGCCTACAGAATGGGAGAAGATATTTGCAAATGACATGTCAGATAAAGGGCTAGTATCCAAAATCTATAAAGAACTTATCAAATTCTACACCCAAAAAATTAAAAATCCAGTCAAGAAATGGGCAGAAGACATGAACAGGCATTTCTCCAAAGAAGACATACAAATGGCCAACAGACACATGAAAAAATGCTCAACATCACTCATCATCAGAGAAATACAAATCAAAACCACAATGAGATACCACCTCACATCAGTCAGAATGGCTAAAATGAACAACTCAGGAAACGACAGATGTTGGCGAAGATGTAGAGAAAGGGGAACCCTCTTACACTGTTGGTGGGAATGCAAACTGGTGCAGCCACTCTGGAAAACAGTATGGAGGTTCCTCAAAAAGTTAAAATACAACTACCCTATGACCAAGCAATTGCACTACTAGGTATTTATCCAAAGGATACAAACATAGTGATTCAAAGGGGCACCTGCACCCCAATGTTTATAGCAACAATTTCCACAATAGCCAAACTATGGAAAGAGCCCAGATGTCCATCAAGAGATAAATAGATAAACATGTGGTATATATACACAATGGAATATTACTCAGCCATCAAAAAGAATGAAATCTTGCCATTTGCAACTATGTGGATGGAACTAGAGGGTATTATGCTAAGCAAAATAAGTCAGCCAGAGAAAGACAAATACCATATGATTTCGCTCATATTTGGAATTTAAGGGAAAGGAAGGAACATAGGGGAAAGGAAGGAAAAATAAAATAAAACAAAAACAGAGAGGGAGACAAATCATAAGAGACTCTTAACTATAGGAAACAAACTGAGGGTTGCTGGAGGGGAGGAGGTTGGAGGGATGGATAACTGGGTGATGGGCATTACGGAAGGCACTTGAAGTAATCATCACTGGATGTTGTATGCAACTGATGAATCATTAAATTCTACCTCTGAAACTAATAATACAGTATATGTTAATAAAAAAAAGAATAGTTTTGGGGCGCCTGGGTGGCTCAGTCGTTAAGCGTCTGCCTTCGGCTCAGGTCATGATCCTGGGGTCCTGGGATTGAGCCCCACATCGGGCTCTCTGCTCAGTGGGAAGCCTGCTTCTCCTTCTCCCCCATTTGTGTTCCCTCTCTCACTGTGTCACTCTCTGTCAAATAAATAAATAAAATCTTTAAAAAAATTTAAAAAACTCACAAAACCCTATAAAAGTATTAAAAAAAAAAGAATAGTTTTAAGAACTTCTAGAACAACATCAGGTGTACAGACATTCACATTACAGGGGTTCTGGAAGGAGTGGGGAAGCTTATTTGAAGTTATTTGAACTTATTTGAAGAAATAACGGCTGAAAATTTCCCTAACCTAGGGGAAAAAATAGACATCCAGGTCCAGGAAGCACAAAAAGCCCTAAACAAGATGAACCCAAAAAGACCCACACCAAGGAATTTTATAATTAAATTGTCAAAAGTTAAAGACAAGGGGAGAATTTTTAAAGCAGCAAGAGAAAAACAACTTGTTATGTACAGAGGAACCCCCATGAGACTATCAGCGTCTTTTTCAAGATAAATTTTTCATGGCAGAAGTTAAGTGGGATAATATATTCAAAGTGCTGAAAGAAAAAACTGCCAACCAAGAATACTCCACCTGGCAAGGTTATCATTCAGAATTGAAGGAGAGATAGTTTCCTAGACAAGCAAAAGTTAAAGGAATTCATCACCACTAAACCAACCTTACCAGAAACGTTAAAGGGCATTCTTTAAGCAAAAAATAAAAACCTGTAACTGGAAATAAGAAAATATACTCACTGGTAAAGGAAAATATATAGGAAAGGTGGTAAATCGGCCACTTAAAAATATAGTATGAAGATTAAAAGACAAAAATAGTAATTTAACTGTAACTACAGTAAGTAGTTAAGGAATACACAAAATTAAAAATGTCAGGGGTGCCTGGGTGGCTCAGTTGGTTAAGTGTCTGACTTTGATTTTGTCTCAGGTTATTATTTCAGGGTCATGACATCAAAGTCCCACATTGGGCTCCACACTCAGCAAGGAATCTGCTTGAGATTCTCTCTCTCCCTCTCCCTTCTCTTGCTCGCTCTCTCTCTCTCAAATAATAAATAAATAAATCTTTTTAAAAAAAATTATGATATCAAATAGGATGTTTGAAACATAAAATGTTGGGGGAAGGGAGTAAAAATGTAGTGCTTTTAGAATGTGTTCAAACCGAAATGACTATTAGCTTAAAATACACTGCTATATATATAGGTCAATATATATGAACCTCATGGTAACCACAAACCAAAACCTATAATAGATAAACAAAAAATAAAGAGAAAGGGACTCAAACAAAACTAAAGAAAACCATCAAACACAAATGAAGACACCAAAAGAAGAAAAATGAAACAGAGAAGAATTGCAATAACAACCAGAAAACAAGTGACAATAAGTACATACCTATTAATAATTACATTAAATATAAATGGACTAAATGCTCCAATCAAAAGACGTAGAGTGGGGATGCCTGGGCGGCTCAATCGTTAAGCATCTGCCTTCAGCTCAGGTCATGATCTCAGGGTCGTGGGATCGAGTCCCACATTGGGCTCCCTGCTCAGCAGGAAGCCTGCTTCTCCCTCTCCCACTCCCCCTGCTTGTGTTCCTGCTCTCGCTAACACTCTCTCTCTGTCAAATAAATAAATAAAATCTTTAAAAAAAAAAGACATAGGGTGGCTGATTAGATTTTTTTAAAAGAACCATTTATATACTGCCTATAAGAGACTCATTTCAGATCTAAAGCCACACAGAGACTGAAAGTGAAGAGATGGGAAAATGATACCCCATGGAAATGGAAACAAAAAAGAAGCTGGTGAAGTAATACATCTTACAAAATAGAATTTAAAACAAGAACTATAACAAAAGACAAAGAAGAGCATTACATAATGATAAAGTGTTCAATCCAAGAAGAGGATATAACATTTGTCAATATTTAGGCACCCAACATAGGAACATTTAAAAATATAAAGAAAATATTAACAGGCATAAAAGGAGAAATTGACAGTAAAACAATAATAGTAGGGAAATTTAATATTCCCCTTAACCAATGGATAAATCATCCAGAGAGTCAATAAGGAAATACTGGCCTTAAATGACACATTAGGCCAGAAGGACTTAATAGATATATATGGAACATTTCATCCAAAACACCAGAATACACATTCTATTCAAGTTCTTACGGAATGTTTTCCAGGATAGTTAGGCCACAAAACAAGTCTTAATAAATTCAAGAAGATAGATATCATATCAAGCATCTTTTCCAACCACAATCTGGTGAAACTGGAAATTAATTACAAGAAGAAAACTGGAAAAAACACAAACATGTGGAGAATGAACAATATGTTACTAAACAACCAGTGGGTCAACAAAGAAATCAAGAGGAAATTTTTAAAAATACCTTGAGACAAATGAAATTGGAGACACAACTGTCCAAAATCTGTGGGATACAACAAAAGAAGTTCTAAGAAGGAAGTTCATAATGATACAGGCCTACCTCAAGAAACAAGAAAAATCCCAAATAAACCATCTGACTTTATACCCAAAGGAACTAGAAAAAGAGGAACAAAGCCCAACATTAGTAGAGGGAAGGAAATAATAAAGACCAGAGTGGAAATAAATGAAATAGAGATTGTGAAAAAAAAGAAAAGATAATAAAAGTAAGAGTTGGTTGTTTTTTTTTTAAAGATTTTATTTATTCATTTGAGACACAGAGATAGAGAGAGAGAGAGAGAGCATGAACAGTGGGAGAGGCAGAGGGAGAGGAAGAAGCAGACTCCCCACTGAGTCAGGAGCCCGATGTGGGGCTTGATCCCAGAACCCTGGGATCATGACCTGAGCCAAAGGCAGACGCTTAACCATCTGAGCCACCCAGGCACCCCTGGAGTTGGTTCTTTTTTTTTAAGATTTTATTTATTTATTTGTCAGAAAGAGAGCACAAGCAGGGGGAGCGGCAGGCAGAGGGAGAAGCAGGCTCCCCGCTGAGCAGGGAGCCTGATGCAGGACTCGATCCCAGGACCCTGGGATCGTGACCTGAGCCAAAGGCAGTTGCTTAACTGACTGAGCCACCCAGGCATCCCAAGAGCTGGTTCTTTGAAAAGATCAATAAAATCAATAGCCAAACTCAAGAGAAAAAGAGAGAGGACCCAAATAAATAAAATCAGAAATGAAGGAAAAGTTACAACTGACACCACAGAAATACAAAGGTTAAGAGATTACTACAATTATACACCAACAAATTGGAAAACTTAGAAGAAATGGATATATTCCTAGAAATACATAATCTTCCAAGACTGAATCACACAAAAACAGAAAATCTGAATAGACCAATTACAAGTAATAAAATTGAAACAGTAATTTTTAAACTCCCAAAAACAAAAGTCCAGGACCAGATGGCTTCATGGGTCAATTCTACCAAACATTTAAAGAAGAGTTAGTACCTATTCTCAAATTATTCCAAAAGATTGAAGAGGAAGGAAGTCTTCCAAACTTATTTTACAAGGCCAGCATTACCCTGATACCAAAACCAGACAAAGATACCACAAGAAAGAAAATTACAGGCCAATATATCTGATAATATAGATGTAAAAATCCTAACAAAATATTAGCAAACAAAATTCAACAATACATTAAATGATCATACACCACAATCAAGTGAGATTTATTCCAGAGATGCAAGTATGGTTGCACATCCACAAATTAATCAATGTGATACCTCACATTAACAAAACAAAGGATAAAAATCATATGATCATCTTAATAGATGCAGAAAAAGCATTTGACAAAATTCAACATTCATTTAAGATAAGAAAAACTCTCAACAAAGTAGGTATAGAAGGAATGTATCTCAACATAGTAAAGGCATATATGACAAGCCCCAGCTAACATCATACTCAATAGTGAAAAGCTTTCAGCTTTTCCTGTAAGATCAGGAATAAGACAAGTTATGTCTACTCTCACCACTTTAATTCAACATAGTATTTGAAGTCCTAGCCACAGCAAGTAGGCAAGAAAAAGAAATAAAAGGCATACAAATTGGACAGGAAAAAGTAAAATTGTAACTATTTGCAGATGACATGATACTATATAGAGAAAACCCTGAAGACTCCACCAGAATCTGTTAGAATTAATAAATGAATTCAGCAAAGTCATCAGATGCAAAATTAACATACAGAGATCAGTGTTTCTATACACCAATAACTATCAGAAAAGAAAGTAAGAAAACAATTTCAGGGGTGCCTGGGTGGCTCAGTTGGTTAAGCATCTGCCCTTGGCTCAGGTATGATCTCAGGGTCCTGGGATCGAGCCCCACATCGGGCTCCCTCCTTGGCAGGGAGTCTGCTTCTCCCTCTCCCTCTGTACTCTCTCTCCCTCTCAAATAAATAAATAAATAAATAAATAAATAAATAAATAAATAAAACAATTTCATTTACAGTTGCATCAAAAATAATGAAATACCTATGAATAAATTTAACCAAGGATGTGAAAGACCTGTACTCTGAATACTGTTTAAGACATTGATAAAAGAGGGGCACCTGGGTGGCTCAGTCGGTTGAGCATCTGCCTTCGGCTCAGGTCATGATCTCAGCGTCCTGGGATCAAGCCCCATTCGGGCTCCCTGCTCAGCAAGAAGTCTGCTTCTCCCTCTCCCTCTGCCTCTCCTCCTGCTTGTGTGCTCTCTATCTCTCAAATAAATAAATAAAATCTTTACTAAAAAAAAGACATTGATGAAAGAAATTGAAGACATGAATAAATGGAAAGATATTTTGTGCTCATAGATTGGAATAATTAATATTATTAAAATGTCCGTACTACCCAATCTACAGATTCAGTGTAATCCCTATCAAAATACCAATGGCATTTTTAACAGAATTAGAACAAAGTATCTCAAAATGTGTATGGAACCACAAAAAAAGTCCAAATGGCCAGAGCAATCTTAAAAAAGAAGAACAAAGCTGGAGGTATCATGCTCCATGATTTCAAACTATACTACAAAGCTATATTAATCAAAACAGTATGGTACTGGTATGAACACAGACACATAGATCAATGGAATAGAATAGAGAGCCCAGGAAAAAACCCACACACATATGGTCAATTAACCTATGACAAAAGAGGCAAGAATATACAATGAGGAAGTCTCTTCAATAATTGGTGTTGGGTACATTGGACAGCTACCTGCAAAAGAATAAAACCAGACCGCTATCTTATACCATATACAAAAATACACAAAAATTAAATGGACTGAAGACAAATGTAAGACCTGAAACCATAAAACTCCTAGGAGAAAACATAGGCAATAAGTTCTTTGACATCGGTCTTAGCAATATTTTTAGACCAGTCTCCTCAGGCAAGGACAAAAAGCTAAAATAAACAAGTGAAATTATATCAAACTAAAGTTTCACACAGTGAAGGAAGCCAACATAATGAAAAGGCAACCTGCTGAATGGGAGAAGTGTTGGTGGGGTTTGTTCCTCCCAGAGGCTCAAGGGAAAAACTGTTCCATGCCTCTCTGGAGGGGGCGGGCTGTGCTTGGCCTTCCTTGGCCAAAGCGGTATCACTCCAGTCTCTGCCTCCATCCTCACATGGCCTTCTTCCCTGTGTGTCTCTGTGGGTCTTCTCCAGTAGTATTGGATGTAGGGCCCACTCTAATAAAGTATAACTTCGTCTTAACTAATAACATTTGCAAAGACCCTATTTCCAACGAAGGCTACATGCTAAGGATGTATGAAGACATGAATTTGGTGGGGACACTATTCAACCCACGACAGAAGATAAGCATATTTGAGCATTATTTTAATTAGGACTCTCATTGAATATGTTGGAAACCACTAACTACCCTAACCAGGAAGAGAATTTAACCATGCAGGATTGCCTCCATAACTGGAATGCCCAGGATCGTCCTCCAGCTCCAGGTATTGTTTGGATCCAACAGGGGACTCAGGAGTCCATCACTCTCCCTCCATTGCCACCTCTGCTTACTCCTGTTGGGAGCCTCTCTGGTGTGGCCACAGGGCAGATTTCACCTCAGACAGTCTAACAGCAGAGCTCTCAACCGTACTGCTTCCCCTGTGTAACAGCAGTAAACACCCCTGTATTGGTTTCCTATGGCTGTGGAACCAATTACCACAAATTCTTCGGTTTGAACAACACCTAGTTGTTAACCCACAGTTCTATAGGTCAGGGGTACAGCCATGGAGTACCTGAGTTCTCTGCTAAGTGTCTTACAAAGCCAAAATCAGGACACTGATCAGGATATGTCCTCTTCCAGAGGCTCCCAGCTCATTCGGGTTTTTGGAGGAATTCATGTCTTGCCATTGTAAGGCTGGCTCTCAGCTAGGGACCACTGAGCCCCCAGGGGCTGCCTCTCTCCATTCAATTCACAGCATTGGTGTGTGCTTTCTCCCAGGCCACAGCCGTCCTCTCGCATTCCTCTGCTCCCAACTGGGGACAACTCTCTACTTTTATCTTTTGACCTCCTTCATGTAGTACTTTTTTATTCATTTTGTTTCTGTTTTGTATTGAAGTATAATTGACATATAACACTATATTAGTTTCAGATGTACAACATAATGATACATATTTGTATATATAAAGAAATGATCACCAGAGTAAATCTGATTAATGTCCGTCACCATATAGTTACAATTTTGTGTGTGATGAGAACTTTTAAGACTTACTCTCTTAGCAACTATCAAACATGCAGTATGGTTTTATTAGCCATAGTCACCATGCTGTACATTGCATCCCATGATTTATTTATTTCCTAACTGTAGGTTTGCACCTGAGAACTCTCTACTTTTGAAGAGTTCATGTGATTAGGTCAGGTCCACCTAGATAATCTCCCTATCCTAAGGAGATAGGAGCCACATGATCTAATAATCATGGGGGTAAAATCCATTATAGTCCAGGGACCATGGACCCACCAGGGACCAGGCAAGGTGTGTATATCAGTGGTGGTGGGACATAGCTCAGGGGGTCTTACACTACTGCCCACCACACCCTGTCTTACAGCTGCTATACCACCAGTGTCCCAGAGGCTGCACGGGATCGGCAGCAAATTAAGCCTGTTTTACCAGTGGAGAAAGTAAACCCAGAGAAGCTCCAAAACAGAACCCAGTGTGTCTTGAGTCCAGCTTCCACACTGAGGTTTTGCTACCTCTTCCCCACAGGACATGCAGCAAAGAGCTTTGACACCGAGGTCTCCCTGCGTATGGATGCTTTGTGTGGGGAAAACCTCGATCACCCATAGAGCCCCGTGAGAAGTGCTGTGCACCAGAGCAGCCCCTCCTGCTCTCTGGCAGGTGGCGGATGAGCTCAGTTGGGCCAGGCTATCTGGTCTGCTCCAAGGGCCACTCACGAGGAAGCAGCGTGTGGGGCGAAGGATCGCCACTGGCTGGCCTGAGCAGCAGGCAGGAAGGAAGGGAGAAGGAATGGCACTGGACAAGGAACAGAGGGAGGGAGAGGTAGGACCATGGAGAGCAATACAAAGAAAAAGAAGATGGAGGTGACATTTGGTCGAATGGAGAGAAAGAAAGTGAAGCTGATGGACCAGGGCTTTCTGTGGGGTGGCGGCTTCCCACTCTGCTCAGGGAGACCCACCCCATGGGCCCCCAAAGGGCTGATGATCGTTTTCAGCCTTGCATCTCCCTCCCCTCAGGAAACCTAGAACAAGCCAACGAGGAGCTGCGGGCTATAATCAAGAAGATCTGGAAGCGGACCAGCATGAAGCTGCTGGACCAAGTGGTGCCCCCAGCAGGTGGTGAGTGCTCCCACGATCTCCACACCCTTGGCTCTTGCCTGGTTCCTGAGTCCACGAGGCTCGTGGGAAGACTGCTTCCCCCCCCCCCCCCCCGCCCTTCCTGTGCAGTTCCAAGGCCCTATTGGTTGGAAGGGACAAGGGCGCCATGCCTTCACAAACTCAGATACAGAATGTCAGGTTGGAAATCTGGTCTAACCATACATTTCATAGACTAGGCAAGGCCCTTTGATGCTCAGAGGTTTGGCAGAACTTCCAAGGAAACTCTGCAAAGTATAGGTTTCCCCATAAATTACTAGGCTGGTTGCTCTGGAAATAATGGGGACCTGGAAAAAGAATCCCCTGAGATCCACTTTTGGTTGAAATTCTTTTTGTTTTATATAGGGCAGTGTTTCTCGCTTAACCAACTGAGGCACCCAGGCGCCCTAGGGCAGTGTTTCTCTACTCTCTCAAACCCAGTGCCCCTTTTCATAACGAACAGTTTATAATGCCCCTATTACTATCCTGAATGAAAATTATAACCTTCCTACAGATATAGTTTCCAAAATATTAATATAACACCTTAACTTGGGGCACCTGGGTGGCTCAGTCGGTTAAGTGACTGCCTTCAGCTCAGGTCATGACCCCGAGGTCCTGGGATTGAGCCCCGCATCAGGTTCCCAGCTCAGCAAGGAGCCTGCTTCTCCCTCTTCCTCTGCCCACCCTCCTGTTCGTGCTCTCTCTCTCTCTCTCAAGTAAATAAATAAAATCTTTAAAAACATACATATATAACACCTTAATATAAAATACATTAAAGTCAAATGTTTTTCAATATATACACGCTTGGGCACTAAAGGTTATGGCACTATGCCAGAAGCTACAGTTAACTGATAAAATACTTGCATGCATCCACTTATGATGAGTAAGTTTGTGTTTAAAGGAACTAAGACAATATTGACTATTGTTGACATTTTGTATTTGTCATTTTGAAGTAAGGGTTAACTAAGTATATTAAATAATATAATATACACACATATGTATAGGCACGTACATGCACATACATAGAACAAATGCAGACTGATATAAGCGGGTCAGATGCAGCAGGTGACTCAGATACCACAAGGAGCATTGCCATCAGGGATACAATTTTCCAAAATGTAAAGCCTTCTTGGTCAAGTGGAAACAAAGCAAAGTATGGTCATCCATCAATTTACCTAGCAGTTATATACCTGGGAAATTCTGGATATATTAAAACCAGGCAAAAAAATTATTTTCTGTTCATATGTAAAATGAAGTTAGGTTCTTAGCTCAGGTAAGGACATCAGGCAGAGTGTAAATCTATTATTTGTTGTGCAAAACATGCCTGTGTTTTAAGGGACACATCTGGAACCACCTAATGACTGTAGCACACTGTGACAACCAAAAAAATCCCACACATTCCCAAAACACTCCTTAATGTTGACACCAGCCCTGTTGAGAACCACTTCCCAAAGGGAATCAGGACTGGAACTCAGTGAAAAGTCACCTAGACAGGCCAAGCACCACATGACGTTTTGCATACCTTATTTAATCCTTATAACATTGCTGTGAAGTTTGCTCAAGAAACTGAAGTACTTAGAAGCTATGTAGCTGACCCAATGCTATAGGGTGAGTACCTGGCAAATTGAGAATTCAAACCCAGGCCTGGAGGACACCAGAACTCCAAGCTCTTTCTGCCCTGCAGCTCTTCCTCACTGGCTACCCTAGACGGGGGACTCAGGTTTTCTCTCCCACATGGGAATGAGGTGTTTGCCATGTGGAAGGTCACCACTGCTGTGGACTTGGCTATTCTTAGGAGACAACTAGGAGTAGGAGAACCATCACGGGCCCCTATGTCTAGCCTACCAACTGTCTCCTGGGCCCATTTCCTTGAGAAGAAGAAGAAAATGGAGCCAAGAGGCTACTCACAGGGCATGCAATGTTCTCCTTGGAGACTCTTTGGCTTCTCTACCACCTGGTTCATTCCCAACACAGAGGCTGACTATGTCATGTGTAACTTGGGGGTCTAGCCCAGCAGGGATCCAGCCAAGCCACATGGTAAGAAAAGCCAGTCTGTCTGGTTTGAAAGCAAAACCCAAACTTAGAGAAGAAAGGTACTCCTTCCACCAAACTCCATCTTTAACCAGAACTGTTTGCACTTAGGGGACTAGTCAATTTATGATGGGTACCTCAAGTTTTGGATTCAAATAAAAAATTAGTTAGCAATGTCAGTTAATTTTTTTTTTACTTTTTTAAAGTTTTTTTTACACTTTTTTGTTGGTTTTAAAGCAAGGTGGGAAATAATTTTGATAATAGGCTACTTCTGTTAAAAAAAAAAAAAAGAGGGGCTAAGAATATGTTTGCTTATTTGCAGAAAGCATTTGCAGAAAGACTCTCCGGAAAAATACTCAAGAAACTAATTTTAGAGGGACGCCTGGGTGGCTCAGTTGTTAAGCATCTGCCTTCAGCTCAGGTCATGATCCCAGGGTCCTGGGATCCGAGCCCCACATCAGGCTCCCTGCTCAGCGGGAAGCCTGCTTCTCCCTCTCCCACTCCCCCTGCTTGTGTTCCTGCTCTCGCTAACTCTCTCTCTCTCTCTGTCAAATAAATAAATAAAATCTTTAAAAAAAAAAAAAGAAACTAATTTTAGAAAGGTTATCTATTAAAAGGTGGTAACTCAGCAGATGGGGGGGTGGGAGAGAGACTTTTCACTGTACACTTTGTAATATATTTTTGCCTTTCTGAACCATGTGAATGGACTACCTCTAAAAAAAAAAAAAGTTTAAAAAACTTCGGAGAGCGTGGATGCTGAAAAAAAAGTGAATGAAGCCCAACTGAATTACCCCCTTTACCTCCCCTCTGTCCTCTCTTCTGTCTCAGATGACGAGGTCACGGTTGGCAAGTTTTATGCTACTTTCCTGATCCAGGAGTACTTCCGGAAATTCAAGAAGCGCAAAGAGCAGGGCCTGGTGGGCAAACCCTCCCAGAGGAACGCCCTATCCCTGCAGGTAAGAGGCAAGGAGGGGGTCCACACCCTAAGGAAGGGCCTGGTCACCTTCTTCCGACCTCTGGCCAAGGGTCAGAGGCCAGGTCCCTCCAGAACTTTCAGGGAGCTCCAAGGCTTTCCAAAGGTGTGTGTGTGAAGGGGCGACACACTGCCTCCCACACACCCTGCTTCACCAGTCCTGCCTGCTTCACGGCCGCTCCTAATGTGCCTTTATCCTTCCTGGGTGGAGAAATGGATTCTTCCAGTCTGGGGCAGACAAGGGAGGTCCCGAAGCACATCCCTGGTTAGCACACACAGATAAACCCTCAGCAGGCTCACCTGCCTAATGGGGAGGCAGCGGGTCAGGCGGCTGGGTGTCCCTCTGGGTTTCAGGCTGGCTTGCGCACGCTGCATGACATCGGGCCTGAGATCCGACGGGCCATCTCTGGAGATCTGACGGCCGAGGAGGAGCTGGACAAGGCCATGAAGGAGGCTGTGTCTGCTGCCTCCGAAGACGACATCTTCAGGGTAGGTGGATGCCACAGAAGCACTCTCTTACCTTTATAAAGCTCAGCTGGAAGCAAGAGGGTGGGCTGGCGCTCTGCCAAGGAAATCCAGGGAGAAAGCCCTGAGCCCTCTGGCAGATTCCAGGCTCTTCCCACTCAGCTACTTCCTAACCCTCAGCCTTCTCCAAGTGTGACTCCATCTCAAGCCTGGGCTCCCAGGACATGGCAGCTCCCAGAGTGTCCCTGGCTCTCGGAGAAAGAGGGGAGGAGCCATTTTCTTAAGGGACATGTTTGCTAGGAGAACCTTCTGCATTAGAAGCTACAAAACCATGGGGCCACTTTTGGCTGCATCTAACCTGCAGACAGATTTTGTTTGCCAGCATTCAGAAATCCGGCACATTCAAATAAAAACCTAGACCTCTGACCTGTCTTTTAAAAATCAGAGAATCTGGCTTGTGTTCCCACGTGGCAGCAGAGGAGCGGAGCCCAGGGGCAATTGTCCTCTTGAGAGAAAGCACGTGTTCTCCAAGTCACAAAAGTCCCCTCCAGCCTTCCTTCCCTCTCCCTTCCTGGATATGGAGGCTGAGCATCCGTTTTTCGGTGGAAACCGAACCCGACTTGCTCTCTCCATTCATGGTGGTCCCTGACGAACCCCGAAGGTATTTGGCTAAAATACCTCCGAAGCAAGGGAGAAGCCACCGAGCAGCATCGCGCCAGGGCCCTGCGAGCCCCCACGCAGGGGTCCTGGGCTGTGGAGACACTGGGAGGGAGGACAGCCTGCCTGGCCTGTGGCTGCCCTGTCATCACCATCCTCATCCTCATCACTGTGAAATGTCCATCACCGAATGGCCTCAGGGACACAGCACCATGCTCTCCCTGCCCCAGCGAGACCCCACAGACCAACTTGCAGATAGCTACTTGCCCACTCGCCCCAGGACAAGGAAAGAATGTTGGGGGCAAACACTGGGTCCTGATTTGAAATCTCTAAGAATTGCCCAGGGGAGAGAAGGCCATAATATAATTAATGGAGTCAATGTGTCATCCTTATTTTCAAAACCGTTTGGCCAACATAGTTTCTAGCTCAGTGAGCCAGTTGGATCTCCGTTTTAAAAATTCTCATTAGAATCTCCTGGTCCCTTTCCCCACCCCTCAGCCCTCCCAGTGCCTCACAGCCGCCAAGGCGAGCGAGCGACTGGCTGCAACTAAGGATTGCCATCCTACACTGGTTCTTGAGTCCTCAGGGGGTTCGGTAGAAAGTCCCAGGGCAGCAGCCTTCGTGCCTGGTTGGTCCTGTCCCTCACCGGCACCCCAGCGGTTTCAGAGGGGACCGTCTGCGTCCCTCCCCTCCAGCTGCCAGGCCACGTGGGCCAAGAGCTCCCCGTCCACCCTGTGCTGCCCGGCATGGCTGTGCTCTCTGGAAGGCAGACAGCCTTCCGTGCCTTGGCCGAGAAGGAGAGGTAGCTGAGAGGGCTTTCTCCTCCTCCCACCCCTCCTGTCTCGCCCACAGAGGGCCGGCGGCCTGTTCGGCAACCACGTCAGCTGCTACCAAAGCGACGGCCGGAGCGCCTTCCCCCAGACCTTCACCACCCAGCGCCCACTGCACATCAACAAGGCGGCTAACAGCCAAGGCGACACCGGGTCGCCGTCCCACGAGAAACTGGTGGACTCCACTTTCACCCCCAGCAGCTACTCATCCACTGGCTCCAACGCCAACATCAACAATGCCAACAACACTGCCCTGGGCCGCTTCCCCCGCCCCGCTGGTTACCCCAGCGCGGTCAGCACCGTGGAGGGCCGTGGGCCCCCCTTGTCTCCTGCCGTCCGGGTACAGGAGGCAGCCTGGAAGCTCAGCTCCAAGAGGTAAGCAGGAGGGTGGGGCATCCAGGGCCCGTGCACAGGGGCCCCACACACTCCAGCCCAGACTGGATGGGGGGTAGAGTTTGGCCCCCAGGCCTACCACTCACCCCTCGAGCTGGGATGGAGGCTGCTGCCCCAGATCCCACCAAGAGATAGGCCTCCCAATCTTGCCCTCGATTAAATGTGGCAGCCGCCGTTGGGGGAAGGCACCATGGTCCCGATGGCCTCAAGTGTCCTGTGATGCACACCGCGGGACAGAGCCTCCTGTGCTCTCTCATGCTACCCAAGCTGAGGAGCCCAGGCCCCCGCCCCCCGGGATGCTGGCATCCTGGCTACACAACAGACTCTGTTCCCCCGGCCTCTCCCAAGTCTGCACAAACCTGGCCTTTGGCCTAGTTGGGATGGGAATGGAGCTACCACCTCTTCTTTACACCCTTCTCAACCCTCTTGGGAGGGGCATTTTGGTGGCAGGAGGCCCTTCACCGTAGTGCTTGCCCATTCTGCCCCAGTGTAGGATCATTCCTGGTAGTTTGATCTCCCACCACCTGACGCATGCTTTTCTCCCCACCCTCTGCTCCCTGGTGCTCCAGGATGCATTGCTATGGTATAATGGGACGGTAGGTGCCTACTGCCGTGCTCTAGGCCTCTAGAAGCACAGCCTGGGCCTAAAGGGTCTCCTCCCTGTTTCTATCAACAGCTCTGGGTTCCCAAGGCTGGATGGGAGAGGACATGCCTCCCTGCATCTTGCCACCTCACTCTTAGTGGACAGCACCCCCACCACAGCAGGCCAAGCAGATCCCCAGCATGCCATGTTCTTGGGCAGATCTCTCCTGCTCACAAGCTTAGAAAATAATTGTGATGTGTGAGTGTCTTTCTGGACAAGTGTCCTGAAGCTGCTTTCATCTAAGGAGCCAGCATACCTGCCCCCTGGTTTTCATTTCCCTTCTTAACACCCACTTTCAAGTGGCCCCATGGACACCTATGTGGCCTGGGCATTTAATGGTGTCTGATGACAGCCAAGTCAGATTGGCCATCAGTCTACCTTACTGTCTGGAAGAATGGCTGGTGAAACCACCTGGAAGCAATGTTGGGTGAGTCCTTCTACTCAAGAGATGTATGTTGAGGCCTTCCATGCTCAGGGCAGTGTGCTCAGCCCTGAATTTTGTATGCTGACTGAAAGGTTAGCTTTGCACAGGGGAGTATCAGAGTTCAAGTGGCTGGCCCGTGCCTGTCTTGGTGGCCCCTCCCTTTTCTGCAAACCTCCTACGAACTTCAGGGACTCAGTCCTGGTGCCATTTTCTCCCTTGCTCCCCATATCAAAATCTCTTCTTTAGGAAGGCTCATTATGTCCATCATTAGCGTCTCAGTCTGAGCTAATACCTCCTTCAGAGGGTATTTTCCTATTAAACTGTGGTCTGTATTAAATGAAGGGAGAGTGGTTTTTAAGAGAGACATCGGGGGATTTTCTTCTTCTCCCCACAGATCCCTCTATCCATGAACTACAGTACACGCAAGCACCTAGCACAATGCTTAGCACATAGTAAATGCTCACTAAATACTGGCTCCCTCCCTCCCTGCACAGTGAGAAAAACGACACTCAAGGCAGTAAGCTTCAGCTTGGTGAGGAGGAACAAGTTAAGCCAAGTTGTAGCTCTGGGGTCTCAGCCTTCATGTTGCAGCTCAAGGCTAAGTGCAGTGGCCCAACACTGGCTTTGCTTTTGCTGGGGACGGGCCAGCATGTCTTGTACACAGCGGCCCCTGAGAAGTGGTGTTGCCTGCCTGCTGCCATTCTCCGTCTCCAGCTCATCCCATGATGGCTCCCCAAAACTCCTTTCACTTTCCCTCTTCCCACCTCATCAAGAGCCTTCAACATATCATCTGTCCTTACTGTGGGATGGGCAGCCACCTGGTAGGGCCTGCTCCAGAGAACCGGGTAGGTACCCGAGGAGGGTAGCTTCCTGAGTTGCCACAGCTCAGAGGCCCCGGGGTCAAATCTAGGGCACTGATCCAGCGCTTGGCCCTGAGAGGATTAACTGGGATCTTTCCCTCATGCCTTCATGGGTTTGGGAGTAAAGTGAGCCCCAGCATTCAGGATCTATAGGAAGAAAGACTGAGGGAGGTACTGAGAGGCACAGACGGGAAAAGGGAGAACACCTGGGCCAAAGGGTGAGCAGAATCATCCAGGGCACACCCTGGTGCAGGAGGGTCTCAAGCTCAGCAGGGACTCAGGCTCACTGCCCAGGAGAACAAACCCATCGACGTGAGGCTTCTAGTCTTTGCCGTCACTCTAAGGACCCAATGTCAAACCCAGAGGCATGGCAATATGTGACCCCAGGAACTTCCCGGCTCTGCCCAACCAGCAACCAAAGGCCCAGCTTTCTCTAGCAGAGGGAGAGGACAGCCCTTTCAGGACCCACCCAACCCGTATAGAGCAGCCCAAGCCCCTGTTTTAAAAGCTTGACCTTTCCACCTTATAAAAACCCCATCACATCTGTTAATTCATTTGTTACTCATGACAAGCCTCTGAGTCAAGCAGGGCATACGCTACTCCAATTTTATTGATGGGGATACCGAAGCATGGGGGATGGGCCAGTGACTCATGCCAGAGGGCAACTGAATTGGGGTCAGAACTCAGATCTCCTTGGGTCCTAACCCAGAGATGCTTATTCCGTATGGAATCCTGATCCTGATCTTACTGTTCCCATGGCTCTGCTGCTTCGTCAGCAACTGTGGGAGGAAGAGGCCACAGCGGTCGTGTGAGTGTGTGGGCATATGTGTGCACGTGTTCACTGTGTGAGTGTGTGGGCACGTGTATGCCTGTTCACTGTGTGTGTGGGATGTGTGTGCACATGTTCACTGTGTGTGGGCATGTGTGTGCGCATATTCACTGTGTGAGTGTGTGGGTGCGTGTGGGCGTGTTCACTGTGTGTGTGGGCATGTGTGTGTTCACTGTGTGAGTGTGTGGGTACATGTGTGTGTGTTTAATGTATGAGTGTGTGGACACGTGAGTGTGTGTGTTCACTGTGTGGGCACGTGTGTGCGCGTGTTTGCTGTGTGGGTGCATGTGTGCGCATGTTCACCGTGTGTGTGTGCGTGTTCACTGTGTGTGGGGGTGTGTGTGCGTGTGTTCACTGTGGGTGTGTGGGCGCGTGTGTGTGCGCGATCGCTGTGTGAGTGTGTGGGTGCGTGTTTGCTGTGTGAATGTGGGCACATGTGTGCTTGTGTTCGCTGTGTGGGTGTGTGGGCAGGTGTGT
This sequence comes from Halichoerus grypus, assembly GCF_964656455.1. Taxonomy (NCBI): domain Eukaryota; kingdom Metazoa; phylum Chordata; class Mammalia; order Carnivora; family Phocidae; genus Halichoerus; species Halichoerus grypus. The sequence continues at coordinate 76,485,144 of NC_135717.1, read as the reverse complement.
GGGTGCGTGTTCACTGTGAGTGTGGGCGCATGTTCACTGTGTGGGCGTATGTGTGCATGTGTTCGCTGTGTGGGCAGGTGTGTGGGTGCATGTGTGCGCATGTTCGCTGTGTGTGGGTGTGTGGGCGTGTGTGTGCATGTGTTCGCTGTGTGGGTGTGTGGGCGCGTGTTCACTGTGCGGGTGTGTGGGTGTGTGTGCGCGCGTGTTGGCTGTGTGTGTGTGCGTGTTCACTGTGGGGGTGTGTGTGCATGTGTTCGCTGTGTGGCTGACTGGGCACGTGTGTGCGCATGCTCGCTGGGTGGGTGTGTGGGCAGGTGTGTGGGTGAGTGTGTGCGCATGTTCGCTGTGTGTGTGCGCTGCAGTGTGGGCGTCTGTGTGCATGTGTTCGCTGTGTGGGTGTGTGGGCGTATGTGGATGAGTGTGTGGGCGTGTGTGCGCACATTGGCTGAGTGTGTGGGCGCGTGTTCGCTGTGTGGGTGTGTGTGCATGTGTTCGCTGTGTGGATGTGTGGGCGCATGTTCAGTGTGTGGGCATGTGTGTACACGTGTTTGCTGTGTGGGTGTGTGGGCTCGTGTTTGCTGTGTGGGCACGTGTTCGCTGTGTGAGTATGTGGGCGCGTGTGTGCGCGTGTTCGCTGTGTGGGTGTGTGGGCGGGTGTGTATGCGTGTGTGGGCGCGTGTGTGCGCGTGTTCACTGTGTGGGCATGTGTTCCTTGTGTGAGTGTGTGAGCGGGTGTGTGGGTGCGTGTGTGCACATGTTCGCTGTGTGGGTGAGTGGGCACGTGTGTGCGCGTGTTCGCTGTGTGGATGTGTGGGCAGGTGTGTGGGTGCGTGTGTGTGTGTGTTCACTGTGTGGGTGAGTGGGCACGTGTGTGCGTGTGTTCGCTGTGTGGTTGTGTGGGCGCGTGTGTGTGACGCCTCACCTGTGAGGGAACGGTGGGGGTAGCAGTTTCTGACTTCACTTCTCCCTCTTGGACCCTTCAGGTGCCACTCCCGGGAGAGCCAGATAGCCATGGTGTGTCAGGAGGAGGTCTCTCAGGCTGAGCCCTATGACGTGCGGCTGAGCGAAGACACCGAGTACTGCAGCGAGCCCAGCCTGATCTCCACAGAGATGTGAGTGCTGCTGCCTCGGCCTGGGCCAGCCCATATGCAGGACAGGGTCTGCGGGTGAAGGGCAGCTCCCTGGAATCCCTCCTCTGGGCAGGACTTGGGGAAGGGGGGGTCCCATGTCAGAAGAACGCCTGCAAAGCATCTGTCACCTCATGCGGGAGATGGATGTATGCCCCCGCCCACACCCACACACACATACGCACACGTACACACATACACACCACTGTCCCTGGTTAGCTTGGCCTTTCCTCGTGATGCGGTGCTTTCAGGAAGACTTCAAAACATTGTCTCATAAACTTTTTTTTGCTGAAACCAACTGTCATAAATATATTTTATAGTGAGACTCAGTACACACACACAAACACACACACACATTGGCAAATAAGTGTTCATGAAACTACTTATAATAGAGCCACCCAGCAGAGGGCACTGTTGGCAAACAGTGGCTGAGGTTTTCGTCAGTGCTGGAATTTTTTTAAGAGGTTTTTAATATAACTACAAGTCTAGACCCATTAGAAGGTTGTGACATTTACTTAATTATGATCATCACTTTCTTTTATATTAATGTTTTATTGAAAAAGGTACATGAAAACCACCTATGTACACAGCCCCAGATGAACATAACAAGTCTCCTCACACCTTCTTTCGTCTTACAAAAGCTTGACTTCTCTGGAGTCTTGTCTTGCCCATTCCAGCCACAGTGTCCCAGTTAACTTGGTTCCTTTTCCTGCAGCCTCAAAATAAAATCAAACTCCTCTCAGGTCAGGGGCTGAATGGAGAGTATCTGGCGAGTGGAGAGAGCCCTATTTTTTAAGGGGCCTCCAGTGGCTTTGTGAGCTTGGAGATGGGTTTTGAGCTCAGGCACCAGGGTCATGAAACACTTCATCTGAACAAACTGTACATCGACCTTGGACCATTTGGGGTTGTCTTCTTTGCTGGGTGGGTCATAATGGGGATTATTTTTCTCAAACTGTATGTGGTCTGGGGACGCCTACCTCACAAGCTTCACAAGTCCTGCGATGCCTGGTTCTTCACAGTTGCTCTGGTAGAAGGCTTCTTTCTCCCGCTTCAGGGCCCCAGGGAAGTTCTGGGGCTGGGAGTTGTGAAGGCCATCCCAGCATGCTGTCTGCTTGGGCTGTGCTTTACGATCCCCAGGGCTGAACTTCACCTCTACACCTTTGTCTAGTTGGCTTTCTGGCTCTGACGTCATCAGCCAGTAACTGCTTAGATTCTTCCTACCATTTTTAGAGGCTGAAACTTTCTGAGGGCTGGAGTTATCCCCTTGAGCTGATGCCCCCGCTGGTTTCTTAGTCTTGGTACATCTTCTTACGAGCCCCTTACTGTTCGGCCCAGCAGGCTCAGCAGCCCCAGCCAGCCCCTTCCGCCGGCTAAGCATGGTTTCCCTGCAGGGGCTGAAGAGCAGAGGATTCTGAAATCAACCAAGACATATGAGAGGCAATTCTGTATCTGCCCCCAGAAAACACCCCCCAGGTGCCAGAAGGCCAGGCCATGATCAGCACTTTAAAAGAAAGAACAGCATAATACAGAATAGCATAGGTTAGAATAAGACAATAGATAATAGTGTATCCAATGTCACAGAGGTATTATTTAGTGAAATATTTGTTTAATTGCCAATACATATATCCGTGTACTGAGCCTCATAAAATGTATTTATGACTGTGGGTTGCATTCAAAAAGTTTAAGGTGCATTGTTTTAGAAGCTTTGCTAAAAGCACTTTATAATAAGGAAGGACCAGCTCCTCAGCCTTTTGATTTTTAGAGACTGCAAATTTTTACATGGCCACATACCCTAGAAATCAGGAAAAGCATATGCTTCAATCCATTTTGGCTCTGGTGCTTGGTGCATCCAGGCACTCTGCTAGATCATGAATAAACCGGCCTCGGCACTCAAGGATATTTTTCAAACCACTTAAGATCTCAGAAGAGGGAGATAACATGGAGATTTTCACTCACAGGGTAGTACAAGCAATGAAGGGGACAGACATTCAGAGGAGGTTGAGGTCAAGGTGACCATAACAGGCTCCTGGCACAAGATGAAATAGAAGCTGGGTCTTCAAGAGTGGGTACAATTTGGATAAGAAGAAAATACAATAGGGAAAGCTTACCACGTTGAAAATGAGAAGAAAGGTTTGGAGGTTTTTTGGTCAGAAATTTTCCTGCACATGTACCAAGGATCAAAGCCAGTATGCTAGGAGCAGGGACGGCCACACATTCTCTGCCCTCAAAGCATGTGGAGTTACACCAGGGACAGAGTCAGTGGTCTCATCCGTAAAGTGAAGGGATTAGAAAGCACCTGTCTTCTTGGCCGGCAGGCTACTCCCCCTGGGGACTGTGAAATCAACTTAGTGGATTGCAACTGACATTGTTTAGTGACATAGAAAAGACTGAAGTAGAATAGAAACCACCAGAGGGCAATGCATGCAAAAAAGGTAAATATGGTTCAAGAAGTTGAGTTCGAGTAGGTGTGTATATGAATGGGACAATGTACAGTCTATTTCTCATTGTGAGTCCCCATCCAAAAGGCCTAGCAGCCAGGCCCCTTACAGCTCTGCTATTCACTGACTGGCTGACTGGAGATTTGTCCGTAGGCAGCTGCTTATGTGGCTTGATGATGAAGGGTGGGCAGGCCAGGGAGAAATTAGGGAGAGGGGGAGAAGTTTGGGCTGAAGTCGGGAGTGGTCAGGGTAACTAGCATCCACATATGTAAACAGAGGAGCCTAGGCTGTTCCTGGAAAGAATCTTGTGGGCCTAACATTTTTTGCCAACTTTCTCACCAACTTTGACTCAAGAGTGCTTCTACTGCCGAAAATCAGAAATGCGAGGCTTCTGAGCAGACAGGCTGTGGGTGAGGAGCCGAGAACATCCGTGATGTGGGAGAGCCAGGCCGAGCCTGGCTGGGGGGGCCGAGCTCCTGTCGCCCGCTCCCCGAACCTTTACGAAAGCACAAAGCAGGGGTTCCCTTCACTAAGGAAAAAAGCAAACTGCCTTCAGGGGGTGGCAGCTCTCCGTATCGGGTGGCGCTTCCCGGCTCGCAGAATAAGCACCAGGAGTTCTCTGTTCCAGGCTCTCCTATCAGGACGATGAAAATCGGCAATTAACACCACCTGAGGGGGACAAGAGAGGCGTCCAGCAATCTCCAAAGAGGGGTTTCCTCCGCTCTGCCTCACTAGGTAAATACTCACCTCTCTCTCTCTTCAGATGTGGCGAATCAGGCACTCGAGTGACTGGCTCAGACAGCCCCACGCAGGGGCTGGGCAGATTTCCGGAGCAATGAGATGGGATTCCAAGGCCAGGGCTTGCGGGGCTGGGATTTGGCCATATGCTACGTGTTATGAGAGGCGAACGGTAGGGAGGTGTTGACTCCGGGGCCACTCACACGGCTCCTTGCACCCCCCATGGTCTGAGGCTCACAGACCTGGGTCCCTTTTCCCTGTGCTGATCACAGTTCTTTGGCTGGCTTTGCAGGTCGAAGGGCCTCCTTCCACCTCGAATGTCTGAAGCGACAGAAGAATCAAGGGGGAGACGTCTCTCAGAAGACAGTTCTGCCCTTGCATCTGGTTCATCATCAGGTAGCCCAGACTTTAGGAGGCATCACTGGCCAGCACCCCGCAGGCTACACAACCCCCGTGCTTATGGCAAATCCCAAGACCCCACTCAGTCCTCCTGTCTTGGACCACTGATAGCTCTAGCCCCTGGCCCTAACAGCCCCACATGAGGGGACTCGTCCATGCAAGTGAGAACCTTAACAAGGTCTGTCGTTTCCCTGGGGGGGTGGAGGGACACCTAGGAAATACTGGCGAACAGGAGCTCCTCACATGGTTCAGAAGGATCGGCAGCTCCAGTATTCTGCCTGACCTTCTTCCTACAATGGCACAGATGTTCCCTCCACAGACATCGGCTTACACCACAGAGCACTCGGGCAGACGTAATCATACCTAGAGTTGCAAAATACCTGGAGATCTAGCTGCACACAAACCCATCCCCCGAAATATAGAAGTGATTAAAGAATCTGCCAGCAACATGATCAGGAGTAGAGACTGATGTCCAAGGAGAACAGGTTCAGAAGATTCGATAATTGAAATATCTCTTGGCATGGCTGACTCCAGCTGAGCCAGTGAAATCCAAGACATCAGTATCCAACATGTTCTCAGTATCTTAGAACTAATGGAAGCCTCAAAGAATCAAAGGCCAGTCCCTTACCTCTAGGCAAATTAGAGCCCAAATTTCCCAAACTTTTTTCCTCTCTAAGTATATACTCCCTCACCACAAGCCTATGCATTAAATGGGTTTTTTTTTTTTAATACCCAAGGGCATTCATCTGCCAATCAAGGCTTAAAATGTGCTTAAGATGGCCAGTGTGGCTCAGCTAAGTTGATACTATTTCAGCTCACAGGACTCACCGTGTCGCTTAGCCTGTGCGGCATGGCCAGCACACACATGATTTCCGTGGGGCTTTCTGGAGTATTGAGCGTAGCCTTACACTTCCCTCAGATCTCCAGGGAACCAGCGACCCCAGGCTGGGGACCGTCCAGAGCTGTGGGCAGAAGAGACTAGCAGGCTGATTGGGGGCAAGGGGACACTGCGTGTGCTATTTTTAAAGATTTCTAGAAGTCCATTTCACCCATGTGTTCTTACCATGCTACGGGAGAGAACCTATTCTTTATTTACACTTGCCCCTCCATGCCTTCCCACTGCCCCCCCAGCCCCGGCTGCAGGGTTCCCTTCCCTCTGCCTCTCGGCTGGGCTCTCCCACTGCACAGTGCCACTCTCTGTGGACACCAGCTCAGAGCGGGTCCTTGTGGTACTGACACGAGTGTCAGGCCCCAGCCTCAGGATTCTCGAGCATAATGGGGGCCAGAAGACACAACATGTAAATACAGTGTAAGATTTGAACAACAGTAAAAAAAAATTTTTAATTTAAAAAAACAAAAAACAGGGGCGCCTGGGTGGCTCAGTTGGTTAAGCGACTGCCTTCGGCTCAGGTCATGATCCTGGAGTCCCGGGATCGAGTCCCGCATCGGGCTCCCTGCTCGGCAGGGAGTCTGCTTCTCCCTCTGACCCTCCTCCCTCTCATGCTCTCTGTCTCTCGTTCTCTCTCTCTCAAATAAATAAATAAAATCTTAAAAAAAAAAAAAAAAACAGAAGATTTGAACAACAGTTCAGAGATGACCTGAGCTAAGGATCAGCAGGACATGATGCATGGCCTGATTAACTGTAAGAATTAAAACCAAGTACGGGTTCTGTCTAGATCTTTGTGGTGCACAGTATACTTCTTCACAGGCTTTATTTCACTTGGACCTCATGTCAACCCCACAAGATAGGGAGATAGAGGGCATTGGTGTCCTGGTTTTACAGACGATGAGGGCAGCATTCTTTCTAGACTACTGACGAGAAAACCAAAAGCCAGAGGATTCTCAGCTGCCCGGCGATAGGGCCAGTGATAAGAAGGGGATGCTCTTGATTCCACTCCGTCACAGCTTTCTGAACTTAGAGGAGAAAGCGAGCCCTTCAGACTGGCACGGTCACAAAATCTATCTTAGGGTGGCAGAAGCTAACCCAGGGTCTCGATGAGGTCGGAGCCAGAGGGCTGACAGGCGTGGGCCCCGGGTGGGTGGGACTAGCTGGGAGCAGGAGCTGCTGAGAAAGCAGAGGTCCGCCTCTCCCAGTAACTCGAGCTCCTTGTGTGTCCACAGGCATTGGCAGTGGCTGGCCTGAGCCCCCTCCTGCAGAGAAGCCATTCCCCCAGCACGTCCCCCAGGCCGTGCGCCACCCCCCCAGCCACACCGGGCAGCCGAGGGTGGCCCCCACAGCCGATCCCCACCCTGAGGCTGGAGGGGGCCGAGTCCAGCGAGAAACTCAACAGCAGCTTCCCGTCCATCCACTGCAGCTCCTGGTCTGGGGAGCCCACGCCCTGCGCTGGGGGCAGTAGCGCCATCCGGAGAGCCCGGCCGGTGTCCCTCACTGTGCCCAGCCAGGCTGGGGCCCCGGGCAGGCAGTTCCACGGCAGTGCCAGCAGTCTGGTGGAAGCGGTAAGTGACCCTGGGCCGCACGGCACGTGGGGGAGGGAAAGGCCGAGGGCAGCCCAGGGACTTCGCATGAGGAACTGAGACGGGAGTCCCTGGTCCTTTCCCAAGTAGAGTGGATGTCAAGTCTCTTGGCCAGAAAGATCTGCACTCCCAGGGAGGAGGGCATGGTGTGCAGAGAACTGTGATCACACAAGACGCTAGAGGCTTCTGCTTGGGCAGGGCCTGCCGCAGAGGGAGAAAGGACTGAGTAGCATATCCCTGCCGCAGGCCAGAGAACGCCCCCCAGGGCCCGGGGCTCGCGGTACAGCCAGAGGGGAGCTCTGACTACGCCAGATGCAGGGGTGAGCCTGGGCTGTGTTTGCACACATAGAAAGTCGGGATCTGTGGAACTCGAGCCTGGGGTGCATTAGAATAACCTGGAGAGCTTTGGAAACCTAGGACACAGTAAATGGGTATTTTTTAAAGCCCTGTGATGATCCTAATGCACAGCCAGCGTTGAGAATCACTATTCTAGAACAAGAGTGCTTCCAGGTCCTCTATCCTCTGCCCTGGCCAGAGCATCTAGTGCGACCCTGGCACCACATTTTAGGGGACTTTGACAAACTGGAACAAGCCCAAAGGGACACGGCAAGGGATTGGCGAGGTCCCTAGAAGCGATCTCATATGAGCACTGGTCAAGGGAGTTAGGGAAGCAAACCAAGAAAGGGGGTGGCTTAGGAGGCCACAATGGGCATCTCCAACTGTAAGGTCCCTCATGTCCTGGGCAGGGGGTCTCGAGTGCAGGACTGGAGCGACAGATCAAACTGACAGGCAGGCAGATTTCAGGTTACATGAGGAAGACCTTTCCAACAGAGCTTTCCCAAAATGAGGAGGGCTTTCCTATAAAGGAGTGAGCCCGCCATTGCTGGATATATGCAAGCAGAGACAACACCCATCTGGTCATCAGGCTGTCATGCAAGAGGTGGAGAGTTAAACCAGATGACTTCTAAGGTCCCTCCTAGCTCCAAAACCCCTGTTCTTCACTTGGCCTTGGTTATTCCTCATTCAGTTGACAAATCCCGATTGAGTGCCAACCATGTGCAGGCACTGTTCTAGGTGTGGGGATACAGCCGAGAGACAGTTTCTGCTCTCAGGAGCCCATGCCGTGGTGAGGAGAGACAGATCGTAAATAAGCATGGATGTAGCATGTCCCACAGGGTGGGAGCTCTGAAGAAAACTTAAGCAGGACAGGAAATAAAGAGTGATGGGAGCAGGGCAAACGGACCTGGGAGAAAGGCATTCAGGCTTCACTATTAATCCCCTGTCCTTGGCTCAGCCTCTGGTTTCCCCGAAGCCGGTCACTAAAGCAGCCACTAGGAAGGAGGGAGCAGCCCTAGGACCGCCTGCTGGCCCTTTGGAGCTGGGGCGGAGGCAGGTGCAGACGTGGCGTTTTGCACACATCCCACGCCAGGATCCTCACCCCCACAAAGGTAGCCAGCCAGCAGTGGGCAAGGGGCACAAGTTTAACAGTTTCCCCAAAGGAGAGTGAAGGTTTCTGGGCAAGAATAATAGGGGGGCATCTAGGGGTGCCAGGGAGGAGAAAAGACAGGGCAGGCCGGGTTCTGCCTGAGCCGCGGTACAGCAGCACCCCGCGGCCCCTCTTCAGGTGTTCGACAACAGTTGTTGAGTATCCCAGCCAAAACAGCTCTCCTCCAGCCTACACATCCCTGACGCCTTTGGGCAATGCTCCGGGTCAGCTCCTTTCCTGGGAGCAGCCCTGCAACCACGCCTGCGCACGCGCGCGCGCGCACACACACACACACACACACACACACACACATACACACACACACACACTCAACTTCCCGAAGTCACCAGGCCCAGGCCCCTTGCTCCAGCCCTAAAGGGAAGAGTTGACCTCCAGGAATAATGTTCCTCTTTGGTTCTTCTTCATGGCCCTCCCTCCCCACTTCAGGTCTTGATTTCAGAAGGACTGGGGCAGTTTGCTCAAGATCCCAAGTTTATCGAAGTCACAACCCAGGAGCTGGCTGATGCCTGTGACATGACCATAGAGGAGATGGAGAACGCCGCCGACAACATCCTCAGTGGGGGCGCCCAGCAGAGCCCCAACGGCACCCTACTACCTTTTGTTAACTGCAGGGACCCGGGGCAGGACAGAGCGGGGGGCCAAGAGGGCGAGAGCTGCACCACGGCTCGGGCGTGTCGGAGGAGCGAGGAGGAGCGCCAGGACAGCAGAGCCCACGCCGGCAGCCTGTAGTCGCTAGGGCTGGGGAGACGCTGGGTTTTTTATTTGTTTCAATGTTCCTAATGGGTTCGTTTCAGAAGTGCCTCACTGTTCTCGTGACCTGGAGTTAACCGGAACAGCGTCTTCATTCATTTCGTTGGGACAAGACGCAGAGTTGGGTGGTGTGCAGAATCCGTTTTCCGGGGGGAAGGAAGGCAGCAACCCCAGTTTGTGTTGTGTCCACAGAGGTAGAGTGGTGAGGAGGAGTGGAAGAATCAGGGAGGGAGAGCAAGAGAAGAGATGCCTGCCCTCACCTCCGGGCACGAAAGAGAACCTCAGCTTCCTGCGGTAGCCCTCACCAAAAGGACCCTATGTCAAACGGGTGTCTTTCAACTTTGCTTGTAAAAAAAAAAAAAAAATCATTTTGCACATATTCTGTATGAGCCTCACTGTCTCCATAGAGCCGGGGCCCTGTGGATTTGCAGAAGGAAGCAGGGGTGTGACTGCAGCGAGGACCCAGCCCCGTCCCAGAGAGGGACGAGGTGCAGCCCGAGGCAGCAGGAGCTCGGAGCAGAAGGGAGCGGAGGGCGAGGGCTGTGTGCGGCCTCCAAGGCCCAGGCTCCCCCCCGCACCCCGCCCATCTGCATCAGGACCAGCGTTCCCTGCACAGGCCCACCGAGCTCCAGCCCAGCGGCTGGGCCTGCATCGGGCCGAGGGGGCACTGGCACCGCCTGCCAGGGAAGGGGCAGCCGGCCCTTGACAAGACGAGGTGGTGCTGAGCTTCTTGTTGAGCGCTCTTTTGTTTTAGGGTTTGACATTTTTCTTGATAGCATGTTGCAGTTTTCGGGGGTTTTTTTGGTTTCTGTTTTATTTTAATTTTGTTTTCCCAGGGGGAGGGGAGGAAGAAGTGTTTACAAAGCTTTGTACACCCACCTTACTGTTTTCACTTTTGCAAATGTAAATCGGGTTTGGTTTTACTGTATTATTTAAACGGTTGTGGTTTTCTTTTTCTATGGTAGGTTCAATAGAGCCGCCGTAGGCAAGTTTTACCAGCCATTGTGTATGCGCAATAATTTGTTATAATTTCCGTAGGTAGTAACAAAAATTTTTTTGGTTTGGTTTTATAATTTAAAGGTAATGCACTTGATACGGTCTTGCACATATGGGTGATTGAGTTGGGTTCTTTTTAATGCGAGGTGTATTTGTGGGTGCCAGAGAAAGGAAGATTGGATGAGCGAGTCTCTGCGAGTATGTGTGTGTTCTGTGTGTGTGTGTGTGTGTGTGTGTGTGTGTGTGTGGTGGGCTGTCTGGGCACCTGTCGTCCGTGTGTATGTACACCCACACAGTGCGCCCATGTGTGAATGAGTGTGTAGCTCCCCCTTTCTGGTCTAACTGTGGGGAGATCTGAATCTGGGGCCATTTGAAAGCAAAAACAAACCACTGTCTCTGCTTCTGAAATGGGAATCAGTAACTCTTTGCATTTCCTGTCCCACAAGATATGCAAAAACAATGCAATAATATTCATTTTAAAAATATAATTGTGAGTTGTGTTGGCATTAAAACTGTATTAAAAAAAAACGCAGAGAAATTTAAGGGAAAAACTCAAGAAGGCGTTTTGCTTCGATATATTCCGTGTAATGTTTTATTGCATTGATAATGTTTCTGTTGAAGAAACTGTTATACTTGAATTCAGGTCAGTTTCAGTATTTTACAAATATTTTTTTAAAACTGAATTGCAATTGTGCCAAGCGAATATAATGAATTGAATTAAGTTTGTTTTTGAATTCCCTTCTTGTATATTTTGCTGCATGTAAGTAAATCATTTTGTATTTGGAGTGTGACAAGCTTTACCCTTGAACTCTGAAGTGCTTTTCTATATGTGGTTGGGGGAAAGGGAACGAATATTCTTTTAATTTGTACAATGAGCAAAGGTATCACCAGTGTAAATCATTATTCTGCGATCCACCAACAGGTTTGGACTTTACTGTTTTGCATATCTTGTGTTCGCTTCCGTTTCCCTCCATTTTTCCAAAACTATCTGATAAGTATACTTGTACTACATCTTGCTTTGAGAAACCAGGACATGTCTTAGTCCTGTCTTCACTCTACCCATTCTGCTCCAGTTCTCTGATTTGGACTTTGTCTAGGGGCAGTCCTGCACCAGAAGCATCAGCATCCCCCACGGGAGAGGTGGCTGGCTTTTCTGTTCACTTCCACAAACTTTCCTCAGTGGTCTCCTCAGGAAAGCGTACGCTGACTGAGAGGCTGGAGCTAGAGTCGGGCTGCCTGGAGGCCAGGGAATCCTCCCTCTGGCAACTGCTCTACCCAAATTCAGACAGCAGGGCCCAGAGAACAGCAACCAGGTAAAATCTTTGTCCATCCTAAAGTCAGCTCTGTCTTACTTCATCTTTTCCTCACTCAGGAGCAGGATTTCCTCCAGACCTACCCTAGTGTGTGTGGCAGCTGTGGAGGGGACCAGGACCAGGCAGGACACATCGGGAGGTCACAGTGATAGTGGAACCGGAGACTCTGTGGGAGCGTCTCTTATGCCCAGTTTCGTCTGCCTAGAGCATCATCCTATCAGTGCTGTTTCCTTCAAATAGATTTCAACAATGATGGTTGAAAAGGAGGTGATTTGGGGAAAACAGGACCCAAACATCCAGGATTTACCCAGTGAATGTCTTCCAGTCCCAGTGCGCTCTCAGCCCTTATGTGAGCAACCTAGAAATTAAAGTCGGGGAAAGTCAATTCCCCAGTGAAGACGAGTCTCACTTTCAAGGACTGATCCATGAAAAAGTGGAGAAACGTGCCAGATACTCCCAGGTTAACTTACAGTCTAGAAGCAGAAGGGTTTCTTCCTGTTTCTCCAAGCCCAACCCATCCAAATTTTTTTGGCTCCTTTTCAGTGCCATGAAGCCCTTCTAGAAATTACAGTTAGGTGTTGTCCTTTGTCTGGTTTCCCAAGATAGCTACCATTTTGCTGCTAAGATATTAGTTATGGTGGAGAGGGGAGCCCTTTTGGATTGATATCTGGTTTTTGCTGTATATTTGGTCCCTGGATAGAAATTTAGAATCTTAATTGACCACACACACATACACAAACACACACCCACACCCAACACACGCACTCACTCAACCTTCATGCTGCTTTCTTTTTTCCTTTTGGACTTGTCTTCTGCATCACCAAATCTCGTTGGCCAGTGGCATGGGCTGTAGGCTGGGCTCATGCCAACTCCCCCTAGAGCCCTGCCTAAGTGTGGCCCCTGGCCTTTCACCACTCACACCTACAGGGTCCCTTCTTCTTTCTAGTCAGCTCTGTCAGAAGACCGGCTAGGCTTGCACCCTGCAAGAACAATGGCAGCAGTGACAAGGGCACCTGGCGCTGTGCTGCTGGGAAGGAAAGGAGTTTCAGATGGGAGTTCCCTGTGTAGGGCAATGGGTCTTTCTGGCCTGACCTCATGATCGACTGGTATAGGAATGACATAGCATACCTGTCATCATGCAGACTGGTAAAATCAATCATGAAATCATGAACCTCCTCCGCAGTGTATTAAGTGATGTCTACCCTCCACCTAGAGCAGAACTTTGCCCATGACCATTAAATCTTCTGAGAACCCTTGAGTGGCAGCAGAAAGCAGTCAATGGCTGAGGACCAACGGGACTTGAAGAAGTGCCATGTAAGTTCTGGGGGTTGGTAAACGATATTTATTTGTCCTCTGAATGGCCCAGACTCTTGTATTTCCACACTTTAGCTTTTTAATAATTAGGCATGTGCATGGCTATATTAAGCAGAGAGATTTTCAGTTGTCTCCTTTCTGCCTGTTTCTAGAAGTTTCTTTTTGGTCTTGAGGCAAAAAGAGGAGAATGTTTTCCTAGATTTTGGCTTGTTCCATGAATTTTTCTCTGTTCTGCTTCAGAGGCTATTATAGTCCCCCACCCCCCACCCTCTAACTTTGACTGGGAGGTCCAAGGACAAAGGAACAAGGCTTCCTTACTCTGTCTTGATCCTGTGACCCTGCTTCCAAACCTCAGGGGCTTGTCTGGAGCGAAGCTATCAGTTTCTCACAGACATTTTCCTTCCAGAACATCTCCTGATCATTCAGCTATAGATAATAAGGCAACCTCAGGAGAAGGATACCTTTCAATGCCTGAGAAATAAGAACACCCTAAAAATGAGGAGTTTGGAAGTCATCAGAAGGGTTTCATCATTCTTAAAGGTCAAGACATGTAACAAGAAGCTAGTTTAGGCATACAGAATAACCCTGGTAGTCATGTTTTTAGCCTCATCAACCATAATTATACATGTTGCTAAGGAAGATGATGGCATCTCCATCCTGAGGGACCTAGAAAAGATGAAATATCATTGTCTAAGAGTTAGAAACTGTTTAGCAAAGAGGCCAGAAAAAGGCAATCTGGTTTCAAGAGGACCCACTTAAGACCCAATTTAGTAAAACACTTGCTGGTAAGAGTGCAGGCCAGTTCCATTTTTTTAAAGACATGGCTCTGGTTGGGGGAAAGTGTTGGCACAGAGAGAACTGGAGGGAAAATGCAGGCAAAGCAAAGGGCATGTCTTGACTCTTTATGCTCTGTTCCTATTTTCTGGAAAGAAGTGTCCAGTTAATCCACGCAATGGCCAGTACAGGGGAGAGGATCATGCCTCAAGGATCAACTTTGGAAAAAGTGAACAATAAAATTGCAATCATTGTTTTACCAGACAATTCAACCTATCTGGCTAGATGTGGGGTATCTGCCACCCTGTCTTTCCTCTTTGCTGGTGTCCCTCCCCTCATACTAGCTGGCATGCCACCTAAAACTGGCTCCTGTTGGGCAGAAGGCATGAAGGGAAGCCTAACGTCACGCACAGTGAAGCTCTTAGTCACCACATCCAGATTCCCCATCAGCTCCCTCTGAGGAGACACAAGGAAAAGAGACAAGGGACTGAAGTGTCTTACAGCAGTCAGGGATGGGGTTTTTTCCCCTTCCCCAAGCCTTTCTCTCTATTCCAGCCTCCTGCCCGGCCCCCCCTTTTCCTTCCTCCCCGCAGTCTAGTCAGAAGAACAGAGAGTTGAAAAGAATCCAATGTGCAGATTCTTAAACAGTTTCTTTGTGAAGCTAGTTCTGGTTTTAACTTTTTTTTTATTTCAAAACAATGAAACCTTGCTTTGTGAAGCCAGATACCAATGTAACAGGCGGTTTCTGCCAGACTCTCACATGGTTGGGAGACACTTGAACACCACACATACACACTTTCATCTTCATGCACACACGCATGCACACACGGGCATGCACACATACACACATGCACACAAACACACTTCCTTAAGGGACAGGGGCTGGTGCTGGGGTTGAACTCTGCACAAATGATATTGTCCTCCCAGAGGGCTGAGTACTGTATAGAGAGACATGGAGAGTGAAGCAGAGTAACTTCCTTAGTAGAAATAGTGCCATCTGACCCTATTATTACTGTGAACTAAATATTATTTATCTACATTAAGAAATACAATTACTTCTACAATCAGACTTTTCCCTCATATGATTTTCAGAGGCTTGCTCCGGAGAAGATGCAGTAGTAAAGACTCTTCAGCTCGCTGGTATACTACAAAAGCCTTTTGATCGGTCTCTGAAAGGGAAATAGAGATTGCCAGCAGGATATATTGAGCTGAGTTGAACAAATCAACTCAACACTGAAAGTAGAGTCAGAGTTGGGACTTCCACAGAAATCCCCTCAGTCTCTACTGAATTAAGGAAGACAAGACAAAACTAGATAATTAAACAAAAGCTTGAAATGTTACATCACCAGAGTCAAATATTCTCCCTTCAGATCACATGCTGGCCTCTTCACGGCTGTACTCTCTTTTGGGGGGCACCCCATGCACCCCACTTTCCAGAATCTACTCTGATTTGATAAGATTCCTAGAAAGGGCAGCATGACATTTAATCTACCATAAATCAGTCATTTACCTCAAATTTGCCATCTAAAAATCACTCATGTACCTCATACATAAGAAAATGTTTCACCTAGGTCATTATCAAAGAAGTCTCTTGGTGGAAGAGGTTGTAAGTTTTAAGGAAGGGTAATTTCTATGTGAAAAAATACAGAAATGGACAGAGTGATTCCTTTTCACAGTTTGAGCCTGGAGAACTCCTGTTCTGATGTTCATGGAGCCTTCGAGGGTACAAGCAGAGGGATGAGGAAGATGAGAGTGAGCGGGCACCAGCCTCGGCAGTGAGTCACTGCCAAAGCTTGCTGAGGGCTGCAGGTCGCAGACACTGCATGAAGTCTCTCCTGAGCCTGCAACTGGGAGGGGAGCGAGAAGGCTCCCTTCTATAGAGTCACAGGAAGAACAAAAGAGGACAGGTCACAGCGTCCTGTTCCAAGTCCCCTCCCCCTAAGATTTCCCAACATGGAGAAACAACATCAAGGCTTAAAAGAAAAAAACAAAACTTGGGAAGGAGGGTCGACAATTGTAAACAAACAACCCTGTGCAAAGAGCTCCCTCATAAGGTAACTCCAGTGACCCAAATGCTATGGGCACTTTTCTGCTTGCACACATCACACCACCCATGCATCGAGCTCCATCCCATTCCCCCAAATTTATAATCCATCTCTTAGTTTCTCAACTAGATTAGGCACCACCCCATAGCCACTTCCTGTCCTGCCCAGAACATGTGCTGTTCTCCCAGAGCCTCGTGGGAATAGAGTCTAAGACCAAATAGGCTGTGGCTATCAAAGGCATAAACAAATCTGGACAAGTGGCGGGTTCCCAGCCTGTGATGCACTAGAATGTCTATTACTCTCATAATCTGCTTGTTTTATTTTAATACCCTAGAGCTGCCAAGCAGAACTTGGGTCCACGTCAGAGGCTCCAGAATAGCCCCTCCTCCCTCCTCTCCTCATGTCCTCCTGCTCAGGCCCATCTTCATGCCCCCAAACCAGTCTGTATCACGCTTGCTCTCAGCGCAACGCAGAAAGATGAACTGTCCTCCATCGTCATCCCCCCACCTGTCACCACCCCCACACCTTCTCCTCCAGGCTCCACGACTTCACGGTCTTACTGTTGTAAATAGTGTTGTACAGTTTGTAATCATCAAATAATCCCGTTGTCAAAGGCCTCGCCTGCTGCGCCTTCTCACCCTCGAGAAAGGCCAAGGAATCTAGAAGGGGTAACCTTTCAAGAAGAGCTTCAGGGTCATCTCTGTGTGAGACGCTATGTATATTCCTGTAAGATTGCATTTTTATCTAAGGAATGATGTTATTTAAAAAAACAAAAAACAAAAAACAAAAAACAAGAATTGCAAATAAATTTCTTAACAATGTCTACACTGATTTAATCGTATCTTCCCTCTTCCACATCCCTCCTCTTCTCCTGTTAGCTAGAGGTTACAAAAATACACTGAACTGCCAAATTACCCTCTCAGATCCTCCAAAGGGGAGGGAGGCTGGGAAAAACATGTGAGATCTGAATCCAGTGATAATCTCTAACCTTATTTCAGCAATTTATCCAACTTTTCCTTCCAATGAAAAGGTTAACAGGAAAATGGTCAAAAGTTGACAAGGAGATAGAAGGAATTGAATGGATAATCCACAAAATAGAAGAGCAGTAACGCCCCCCGCCCAAGTATTTGGAAAGGCACAAAATTGGTTTTGAATAAATGAAGGAAAGAAGGGGGAGGCAAAAAGAAGGAGGGAAGGGGGAGATAAGATTATGTATATTAAAGTAATTTAAAGACTAAAAATGCAAGGTTCTTTTTTTTGTTTTGTTTTATTATTAAACTGGCTCTGACAAAGCTGCCAGAATAATTCCCTGTGTAAAAATAATTTGTCCCAGAAATCCATGTGTCTTAGTTGAACACAATTATAACAAGAGAAACCCTCCCACCCTCTCCCCATGGATGATCAAGTCCATTTTAGGAATTATAGGACATCAGCCAACCTCCCTGCTTCTCCAGAGCCTCCCTCCTCCCTACGCCCCCACCCAAACCCTGAGCTCTGGAGTCTAAGGTTGTATGAGAAGAACAGAGGAGTGGAAAGGCTGGAGAGAGTAGCTACTGGAGCAGGTTGGGAGAGCACTCCTCCAGGACCTGCACAAAAGGTTGCAACACATCAGCGGATCCAGTCATAATGAGAGTGCCAAAGTTTGCAAATGATACCTTTAACCAGCTAGAACAGCTTCAGGATTTACCCTATAATGAAATTACCCTCCCTTGCATTTTGTATGTTTTGGAGTAAATGGGAGTAAAAGGAGGGGAAAGATAGCCCACGGCAGAAATTAAACATAGCCATAGGAGCATGTCACCATCCCTTCTGCTTTATAATTTGGTGTCAGCTGTTTGGGTCTGGCCTGGCCTGCAAACCTTTTTCCTACATCAGGTCTGCTTCTGCCCATTTCTTCCTTTCTCCCCCAAAGGAAGATGTGGTTATTGATCTCATCATTCAGAGTACTAGGTATTAATTGGGCCACAACTGCTAATGGGCAGGATTACTACATGATAAAAAAATCAGTATCCATCCATGACACTCTGACTTGTACTTTAATTTTCCAGCCTCCATAGAGTAAGCAGATCTAAGTATTCTTTCTATAAATCTCTACCTCTTTATTATCTTTCTCTCTCTTTGTTTCCATATGGCTTGCCAGGTAAGTGAGCTCAGCAGTCTCTCAATCTCTTGCTCTTCACAGCATATATGGATATACTAGCCCAAGAATTAGGCTGTAGAAAGTTGAGGGGGGCAGAAGACCCTGAACTGACCATGAACCAAAATGATGGGCTTCAATCCAGCCTTCGCAGAGCGCTATGTTGTATGTGATTAGACATTATTCCAGCTAATAATAGAATAACACTCATTTTCTAATTGGCTACAATCACATGTATATAGTTTCCTGGGGAACCCCACAGGGGAGAGACAGGGCAGAACTTGGCACTCTTGAACATTTGAAATCCCCCTTCAAATGGGTTGACCATTTAGCCCACATATTTCAGCGATGCCCCACTGAGGTTCCATGTGACACAATTTTGGAATCAGAAAATAGGGTTAATATATTTGTATGTAATTGTGTGGCATGGTTCCTGATACTCAATAAAGCCTTCTCCTCTCACAACTGACACATGCAATTCTAGCATTAATGTCTCCTCCCTTTAACTTAGGGACTTATTATCAAAGCATAGTTTCTGAACCAACCAGCAGAATCACCTGGGATGCTTGATAAAAACACAGATTCTTGTTTTACCCCCAAACTTGGCCTTACCACAAAGCTATCAAATCAGGTACTTGGAGGTTGGTGCCCATCAATATGCATTTTAGCAAGCTCTCCAAGTTGTTCTTATTTAGACCAAACATTGCGAACCACTGGTATCCAACTGATTTCCATTAAAACGCAAGGTCCCTGGGAGAGGAAACTTTTTAAGATTCTTTCACTCCATTACATCCCAGAGGAAACCAAAGGTCTGAGGGTATAAGTAAAAGACTTGCGAGCAGGTTTTGATGGGAAATGGGAGCAATGGTTGTCAGCCCTGAGGAGAGAAAACAGAGAAGGGTAGAGAAAGTATGAGAAAATGTGCAAGAGCGTAATGGTTTAGGTAAAAGAGCCAGAGGCATCATGAGGCAAGCTTCTATTTCACCTACCTAGGAATCCGTATTTGGCTAGGGAAGCAATGAAGTCAGATAAAGCAGGTGATCTGGCCTCTGTTTGAAGGTCCAGTGAGAAATGAAGGATGGCTTGACCTCCTGCACATGGCTGTCATCTTAAACATCTTT
Source organism: Halichoerus grypus (assembly GCF_964656455.1). NCBI lineage: Eukaryota > Metazoa > Chordata > Mammalia > Carnivora > Phocidae > Halichoerus > Halichoerus grypus. The sequence goes on along the minus strand of NC_135717.1, from coordinate 76,466,010 downwards.
TTAGGAAACTGGAAAGACTTCTTCTGAAAACTCCTTTGAGGGTATGGTCGTCCTCAAAGTCAATCTGTTGTCAATGGGACTCTCCCCAAGTCCTCTCAGAACATCTTAAGTTAGAGGAATGCCAGCACTCCACATCAGGAATTAGACTAATGGGCTGGGACCTGATAGTATGAAAGAAGGGCAAGGAAGAGAAGACTCTTGGGTGTTAGGGGAGAAGGTCTTGAGGAATTGCCTGTACTTCAGGCATTCTCCAAGCATAGCAATGAGTGGCAGTCACCTCTAGAAATTCTGCCTAACAATCTTGAAGTGTCAGGCTTGTTTTCAGGAAAGGAGAGAATTTGAGATATGTCAGATCTAGGGTGGCCATATAGCATGTTGTCTAAAACTAGGACTTTTGAGAATAAAGGGGTCTGGCCCCTCAGTTGTCCCAGTCCAACAAAGACATTTGGTCACCCTGGTTAGAACCCAGGAGAGAGTATAGCCTAGAGAAGATAGAGTGTGGATTAGCTGGCACTTGGTAGACTGAGCCTTCTTTATCGCCATTCTTGCGCCTAAAGTCAAATATCCACAAACTGACCTTTTTAAATAAATCAGATTACATCACATCACTGCTCTCAACTGTCCAATGCTTTCTCATCACACTTGGATTAAAATCCAAAGTCTTTACCATGATCTATAAAGCCTAAAACGTCTGACCTCATCTACCTCTCTGCTTCTCAGACCTCATTTCCCACCATTGTCTCTGTCCCACTCACTCACTTCCAGCTATACTGACCTTCTTGTTGTCCATTAAACACACAAAATTTATTCATCCCTTTGCCAGTTATCAACTTATTGCCTCTCAGCACTAAACCCATGCTTTTTACCCTGCTCTGTGATACTGGAGCTCAACCTTATAAACATTTCTCCTTTGCCAGCTGGCGCAATGTCAGTACAGTTTTTGTCAATAAAGGGCACTGAAAGGACATGGTAAGGCCATTGCAAAATAAAGGGATTTCCTTTCACAATTTAGTGTGCTATTTTTAGGCACATAGACAGTGGAGCAGTATGTGGGAGGCTTGGTACTAGTCATCTCAGTAGCCCTTACAGACCGGCTCCAGCCTGCTAATGCTCTCCAGCAAGTTTCTCCACCATCCAACAGGCCATGTTTATGGACCAGTTGTGGCCCGTGCCCTCTGGCAAGTTTCCTTAGCACTGGCATGCTGTGTGATCCTGTAGCAGCCATGCCTCTCCAAGGAGGTCTGAATCAGCCTTGAAGTGAGTGATGGGGAGAGCTCTTCTAAGTTCTTTGTTCTTTCCTAAATTACTCTCCCTCAGCCCTAGAAATAGTAGCTGCTTTTTTTTTCTTCTAGTTTGGTAGTTAACCCCTTTTATAAGCTATAATTCTTTATATTAAATTTTTCCTATTCAAATTACTGGTGTGGGGTCTGTCTTCTGATTGGACCCTGATAGAGAATTGATATTGGAATGGTCTGGGGAGACAGACTCTCAGAGACAAGATTTGAGAATGAGTTGGGTCATGTGTTTGCATCTGAGGGCAGTGCTGAGTTCCTTGCCAGTGGGAAACCGGGTGCTAGTTATCCATGACATAGAGTGACATCCCAGTTAATTAAATTATCACCCGTGATGAAGTGTTAATTAAAGTGAATGCCTTGGGAACCCAAGTGGCTGCTGCACTTACTGTTAATAGTAATGACAAGCACTGTGGTGCGGAACTGACTTTCCTGAGTATACTGCAGCACTTATGGGAAGAAAAAAACAAGCTCAGGATCATAATCTGAGAGTCACAGAGCTTCCAAGGGCAGTCCTAATATAATATTTTATTTCGTGTAACCAATATTGAACACAAATTTAACTGTGCAAGTGGCTGAATTACAACAGCAGTTGAATTCACAGCCTTTATAAGTTTCTTATGTGAAAGTTAGAACATTGAGAAATAATGAGACCTTGAAACTTAGAATGGAGAGATCTGATAGGATGCAAGGGGAGTTGAGATTCTAAAATCTCCAAGTCACTCTGAACCTCCCTTTGCAATAGAAGCAGATCAGTACTATAACGACTAGCCTTCCTTTGCTGGAAAACTCTATGATAACTTCATCTGGGGCAGATGTCTTGAAAGAGATGCTTATTCTCCTCAAGATGCACTATCATCACTTCTTGTTGCTACTAGACCTACAACTTGGATCAAATCTCAGCATGTTTCAGGGACTCAGACACACAGTATGACCCAGGAGGAAATGGCTTATACTCTAAATGAATTACAAGACTTGTCTAATACATATGTTGGCAGAAACATGGGAATGTGTGTGGGGGTGGATTCTAAGGGAGTTAGAGCATGGAGAGTGGAATATAACTCTATGTCAGACCAAATTAATTTATATGGCACACTTACTAGAGATTCCAGATCTTGTATTATAAATTAGGCAGCTAGAACAGGCTCTGACATCTTATTAGGTGGTCAACTGACTCTTGGACTCAGTAGTGTCCTTTGCTTAATGAGAGTGAGATGCCATAGTTTCCATGATCTGATATGGAGGAAGGAACCTGAAGGCTTAGGAAGATAGGAATGTTGATGTGTATTTATCGTGTGCAACATGCATACCCATCCCCTCAACCATATCCCCTGAGAAGTCTCAGAAGTCCCTCCCTTCACTAAGATTTTGAGAAATAAATTAGTGAAGGACTACTTACATCCTTTCAAACTCTGTAATTACCCTCATTTGTAGACTAGATATGGCCATAGGGGATGCTACACTGATTTCAACAGGATTAATGGAATCTCAGAGTAACAAAAGCCAAGAGGCAGCATATAACTGCCTGACAAGGTGAACACATTAAACGGGCAGCAGGAGGGGTGCCTGGGTGGCTCAGTCGTTAAGCGTCTGCCTTCGGCTCGGGTCGTGATCCCAGGGTCCTGGGATCGAGCCCCACATCAGGCTCCCTGCTCAGCGGGAAGCCTGCTTCTCCCTCTCCCACTCCCCCTGCTTGTGTTCCCTCTCTGGCTGTCTTTCTCTCTGTCAAATAAATAAAACCTTTAAAAAATAAAAATAAAAAAATAAAAGGGCAGCAGGAACAAAGGTAATCAGAATGCTTTGGCCAAGTGGTGGTTAACTGATCGTAGAGTAATAAAAGAAATCACCTATTAAAATATTGCTAGATCTATGGTAAGAGTCAACTACGACCTCTGAACCAAATCCAGCCCTCTACCTATTTTTATAAATAAAGTTTTATTGGAACACAACTACACCCATTTGTTCACATATTGTCTATGGTAGCTTTCCTACTATACCAGGACAGTTGAGGAGTTGTGACAGAGACTGTTTGGCCTGCAAAGCTTAAATTTTTACTCTTTGGTTTTTGTCAGAAAAAGTTTGCAAACTGCATCTAAACCTTCTAGTTCTGTTGGTTAAAGATCTGGTTTGAGTCACTGCAATGGAGACTCATGACCTCTCATCCAGTTTCCAGTCCTAAGCCAGTTCACAGATCCAGAGACCCTTGGTTGAAGGGGAGACACTCTGCAGAATGGCCACGAGTATATATAGTAACCATTCCTCTAAGACTTCCCTGAAGATATCTATAGCCATTTACTAGAGTGACTGGGTACTGGAGAAAAGGAAATACCCAGACTACTAAAGGATCAGTAGACATAGGCTCTGAATTGACGTTAATTCCTAAGAATCTGAACCACCACTGTGTCCCACCAGTCAGAGTGGGGGCTCATGGTGCTTGGGTGATAGATATATGGCTCACAAAATTGTGTCTGATCAAAGAACTAATTTTACAGCAAAGGAAGTAGCAATAGGCTCGTGCCATGGAATCTTCCCATAATACCCCAACACCGAGAAGCAGCTGGCTGAATTGAAAGGTGGAATGGCTTACTGAAAACTCAGTTACAGAATCAGTTGTGAGACAGCACCCTCAAGCTTCTAACAAGCTGCAATATATGCTTTGAATCAGAGACCATTATTTAGTGCTATCTCTCACACAGGCAGAATATATGTACCCTCTGAATCAAAGGGTGGAAATGAGAGAAGCTCCTCTCACTATTATACCTAAAAAAACATTGGCAGAATTTTTCACTTCCCATCCAGCAACCATGAGCTCTTCTGGTTTGGAGGTCTTAGATCCCAATGAGGAAATGCTTCTCTCAAAGGACACAATGGTCCCATTGATTTGGAAGATGAGATTGCCACTTGGCTATTTGGGGCTCCTTATGCTGAACCAATAGGCAAGGAAAAAAAAAGAGTTACTCTATAGGCTGGAGTGATTGATCACAATTGCCAATGGGAAATTGAGTTGTCCCTACACAGTGCGGGACAAAGAAGACTTTTTCTGGAACCCAGAATACTTCCCATGCCCAATAGTAAAGGTTAGTTGAAAACTATAACAGACAAACAAAAGAAAAATTCAAGACTCTTGAAGAGTCGGACCCTTCAGAAATGACAGTTTGGGTCACCCTATCAGGATGGGAACACTCAACCACTTAAATTTCTGGCTCAGGACAAAGAAAAAATTGAGTAAAGAAGGGAGAAATATCAACTATGACTTTGTGACCAATTACAAGGATTGTATTAGTTTCACATATTTTCTTTTTGTGTATATATTTATTTGTAAATTGTAACAATTTTCTTCTCTCTTATTCTTTCCCTTATCATCTTATATACACAAGTTGTTGAAAATTAACTTTATAATTTAACCATTAGGTAACAAAATTTTCAATGGAACTGTGAATTTGAAAGTACTGAATACAGTCAGCAATGGGTATAATGTCTATTTTGAGTGTCTCCATTTTGGAGAAAGTGTGAGCACTTCTTCCTTGTACAAAGGACAGCTACAGTTTGTTGGGTGGGAACAGAGTTGTTTCATTGTTGTTTGGAAGTTCAAATGTGTGGAGGAGGATACATATGGAAGCTGAGTTGCCAAAAGTGTAGACTGTGCCAGTTATCAATGTATTGCCTCTCTCTCTCTCTCTCTCTCTCTTTTTTTTTTTTTTGCTTGGCTTTGTGATACTGGGGTTGGACCCTATAAACATTTCTCCTTTGCCAGATGGCTTGATGTTAGGATTTGTCATTAGATAAAATAGGTAATACTGGAAGGACACTAGGAGGCACTAGTAGAAGGAAGGGAATTACTTCCAATGTGCTATTTCTTGGTGCAGCAGCCAATTCTCTGGTATTTGAGAGACTTGGGAGCACTCACCTAACTAGCCCTATGGACTGGCTCCACCTGCACTCTCTGGCAAATTACTCTACTTCTACAGATTAGCTCTGACCCAAGCTTGTCACCCTCTGGCAGGTTTTTTCATCCCCACAGACTACATGTTCCTGTAGCGTCCAGTCCCTCCATGTGCATGCTCCCTCAGCCCTGGAGGCAGAAGCTGCTTTCTGCAACTTCTACTTCCAGATCCCTTAAAGTCCTCTTTTATCCCTTTAGGTAGTTAATCACCTGACTAGTTACCAAGATTTTGCACCAAACTCCCCCTGTTCAAATTATTGGTGTGGTTTCTCTTCCTGATTGAACCCTGACCAATACACCACCCTTGCTCTTCCCTCTGCCTGAAACAATCTTCGTCCAGTTAAATACATGTTCAAATATAGCTGTTGACTGACTGCTCTTACTGTCTAGACTGTCCTTCCTTGTGGCTAAACTGAAGCTTCAGGCACGGCCTCTATCTATTCTCTGAAACAGGATGGCACAGACCCAACCACTGGGCACTATTGCCTGCAACTGGGATGAGCCCAGGGAAAGGGGAGATGCAAGATTTACTTGTGATATAAACCAGACCTTGAGTTTTGACTCTCAATAAACCTACCTATGAATAGGATTACCACTACCCACAAGCCCTACAAATAACATCAAGATTCTCTGAGAGCACCTGATTATACATCAAGATTCTCTGAGAGCACCTGATTATACTCTATTTGTCCAGTATTTAAAGTATTTACTGAGTCCCTTCTATGTACCCTTCTATGTTCAGGGCACTGGTATACAGCAACACTTGGTGCTGACTCACCCCTGAAATCTTTCACAGTTCTAAAAGGTAACCCTTCTTCTACACAACTCCAAGCATGCACTGGGTAAAACCTTATCCACAAGGTGTGGCCTCCCCACAACCTCAGCTAAGTTTCAAAATGGGGCTTCAGAGGCCTCTGCACATAGTCGTACACAAAGATGCCCAGCCTGGGATGAGAGTTGAAGGTGGCATCTAGCAGCTCCAATTGCCAAGCTTTGTGCCTGGTGGGAGCTGTGTGAGCCCAGCAAGATCACATATTTATTTGTGTGTGCAACAAATGGCGCTGGGACCTCAGATTCCACTTTGCTGAGACCAGTGCAGAACAAGATGGCTCATTCAGGACAGTGAGAATCTTCCCAGGGCTGGCTAGGCAGAAGGGACAGAAGCAGCAGTCACCTCAGTCTCTGACACTCTCTGCTAAGATTTATACAAGCCCCTTAAACTGTGACTAGAACAGTTGCTGGAAGAAAGCAAAGGAGAATTATTTCCTGGGATAGAAGAAAAGCTGCCCCCACAGATGCACCAATGCTGAGACCACCCAGCCTCTGCTGGCTCTTGTACCATTGTGGGGCCCCTGAAGTCAGTGTGTTTGTTTTCTATTGCTATGTAACAAATCTCCACAAACTGAGCAGCTTAAAACAACATGCATATATTATCTCACAGTTTCCGTGAGTTAGGAGCCCAGGCATGGGTCCTCTGCTCATGGTTTCACAAAACTTCAATCTAGGGGTAAGCTGGGCTACATTCTCATCTGGAGGCTTGACTGGGGAGGAATACACTTCAAAGTTCATTCAAGTTGTGGCCAGAATTTAATTCCTTTGCAGTTGTAGGACTGAGGACCCCATTTTCTGCTGGCAGTCAGCTAGGGGCCACTCTCAGCTCTAAGAGGCTGCCTGCAATTCCTTGCCATGCATGCCTCTTCAAAGCCAGCAAGGGAAAGTCTTGTTCTAACCTGCTAAATGGAGTTATATATAATATGACACAAACACAGGAGTAACATCTTTTGGTTAGAAGAAAGTCACAGTTCCTGCCTGCATTCATAAAGGAGGGATCATACAAAGACATGGATGCCAGGAGGCAGAAAATCATTGGGGGCCACCTTGAGATCTGTCTGCCACAGTCAGCCTCAGGAAAATTCCAACTACATTCAACTAAGTTATTTGGGAACATCATGCTAGCTTGGACAAGACAGATTCTACCCAAAAAGGTGGGGCTCTTGGCACTGCCCTCTGTTCCACATCTTACACTAAGCACCTGGAGGGAGCCTAAGCCTCGGGCACAGGATGGCCACTCAAATTACTTCTGGGGGTGACTGTCTAGCACAGGATGAGGTAACTAGCCATACCTTCTCTGTAACAGATTCACTCTGATCCCCATCTTTGCCTCCCCCAGATGTGAAGAGCTTTAGGCATATCTGGTCAAACCACTTTGTGTTTGCAGACAACGGGACTCAGCAGGGAGCCCAAAGTACGGTTGATAAGCAACCTCTGTGTAGACTTGAGCTGGATTTCAACATAACTCAAGATAGACAGGTCAGGTCTTGGAGTGAGGCAAGATTTTGGACACAGGGAAACCCAGTGCACTGCTTCCACCAAACCTCATTCCTACCCTAGCCATACTCATCATCTCCCCAGGGGGATTCATCCAGATTTATTCAGTCCTCACTGGAGACTCAAGTAAGGTGGCAAGACTGGGTCCACACCTAGGAGCTTGAGAAACCCTCTCTGCCATTCCAGCTGAGAATTTCCTTGTGGAGAAGAACTACCTTCTCTGTATTTACAACCCAAACTGGGGAGGCCAGAGCGCAAGTCAACCAATCTCCCCTGAATCTTTAAAGCTCTTAGTTCTAAGACTATGACAACTCTTCCTGATTTGAAGATACTGGAAGAATGAAGCTCAATGCCACAGGCTTCTGAGGAGGACCAAATTAGCACATTTGAGAAAACTCTGAAATGTTATCAAGTGTGTACCACTCACTCCACAGTTAGACAATCTGAGCCTGGTTGTAGAAGAAGGAAACAGAACAACCAAGGTTTATTTCATGAAGGACTAAAGCAAAGAAAGTTGGCGGGAGGAAGCCCTGCCCCAGACACAATATTTAAAGAAACACAAACTTCCTAGTGTAAGGGAGGAAAGACTCTCCATAAAATCTTCCAAAATTAGTCAAGCCAAAACTTAGCACTGGCAAGCCCTTTTAACAGGTAATGATGGATGCTGTATAAGAAGAAACCTGAGCAGAAGAGGATGATCGTGAAGGACAAGGTGATGAGAGTGTAGATGGACATTCGCTTCTCCATAGTACCCCTGATCAGGCAGAAATAGGGCCCAGGGCATCTCTCGGTGCTGCAGTGAATGATGGCTTGATTCACCAGGGGCAGGTGTTGGCACATGAGAAGGAATAAAAACACGCATTGTGCACCAACCTGCAGGAGGAAGTAAAGAAGGTACAAAAGCAAAAGCATCTTCTCCTGGTGGAAGTTCAGGATGGACTTCTTCGGGGAAGGGACATGTTCCTGGATCCCCACCATGGAGCCCTTCTCAATTTCACTTGCCACTGATTCCACTGACTTGGCTTTGATCTGCTTGTGCCAAATCTGAGCCATGAAGAATTCCATGAGGAAGAAGAGGGCCAAGAAAATAAAGAAAAAGAAGTACCAAGTTCCCACTACAGGACTGCTGAAACGTTTTTCAAAACACTCAATCAAACAAGGATCGGTGATGTTGCCGTGGCACCAGAAATCTTCATGGATGGAGGCCCAGGGCATGCGGACCACGTACACCACCATTCCATACACGGCAACGAAGCCAAACTACAGCTGCCGCCTAATATAGTAGCCGGACTTGTCACCGGCCCCCAAGTGTAGCACAGGGATTGGTCCAGCTACTGCTGCTGCAGCCATCTCTTCAGACTCTCAACGGACCATGGAAGCTGAGACCAGGAGAACTCCTGACGGCACCTCAGGAAAGGCAAGAACAGAAAGAGAAGAACACAGGGTCAGAACGTGACAGTAGGTGCCAAGAACCCTAAGTACATCCAAAAGATTGATTGGCTCAGGTTTTAGATCCACCACTAGTAGGTAGTCTCATATCTTTACACACACGCAGTATTTGTACCCCTGTGCTGTGGTTATTCCTCTCTCCACGTTTCAGCCTGTGATAAAGGCTGTGCACTCAGGACATGCCCAAATGCACCACAATTACATATCTCATCTCTCCTACTAAATTATCAGCTTCTGGAGATCAGGGATCAAACTTCACTACATTTACAATACCCATGTCATCCAGTATAGATGATTACATCTAAGGACCTAATGAAACTTGATAAATGAACAAAGGAAGGATGGAACGAATCAATGAATTTAACAATTTAACAGCCAGGTGTGTCTGGCTGTTCAATAGCTCTATGGCAATCTCTATACTTTGTATCTTTGCCAGATTTCCTAAGACTACAGAGAAAAGGAATAGAAAGAACATTTCTTTTCCTTTCTTGCACATGACTTCTGTTCCATCCACAACTCTTCAGAGGGTACCTACCACCATACTTTATTTATAATAATTATAATAATAATAAACAGTAATAACATAAATAATGAATAATACAAACAGTAATAGCAGTAATGATGATAAAAACACTGGCCACTTATTGACTGCCTATATATGGCAAGCCCCGTGCCAGTAGTTTAGATACACTACCTTTACAGAAGGGTAAAACATGGTAAATATTTTTATTAGTTTTATTTTGGTAATTGTCAGTGCTTGTCCTCTCTTACATATGTTCTTGCACATGACCAGTGACCAATCATTTAACTTAAGGTTTAGACTAGTTAACAAATTTGTCTTTTTTTTATTGTGATGAAATACACATTAACACAAAATCTACCATTGTGACAATTTTTAAGCGTACACTTCTGTGGCATTAAGCACATTTGCACTGTTGTGCAACCATCACCACCATCCAACCCAGAACTTTTTCATCTTCCTAAACTGAAGCTCTGCCCCTAAACAATAACTCCCCTTTGCCCCCGCACCCTCTCCCATTCCCTGGAAATCACCACTCTACTTTCTGTCTCTCTGAGTTTGAATACCCTGGGAACCTCCTCTAAGAGAAACCATACCATATTTATCCTTTTGTGTCTGGCTTATTTCACTTAGCATAATGTCTTCAAGTCTCATTCATGTTGTAGCATGTGTCAAATTGTCCTTCCTTTTAATGGCTGAATAATATTCCACTGTATGGATATACTACATGTTTGTATATTCATTCATTGATGGACATTTGGGTTATTTCCACTTTTTGGCTGTTGTGAATAAAGCGACTATGAACATGGGTGTACAAATATGTTTGAGTTTCCACAATCACTTCTTGTGACTATATAATGAGAAGCAGAATTGCTGCATAACATAGTAAATCTATGTTTAACTTTTTTGAGGAATGATCACAATGTTTTTCTTAGCTGTTGTGCCATCTACATACTTACCAGCAATACATAAGTGTTCCAGGTTCCCCAAATCCTTGCCAACACTTGTTATTTTCTGAGGGTTTTTTAAATGCTTTGTGGGGCACCTGGGTGACTCAGTCGGTTAAGTGTCCAACTCTTGATTTCGGCTCAGGTCATGATCTCAGGGTCATGAGATCGAGCAGGGTGTCAGGCTCTGCACTGGGGGTGGAACCTGCTTGGGATTCTCTTTCTCTCTCTCCTTCTGCCCCTCTCCCACACTCACTCACTCTCTCACTCTCTTTCTCTCCCCTTCTCTAAATAAATAAACAAACATTTTAAGATGCTTAGGGTTTTTATTGAAAAATTGTCACAGCTAATGCTGAAAAGTCTCCTTCAAAGGTGCCTGAGACTCAGCAATATTTCTAAATTACTCCCAAGTATCAGGTCACGTCATTCATTCAGTATCATTCAAACAGCCCATACATAGGAATCATGAGAGGCAGGCTCCAGAGTAAGCTGATGGATACAGGACTACCCAGGTGGCCTACCAAGGGCAGTGGCTGATCGAGGAGAAGAACCAAAGGGGTAGATGGGACAGTGGAGAAACAATGCATATACTGGGCACTTAACTATGTGCTAGGCACTCTGCTTTAAGTGGACAGTTACGCAGTTCATTATCTCATTTATTCCTTAGAACAACCTTATGAGATAAATATTCTCAATTTCCAGACAAGAAAGCTGAGATTTAGAATGCTTAAGGAACCCCTCCATGATTATTACACAGCCAAGTGCACAGAGGTGCCAGGATTAGAAACCAGAGTGTCTAACTCGACAGCCTGAACTTTGGACTTCACCTGCTTCACAAGTGCATGGCCCGGAGGTGACAGGGAAGAAAAGAGGAAGGCCATGGTGGGTGTCCGAACTCTCACCTGCCAACTCTCGTGGGAAACAAAACAGTTGGTATCCAGGCCCACAGATCTTTGCTTTTCTTCCTTCACAGACAGCTTGGTAGCCAAATCCCAGTCAGCTCAAAATTAAAACATCAAATCTCCAGTAACATGTGTTGAGTGGGGACTAAAAGCGCAGGTTCTCACTGCAGCAGCTGGAGGAGTGGAGCCTGTCTGGACCATCTGTCCAGGTGGTTTGTCCCTGCTTCTGCTGCCACAGCTCTGAAGCCCTGTTTCTTCTGTCCTCTCCCTCTGGTGCTCAACGGAAACCTCTCCTTCCTGGCCAACTGCCCCACTCTTTAGAATCTCCCAGCTAGGGGCGCCTGGGTGGCTCAGTCGTTGGGCGTCTGCCTTCAGCTCAGGTCGTGATCCCGGCGTCCTGGGATCGAGCCCCGCATCGGGCTCTCTGCTCCGCGGGAAGCCTGCTCCTCCCTCTCCCACTCCCCCTGCTTGTGTTCCCTCTTTCGCTGTGTTTCTCTCCGTCAAATAAATAAAATCTTTAAAAAAAATAAAAAAAAAAAGAATCTCCCAGCTAGTTGCCCCATTGGCTATGCCACCTGCCTGTCTTCACAGCCTCTACGAATCATCACTCTCAGAAAAGCAGGTGTAGAAGAACCTGTATGGGGCCAGGATCCAGGGCCCTGGTGATATTCATGTCATGATCTGTCCTTTGCCTTCTGTCTGTTCCTGGATTCAGATCCCCAATAGTCTATCAGCAGATTCAACAAGGTGTATCTGATACCTTTCCCATTCTTCTCAAACCCCCAACACCACTCTCCTAAACTCTCATGTCACTTAAATTGAAAAAAAAAACAGAAATTGCCAGCCAGGAAACTCCCTCATTTCCCACATGAGTCCCAGATACCATCTCTGGACCTTCCGAGAGACCCTACCCATGAGTCAGACCCTCTCCCCGCTGAATCCTCAATATCTGCCTCTCTACAGAATTTTCCCACCAACATCCCGTTGCCCCTACCTAGCTTCAACACTCTCTACTTCCCTCCCAGCCAAGTTCCTGGAAAGGGCTGGCCTTCCTCTACCTATGCATCTCCACCTCCTCACCTCTGACCCACTGTCAGCCCCTCCTGAGTGGGGAAGTCACGATCTCCATCCCCATTAGAAGAATGATGAACTTGCTTTAAGTCAAGCAATGAGAATGACTGCTTCACTGTTTTCTTTTTCCTTGCCTGAAATCTCAGAGCTACATGTACAATTACAGTAATTCTATTAGACTAGGTTCATGGCATATTTATTTTCCTTTCCTGATAATTTTAATTTTAATTTTATGGTTTGATACTATAGGTCATATTGTAAATTACCACAAATTCTTCAGAGCTAAAAGTATAAATAGACAAGAAAAGAAACACCTGGATCAATTTGGTTTGATTCAAAGAGCAATTTCACAGGAATTATTATGTAAATTATTAAAAATATGGGGGGAAAAGTATGTAGTCATTTAGCTCTAAATCCTCAGTGCCTGACATAAACATAGATCTCAATAAATGCTTGTTGAATGTGTGAATGAAAAATACAATGCTAAGAGAGGGGAAAAGCTGCAAAATGTTATGTCCTCAGTAAACACCACATTGTTTCACTATGTATGCCTATCATGAACTAATAAGCAGTGTACAGGTAAGTGGAAATAGAGAAAGCATTGGAATGGTGGATTTGTAGGTGGATTTCTTTTTTTATTTATTTATTTTAATATTATTACAATGAATACAAACTGGAGTGGATATACTAGAATGCTCTTAATACAATTATATGTTCTGGTTTTTAATTTGGTAGAAGATGGGGTTTTGGTTGTCTCTTGATGCAAATCAAACCATTTCAAAATTCAGTAACTTGAAAGAGCAATGGCTTATTTATTTCTAAAAGTTCTGTGGGTCAAATGTCTGGGCAGGGCCTGGTTGGCTGGTTCTTCTGTTCCAGCTGGGGTCAACTGGGGTGTCCATGAAGTTGTGGTTGAATGGCGGCGAGGCTGAGCTGGAAGGTCCAAGAAGCTTCGCTCACATATCACATGTTCAGCTCCCCAACATGGCCTCTTTCATTGCACATGCCAGCTACCTCATCACTCAGTATTTTATCTCTAGCTTCCTTACTTCATGGCAGCTGGCTCTTCCAGAGAGCAAAATAGCAGAAATAACATTGCAGCTTGGAGGCTAGCCTCAAAACCACACAATGTCACTTCTGCTATCTTGGATTCAAGGAGAGAGAAATAGACCCCGTCTCCTGACAAGAGGGTCTCATTGCAGAAATAATGCAAGATGAGAGATAACAGTTGTGGTCATCTTTGGAGAACAGTCTGCCACTGGGTGCTTGAATAATGTTTCTTTCCCAAAGTTGCAAAGAAACCTCTTTTAAGGTACCCTGCCTGGTGGAATAAACTCTAAGGATCGTGGTATATAAAACCTTGAGTGTTCATGTTAATCATCTCAGTTAAAATGAACAAAGAAATGAGCAGCAGCAGTCTTGAGCAGGCCAGAGGATAACCTGAGGCACATCCAGAGACCATGAGCCTGGCTATGCAGGGACCCTTTATGAGGGCTGCGAACCTGGTCTACCCACTATAGGCTCCTGAATTTGACTCCAGCAGGGGCCCCTCCTGATTCATTCTCTCTCTCTCTCTCTCTTTTTCTCCAGCATTACTTGGAGGTTTTATTTTTCTCATTTGAAATTTTATAAAAATAATTTTTAGTGTAGTTTTTTTTATTATGGCAAAATGTACATAACATAAAATTTACCATTTTAACCATTTTTAAGTGTGCAGTTTAATGGCATTAAATACATTTACAATGCTATTTCCAAAACCGTCACCACCATCCATCTCCAGAACTTTTTTATCTTCCAGACTGAAACTCTGTACCCATTTAACACTAACTCCTCTTTCCTCTCTCCCCTGACTCATTGGCAACTACCATTCTACTTCCTGTCTCTATAAATTTGACTACTCCAGGGACCTCATATAAGAGAATCAAACCGTATTTGTCCTTTTGTTCCTGGATTATTCCACTTAGCATAATGTCCTCAAGTTTCATCCATGTTGTAGTATATGCCAGAATTTCTTTCTTTGTTAAGGCTGAATAATATTCCATTGTATGGCTATACACATTTTGCTTATCCATTCATCCATCAGTGAACAGTGGGGTTGTTTCTACCTTTTGGCTTTTGTGAACAATACTGCTATGAACATAGGTATATAAATATCAAAAATGGTTTTTAAAAGATAATTAGTTAGGGACGCCTGGGTGGCTCAGTCATTAAGCTTCTGCCTTTGGCTCAGGTCATGGTCCCAGGGTCCTGGGATCAAGCCCCACATCAGGCCCCCTGCTTCGGCAGAAAGCCTGCTTCTCCCTCTCCCACTCCCCCTGCTTGTGTTCCCTCTCTTGCTGTGTCTCTCTCTGTCAAAGAAATAAATTAAATCTTTAAAAAAAAATAAAAAATAAAAATAAAAGATAGTTAATTCAACTAGTATTTACTGAGCACCTACTATGTGCCAGATGCTATGCTAGGCGCTGGGACTACAACAATAAATAAGGCCATCTACATGTTCAGCCACCTCCCAGAACTTACAGCTTGAAGGGAGAGATAGAGACAGCTAAGGAGATTTCAACATGGGGAGATAGCTGTTAGGACAGAAAGAATGTGAGCCCACGGGCTAGGTACCCAGCCTAATCTTCTAATAAAGGCTTTCTGGGTTGTATCACTTCGAACTTGAGATCTGAAAAATGAGTCTAGTATGAGGGTGTGGGGAGCAGACAATTGTGGACAGGCAGAGCAGCTTGGGCAGTAACCCAGAGGCATCTGGGTCAGAGAATGAGAAAGTGGGGTTGGTAGGCGATGAGGCTAGAGAGCCAGGTAAGAGCCAGAAGATACAATGAAGGCCCTTGGAAGCCTGGCATAAAGTTTGGGTTTATCCTAAAAATAATAGGAAGTCATCAAAATATTTCAAGTAGAGAGGTGTCGTGATCTAGTATACACTTTACACTAACAGCCTGTTTGGGTGTGAAAGTCGGTGGGGCAGAATAGCAGCAAAAGAACAGAGGAAGCCACTGTGAGTATCCAATCCATCAAGGGTGGAGGCTTGGACTAACAGGAGAGTGGGGAGTGTAGTAGGGACGGCTGGTGGCTGACAGAGTGTAGGAAGTGAGGAGAAGGAGGCGTCAAGAGAAAAGAACCATAGGTAGTTATTAAACAGACCATTTAATCGTAAAGAGAAGTGTAGCAGAATATTGGTAATCTAGTGTAGGGGTGTGGTGTTGACTTTTATTTCTTCCTCACCAAGGATCTGGGGGTATCTTTGTCTCAGTCTGCTCAGATCTTCTTTACTCAGCAGTCAGATTCACTGGAACTTGCTTGACCTCTTCTATGACCCACATCAAAAGAGCTACCATTTTCAGAGCATAATCTATGCTCGGCCACTCTCAAAACAGTCTGTTCTGGACTGAGTTGTGTCCCCCACCCAAATTCGTATGTTGACATTCTAATCCCCAGTGTGACTGTTTTTGGACGTGGGGCCCATAAGAAGGTAATAAAGGTTAAATAAGGTCATAAGGATGAGATATTAAACTGATAGGACTGGTATCCTTATAAGGAGAGGAAGAGACACCAACAATTTCTCTCTCTCTCTCTCTCTCTCTGCACCCTCACAGAGATGAGGACACAGCAAGAAGACCAGCCAGGAAGAGAGGCCTCATCAGAAACCACCCCAGCCAACACCTTGATCTTGGATGTCTGGCCTTAAGAACTGTGAGAAAATAAATTTCTGTTGTTTCGGCCACCCCGTGGTATTGGTTCGGCCACCCCGTGGTATTGGTTATAGCAGCTCTAGTGGACTAATACAGTCTCAGTGGGTAGGAATTACCATCCCCATGTATAGAAGAAGAAACTGAGGCTGAGAGAATTTTACTTGGCTACGAACCCACAGAGAGTAAGCAGTTCATCTCAGCATCCAACACAGACTTCCTTATAAGAAGGCTTTGTGTTTGCAAAGAATTGTCTGGGCTACCCCGGAAGTACCAAGTCTTTACCAACTCTTTCTAAAATCCCAGCTGATGTTTTTCCTCACTGCCTGCTGTGCTGACCCATAGAATGATGGAACTTCAGGGCCTGCTCTGAAAAATTACCCCAGACAGGCATCCCAGGCTCAGAGACACAGAGATCTGCTGCCCTGATCCATTCTCCTCGATAGTGAGGGGGGCGTTTAGGTCAGCCACAGGCTTTTCAGCAGGAAAAGAGCTACTTCCTGGCTATATGTGATTTCACGTAAGACTCCAGCACTTCACTACCTTCTGGAACTGCAGAGGTGTTATTGTAAAGAGGAGCCTTTTCTGATTTAATTGTTTCTACTTACCTTTGTGTAAGCTATCTAAGCTTCTAATAGCCTTGTTTAAAGTATAGGTGGACACAGGCCTTACTGAAGCAATTTCTGAAGTTGTAGTTTGAGCCAGATGAAATTGCTGGTTGTATAGGTCAAAAATGATCAAATACCAGCAATTTCATACATACAGTTGGCCCTCGTTCCTCCCTCCCCCCATTTGCTAACTTCTGGATGCTCAGGACTCATGCCACCCTCTGACACCTGGGTCCCTAAATTCTTCCTACCACCTTCCCCAGTGGTGGCCCAGCTCTGGACGGAGACAGAGCCTGGGAGAGAAGGCCACAGAGGAAAAAAGATGGAATGGCCAAGGAGGTAGAAGGAGAGCCACAGAAACCAGGGGGGTAGAGAATTTAAGAGGCCCTGGCCTGGCAGATTCTTCTCTCCCTGAGGCTGCTAGGACCATAGACTTTCTGGAGGGCCTCCACGAGGATCAAGGAAGGCACGGAGAGCCAGAGCAACCTCAGCACTGCCAACCCTGGCCTCACGAATGGCCTTTGCACAGCCTAGGTGCTGGTTTCACAATAAAATGAAGCAAAAACAACCATGTCATTCTCATCAAAGCCAGCCAGACTTGGTGGCCGGCAGATCCCATGTGGCAGATGTCGGCAGGATTTTGTCTGAAAGACCAGTGGTTTAAGACAGGAACAAGATAAGTTCAAGGTAAGCAAAAGGCTCCCACACCCTGTTACCTTTTCAGGCCTTCAGCTGTGGACTCTGTAGGGATATCCCACTGTGGGATGGACTAGACCCAGAGGTTTAGATGAGCTGAATTTTCAGGGACAGGGAGGGGCTGTAGTTCAAGTCAGCCTTACCTGGGGTGCTGATTGCTGATTCAGAGCAGGAGCTAGGTGCAGGGCTCTCAACATGGGTACTCTCCACATTTGGGGTGGAGCTTTCCATGAACTGGTCAATTGGTTAGCATCCCTGGCCTGGGTGAACTAAATGCAGATAGCACTCTCTGGGCATCAGGACAACCTACAAGCCCAGGGCTGGGAACTGAAGGCAGCTTCTGGTGCTGATGGCCTCTAAATTTAAAAGGGGCTTTTCCGTGGAACTGCCCAGCCCTCTCTCAATCCAGTCTTTAACTGGATTCCACCTTCCTAGCTCTGACTGATCTGGTGCTGACAACTAGGGAACGAGGGACAGATGAGCGTGGAAGGAATTTAGAAGGGAAATGCAAGGAATGGGGAGTTTCCAGCCCAGCTCTAAGAAAAGGGACTGCTCAGTAGTGAAACTGATGATGAGTAGGAGGAAATAGAGACTGTGAATCAAACCCTACACCTGCAGCCAACCACAACAACATGTTTTTTATGAAAAAGAGGAAAAAAAAAACAGAAAAAGAGAAAGGGGGGAGGGGTCCATCAGCATCCCTAGGGCCCCCAGCAAAGCCTTGCAAAAGCACAAGGATATGTGTGCTGCTAGGAGTAAGGCCCTAGCCCCAGGACAGCCAGGAGATGGGAAACCCACATCAAGGTACTAATAAAGTACACTGAGAGTGAGGAAGCAATGTCCCTTGAGCTCCAAGTATGAGAACTCAGGTGTTCCAGGTGACATCCATCATCTCAGGAACAGGTCTTTGATCCGAGGAAGGATGTCAGGATAGCTCCTCACTCTCTCATTCCAGAGGCCAGAGTGCATGAGCCTAAGCAAAGTAAGGAGCGACTGCCACAGGAGCAGACCAGTTGAAAGAGACAGAGGTAAACACTGTTGGAAGCTGAGGCAGGTGGCACCAGTTTGCAGTGTGAGTGCAGAGGCCCACCCTGTGTGTGGTAAGGAAACCACCCTGGAAACCCTCAGCAGCCCCACTCATCAGAGGTGGTTAACACTCATCAAAGACAAAGCAGCAGAGGGTTTGTAACACTAGTTCACATTAGGACTTTGTTCCCTTCTCTGTGGAACCCCTAGGGCCCGGGTTGCTGAATAAGCAAGTAACAAGTAATAACCCACTTGGGCCAAGAGAGGTGTTTAAGATGATGTATTTCACACTGCCCGAGTTTGAATTAAATAAAATCATGCCACACATTGCCCCAGAAATAAACGAGATCCCCAAGACCCAGGACTATGATAGGAGTGTGTACTCTGACAAATGGAGGGCTCAGACAATAAGCCCGTGGTCTCTGAAACAGTAGCCAGGAGGAGGTCATAATCTACTGAAATTCCAGGGCCATCACAATGGGGATGACAGAGTGCTCAGGAACCAAGAAGACCCAGGGTTGGATCATAAAAGGAATTCCTCATCCAGTAGGAGCTGTGGTGAAACCAAAGAGCAAACTTATACCTCAAATTTAAGAGCAGTTCTGCACTTGTCTAATAAGGACATCCCCCTGAGCCACTGAAATATGCAGGCAGATCATTTCACCTGGAGGACTTGCAGTTTATAAGGAGTCAGGACACTGAAGGCATGTCACCATGCTGCTCTGGGCATGAGATCATGATCCAGCATCAAAAGATGAAGCAGTGACAGTGCTAGGATACATCCTGAATGTTGTTCTACCTCTCATAATGCGCCCTCAAAGTCAGGACCCAAATAGGTCTTCATCTGACCCATGAATGATGTACAGGTCTGATAGCTACATAGCAGGTGTGAGCCCAGTGTACTAGAACTGCATGGTATATACACAAGCAATGTACCCTGACCAGGAGAGACCATTGTCATGGCATGGCAATGTTTGAGTGGATACTGCTGCTGCAGCGATGGGGTCCTTGCCAACAACCAAGGGCTGGCATGTGGGAGAACTTCAACTATTACTCTGATGAAAGAACTCATGTCACTACCCTTGGCTTGATACGCAGGGCTGACCCTCCTTCAGGACACAGCCTGGACTTTCTCTCCATCACAGCATCTATAGGAGGCAGGGGAAGTAAATAAAAGACAGCATAGACCACCAGAGAAACAAATACACACCACACCCCCAGTCTAAGCCAGAGGACATGCTTTCTATCAAAGCAGGAACATGATCCTGTTTCTTATGATGGTTCTTATGAACCATCTTATGAACCATCAACAGGAAAATGGGAGCATCGTCAATTCAACCTCTTACTCCGAATGGAGGGGCAGATGTGGGGGTGGATGTGGACACCTCTCCAGTGAGTACTTCTTTTTCATCACAGCAGCAGGGCCTACGGGATCTGTGAAGCTGGGTTCCGGCGCCCTGTCTAGGGAATGGTGGACTCTGGACAGACCACAAGCATCCCATAATCTCAAAATCACCTTCCTTCTAGCATGGTTTGGGCCAATCTGAACTCCGGCCACACAGGGACCCACGGTAGGAGGAGATGCTTGCAGGCCACCAGGAGCAGGTGGGAGGATTGCTTCACAACCGCCCTGCAGCCCTCTCCCATGGAAACAGAGGTCCTGAGAGCCCAGCCTGTCTGTGGCAGACAGTGCCATCCTGCTCTTTTCTCATAGGACTAGAATTGTGAGCTGGGCACAGCTTCCCTTAATAAGACTGTATTTCCCATCCTCTCTTGCTGTCAGAGACACTCTGGTCAATGGGATGTGAGCAGGTGAGGCATGAACCTTCCGGGCCCTCCCTCCCCTTCTCCCTTCCCCCCTTCCCACTAGTGAAATACCACCCCCAGATGCAGACAAGGACCTTCCCCCAGGGGTGATAGAATAAAAGGATAGAAGAAGTCTGGTCCCCTGATGGCCTCAGAATGCAGAGTCTCCATACCAGTTTGAACTTCTACATGCAACAGAAATACAGTGTTTAAGTCAGCATTCTTCTGTATGTCTTCTGCCCCCAGCAAACTACATCCAGCTAATACCTGACCCAAGAATAGGCAGAGTCAGGTAATTTCAGAGAACTGAGAGAATGTAGAATGAGTGGCTGAGAAAGGTCAAGGACAATACTGAGTTGAAAAAGTCACCCAATTGCTGCAAGGGGAGTGGTCTGTGACCCCTTAGCCACCACTACCAAATACTGCCCCAAAGAACCAAATGCCAGGGAAAAAGGAGGAGGATCACCTGGGCCTGTGCTGCTCCTGGTGATGCTCTTGCTGCAATGGCGTCCTGAGGTGGGCGTCAACTTCCACAGGTAGCTGGGGACCCGCGGGAGCATGAGTCCCACTCCACAAGGGTTGAGGAGGAACATTCAAAGAACTGCACAGAAACAGAAAAAATCCTGTTCAGGGCACTGCAAGGAAACTGTCAGGCAAATACAAAGGCAGGCCACACAGCCAACACCTGATAAACTGAGGCTCTTGAGGTAAAACACATCCACACATTCCTACCTTCTAGAGAGCTGAAGGGTGGCTGGGCCATCACAGCCCCGACTGACAGGTAAACTCACTAGGGATTCGTACAAAATAGGAGGTTCTGGGTTCTTGGTGTTTGGTAGCCTAAAAACAGTATAAAAAGCAGCAGGCCTGTGTTCCTGCGCACCCCGGCCTGGAAGATCCCTCATTCTCTGTAGACTGCTGAGAATAATGAACTGCAGGTGTGCTTCCACCAGGAACAAGGAGGCACCAGGTAGCCAGGGCTAAGCACACTGACTATAACCTTGATCTCACACACGTCCTTTCCACATCTTGTTTGCTGGTTCCTCACTAAAAAAAGAAAACAGAAAAAGGAAGAATGGGAGGAAGGGTGGGAGGGAGAAACCTTAGCTGGGATCTGTGTACTGAACGACATGAGGGGGCACCATTCACGAGATTCTAGTATTGGTAGTGTTTCCTGGAACTGTGCATTGTGCAGAGCACGACCCTAGGTGAATCCAACTGGTCACTATCACAGTCACCAACCCAGTTCTGTAGAGATGCCTGGCTCAGTGCTGAGAGTCCCAGTGACCAACCTGGAGTTGAGACTGAGTAGAGAAGGAGGAGAGCCAATGGGCTGGGAAACTGGGAGAGAAACAGGAGGGCTCAAGAACTGAAGGCCCCAGGAGACAGTGAGGCATGGAGAGCAGGAAGAATTTTGCCATCTCTCTCAAAACTGATAGACTCAATTCATGTGCACCCCAAAACCCTGCTATGTGACCTTCGGTAAATTAGTAATCTCTCAGGGCACCTGGGTGGCTCAGTCGGTGAAGCGTCCAATTCTGGATTTCAGCTCAGGTCATGATCTCAGGGCTGTGAGATCGAGCCCCAGGTCAGGTTCCACGCTCAGTGTGGGGCCTGCTTGAAATTCTTTCTCTCTCTCTCTCTCCCTCTGCCCCTTCCCCGCCCCCATGCGCTCATGTGCTCTGTCTCTCTCTAAGAAAAAGAAAAAAGTTAGTAATCTCTCCCAACTTGTTTGCTCTTCTATGACGTACCCACCTCACAGGGTCCTGTAGGGATTAAATGACATAGCTGGGGGGAGCCATGCCCAGCCTGGTGCTCGGTCTGCGCTCCGCAAACTCAGTTTACTCCCATCTGCTCCTACCCAGGCTCCAGGTTTCCTGAATTTGTCTGTAAAGCGGCTCCATACAAACCCAGAACTACAGCCGATGAGCAGTGGAGCAGAGCGGGTACAGACACACAGGTATATGGCAGGTGGAGGAAAGGGGCAGCAGCCACCCCAAGTTCCACTCAACATGGTACCCCTTCAAGCCACCTCCCGAGTCTTTGCTTTCCTGTGATTTTAAGACCTCATAAATTAAGTCTGCCCTGTCAGAGCTCCACAGCGCCAACACCCACATTCTTCTTGGGATCTGACTTCTGTCCCCACACCCCCCTGGGGCTGCATTCTCCAAGGTCACGGGGAATCCCTTGAACTCTCAGTCCTGTGGCCTTTCTGAGTCTAGTGCTCCATGAGGAGCTTGACTCCTAGCTCAAGAAATCTTTGTAAATTAAAATGTCTCTCTTCTCTGGCAATCACCACTTCAACCAGGTGGCCAAACTTAGCATTGGTAACAGGAATAGTTATGCAGCCCTGGGACGACGGAGCAACATGAACTGAATAGGTATGGTCTGTGAATACCTTAATAAAGCTATTAAAAAGTAAATAAAAAATAATAGTGAGAACAACCTGACCTTTTAGGGTCTCACAATGTGACGTCATGAAATACACAGCATCGCCTAGGGGATATTCTGGACAAAAAGATTTAACCTGAATCAAATCAAGCCTTTCAACCTCACTTCCAGTTTACAGGAAGTATAGGGAATAGAAAAAATCATGCAGGGCACCTGGGTGGCTCAGTCAGTTAAGCGTCTGCCTTTGGCTCAGGTCATGGTCCCAGGGTCCTGGGATCCAGTCCCATGTCAGGCTCGCCGCTCAGCAGAGAGTCTCTTTCTCCCTCTCCCTCTGCCCCTCCCCCCTGCTTGTGTTCTCTCTGTCTCTCTTTCAAATAAATAAATAAAAACTTTATAAATAAATAAATAAAAATCATATTAAGAGACACTACAAGGAAGTTGTCAAATATAAAAATGTGGAATATTCAATGTCATTTTTTAAAAGGCAAGGGAACTGTTCTAGATGTAAAGAGGCAATCAGCCACATGCAATATGTGAAACTTGAATGAACCGTGGTTTTAAAAAAGCCACAGGAAAAGCATTTAAGGGCACAACTGGAGAAATTCGACTATGCTCTGACTATTAAGCAGTTAGTGTTCATTTTCTTAGGTGTAATAAAGGCATTCTGTTGATGCAGTGAGATGTCCTCACTCTGAGGAGGTGCTTGCTGAAATATTTGGTGGCCAAGTATCATGATGTCTACAACTTCCAAATGTCTCTGAAGAGCACACAGCCACATACACAGATCCAGGTAAAGCAAATATGACAAAGCGTTAACAGGTATTGAATTGAGGCGGTGTGTATATAGGCTTAGTTGTACTATGCTTGCAACTTTTTCTCATGTTTGAAATTTTGTAATAAAATGCAGAACAGAGTGATTTATTTCATTTTTTCCTTTCCTTGTTCCCTGCCACCACGCTAGATGGTTCAGTACCTCGTAGGTGGACTGAGGTGACGTAAACATGGAGCCACCTTCTCTGGGGCACTTTGCCTCGTCTCTCTGAACAGCGAGCCATCCACGCCTGCATGCACGGGTAGACTGCAGCCTTCTGAGCACAGGGCTGCTAAAGCATGCACCACCCTCCTTGCCGTCTAGTCATTGTCTGTCTTCCCTACATACCAGGGATTTCCTAGAGGGCAGAGACCACATCCCTTCATCTGTGGGTCCCCAGAACACAGAGCCTGGCACAGTGTGAGTGATCAAGAAATCTCAACTAAATGAAAGATTGGATGGATGGTGGATGGATGGTTGCATGGACGGATGGATGGATGAATGCATGGATGCATGGATGCATGGATGCATGGATGGATGGTGAGTGAACAAAAAAACAGACGAAGGACTGAGCAGGTCTTCTAGCACTCAGGCCCCGCTGCTCTAGTGCACCTTCTACGGCACTGCCAGCTGAGTTGGCTGAGGCAAAGTTCTGACAGAGGCGCTCCCTGCACAGCACACCCCAACGGCTTCTTGCACCCGATGACTGAAGCAGCCTGACTCTCCTGCTGTAACACCTAGATGATCCAGTCACATTTGACTACTTGCATTCCCTGGAAAAACTCTATGCCTTTCCTTCCAGTGTCTCCTGTTCTAAAATGCCCTTTTCTCCTGCCCACTCTCTCACTTCTCAAAGCCCTTTTCAAAAGCCATTTCATCATAAAATCTTTCAGATTCCAACAAACAGATGGGATCTTTCCCCATTCCCCACTCTGGAAATCACTTCGATTGTGTAATGGTATATTTTCTTAAAATTTTACTCCAGCAGCTAAGGACAGAATTCTTCAAAAGGTAGGTAATTTCTATGTCTTATGAAAATATGTTCACAAGCTTGGTTACCTGGGTTTTCTAGGCATTTTGAACTCCAGCCATGAAAGCAGTACCCACGCTCATCAAACTCCTAAAAAGACAGACTTATATTTCTTTCCAACAGAACTATCCAAAGCACTTAAATTCATTTCCTAGACCTTGGTAAGTCTTAAAGATTCCATAAGTCAAATTGTCTAAAATCTGAACACATTACAAAAGTAATCAGATTCTTTTTTTAAAGATTTATTTATTTAAGAGAGAGAAAGATTTCAAGCAAGGAGGAGGGGCAAAGGGAGAGGGAGAGAGAGAATCTCAAGCAGACTCCCTGCTGAGTGCAGAGCCTGACCTGGGGCTCAATCTTACAACCCTGAGATCATGACCTGAGCCAAAACCAAGAGGTAGATGCTTAACCAACTGAGCCACCCAGGCGCCCCCAAAAGCAATCAGATTCTTAAACACATTTAAAATTATCCAAATCTACTATCATTCAACTTTTTATATATTTCAAAATAACTCACAAGTTTGATACCAAATTCTCTTAAATGTTTTCAATTACTATCAAAAGTATATTATGTCAGACTCTCTAACATGACATTCTTCTACATATTTCAAATTCCTTAAGAAAAAAGAAACAATACGTACAAATTACTACAATGATTACCAAAATATTTTTAAACCTAACACAAAGTAATAATATCATGAATTTGCTGTACTTTTTTTTAAATCTCTGTTTATTTCTATACCTTCAGAGCAGTGTATGTATACTTGACCACATTAAAGAGATGAGAATCACCACTTTTGTTTGCCTGGGACTACTCAGTCCAAAGCTGGGTGCTGAGATGGGTTACAGATTCCAGTGATAGTCAGAGATTCTGAATTATGACAAAACAGCGGGGTCTACTTCAGAGGCAATCCTCCCTAAGCTCCATGGAAACAAGGTGAGGCTTTTCTTAGAGTCTTACAGTAACGGAACACCTTAAGACCACACCTTTTCCTTGTAAATCAGTGCCTCACATTTTATTTTTTTAAGATTTATTTATTTGAGAGAGAGAGAAAGAGATTAAGTGCAAAAGGTGGGGAGAGGGGGACAGAGGGAGAGGGAGAAGCAGGCTCCCCTTGGAGGAGGAGCCGGATGCGGGACTCGATCCCAGGACCCTGAGATCATGACCTGAGCGGAAGGCAGACGCTTAACGACTGAGCCACCCAGGTGCCCCGGTGCTTCACCTTTTAAAGGTAACTTCTTAGACAACTTCCAGCTGCCTGATTTGAAAAAATATCATGAATCCCTTTGCTATCTAATGGGATTCTTCAAGGTTTGGGGGTTTTTATACACATTTCACAAAAGTAGTATCACACTATAGTGAATCTTTCCCCTTGAATTTTTCCCAATGTTTTGTTATGAAAAATTTCAAACATACAGAAAAGTTGAAAAAGTGTACATCACCTAGGTTCTACAATTAACATTCTATGGTATTTGCTTTATCACGTATCTGTCCTTTTACCCGTTCTTCTATCCATCTGTCAATCCATCTTATGCATCTCAAAGTAAGTTGCAGACATCAATACACTCAGCATTTCAGCATGCACAGATTAACTAGAGTTCAGTATTTGTTCATAGTGTTTTCAGAAAAAGTTTACAGTTAAATACACAGATTTTGAATGTGCCATTAGATGAGTTTTTGCAAACATATATACCTGTGTAACCTAAACCCCAATAAGATATAAAACATTACCATCACTCTAGAATTTCCCTCATGCCTAGGGTTGCCGGATTTAGAAGAAAAAATAATAGTGTGCTTAGTTAAATTTGAATTTCAGATAAAGAATGGATAATTTTTTAGTGTAAGTATGTCCCAGCTACTACATGGGAAATACTTATCCTAAAAAAGTATTCATTGTTTATCTGACATTCAAATATAACTGGGCATCCTGTAGTTCATGTAGCAATTCTACTCGCACCCCTTCCCAGTCAGTCCTGGTTCCCTACCCCGTGGTGCAACCATTGGTCTGATTTTTTTTTTTTTAGCCACCATAATTAGTTTTACCTGCTATTCACCTATCCAACTTTGTAAATTAGAATTACAAAGTACGCGCTCTTTTGTGCAGACTTCCTTCACCAACATAGCATTTTTGAGATTCATTCATGCTATTGTGTCCAACAATAGTCTGTACAATTCTATAAAGACTCCACTGTTTATCCATTCTCCTATTGATGTATACCTGGACTGTTTCTAGTTTGGGGCCATTATAAATAAAACTTCTATGAACATTTTTATACAAGTCTTTATGGGACATATGTTTTTTATTTCTCTTGGAAAAACACCTAAGAATGGAATAGCTGGGCAAAAAATTGTTGTATGTTTAGTTTCCTAAGAAACTTTTTCCAAAGTAGCCATATACTTTTACGTTCCCACCAACAATGTATGAAAGTTCTGTCTGTTCCAAATCTTTGCCAATATTTGATATTATCAGTATTCTCAACTTTAGCCATTCTGGTAGGTATAGAGTGGTTTTTCATTGTGGTTTTAATTTGTATTTCCCTAATGAATAATGATGGTAAGCACCTTTTCATGTACTTATTAGCTATTCATATATACATTAATTTGTGAAGTGTATTGAAATGTTTTGCCTATTTTTAAAAATTGAGTTCTTTTTACTATTAAGAAATTCTTTATATGTTCAGAATATCAATTCTTTGTCAGATGTATGTCTTGCAAAATATCTTTCCCTGTTCGTGTCTTATCTTATTTCCTTAACAGTGTGTTTAATGAACAGAAGTTTTTAATTTTCATGACATTTCATTTATCATATATTTTTTGTGGTTATTACTTTTTGCATCCTGTCTAAGAAACCTTTATCTATTCCCAAGTCACAAAGACATTCTCCTCTGTTTTTTTCTAGAGACATTACAGTTTTTGCTTTTATGTTTAGATCTATGATCCCTCCTGAATTAATTTTTGTGTATGGTGTGAGGTAGGGGTAGGGGTACACTTTCTCTGTAGAGATCCCCTGTTGTTTCAGTATTATTTCTTTAAAAGACTTTCCTTTTCCCATTGAATTGCTTTGGCACCTAGTCAAAAATCAAATGGCTATATAAGTGTGCATGGTTTCTGGAATCTCTATGTGTCCCATTGACTTATTTCTTAGTCCTTATGCTAGTACCAACCAACAGTTTTGATTACTGTAGCTTTGGAAAATGTCTTGAAGTCCAATAGTGTAAGTCCCCAAGTTTATTCTTTCCCAAGATTGCTTTGGATATTCTTGGTCCTTGGAGTTTCCATGTAAATTTTAGAATCAGCCTGTCAATTCCTAGGAAGAAGGCTACTGGGATTTGGACTGAGAAATATTCTGCAAATGTTTTCATATTTTACTTCCTTTACAATGACCACTATTCTCTACCCATGTTATTGACAAGCACTTACACAAAATTCTATACCTCTCATCACATCTTTCTCTCTGTCTCTCATAAATGAGAATCACTTCTAAGCTTAGGATTCTTTTGACTCATCTTGTGCAATTTCTCCCAATATTATTTCTGTTCCATCATTTACATCCCTTCCCTCTCTTTCTTCAAATTTCAATGTTCCCTTTTTAAAATATAAATTTAACAACTGTTCTTGGATGTAATGATTCCCTGCTCTGACTTCATGTACGAGAAAGAGCACTCATTGAGGAATTCAGAACTTCTAACTTCTTTATGAAGCTTACCACCTGGCTCCCTCTGTCCTAGGTTCTGCCACAAACTATGATTTCAGGCAAGTGATTTACTTGATCAGTTTACTTACTGCTAAGGGAAAAGATTAGACTAAATCAGTGTTGTGGTTTAGTTGTGGTGCTGGTGATGGTTTTATTTTTGTTTTGTTAATACTAAAACTCCTTTAAGGATCTGATGTAATTTAAGGGTGCCTGGGTGGCTCAGCTGTTAAACGTCTGCCTTTGGCTCAGGTCATGATCCTAGGGTTCTGGGATCGAGTCCTGCATTGGGCTCCCTGCTCAATGGGAAGCCTGCTTCTCCCTCTCCCACTCCCCCTGCTTGTGTTCCCTCTCTTGCTGTGTCTCTCTCTGTCAAATAAATAAATAATATCTTTAAAAAAATTTTTTTAAAAGAATCTGATGAAATTTATGAATTCGCTTTCCAGGGAAAGAGACATAAACACATAAACATTTTACAAATTATTTCTGAGTGTTTGTAAACTTCCTAGAACCTATCCATGGACTTCAGCTTAACAATCCCTGGACTGGGTGCCTTTAAAAAAAATTTTTTTTTGCAATAGCTCTTTCTTGCTATAATTCGAATCCCTCTTAGAAATAGAAATGGAGGGGCGCCTGGGTGGCTCAGCCATTAAGCATCTGCCTTTGGCTCAGGTCATGATCCCAGGGTCCTGGGATCGAGCCCCGCATCGGGCTCCCTGCTCAGTGGAAGCCTGCTTCTCCCTCTCCCACTCCCCCTGCTTGTGTTCCCTCTCTCGCTGTGTCTCTCTCTGTCAAATAAATAAATAACATCTTAAAAAAAAAAAAGAAAGAAATAGAAATGGAAAAGCAGCAATTTCCATCCTTGCTAAGAACATGCTTCTAAGAAGAATGGTGCGGACATCCTGCAGGTACATTCTGGTGATCAGGATTCTGGGAAGTTCCTGTGCCTAGAAGGTAAGTGGTAAAGGCAAGAAAGCCCAATACATCTGTTTCTGCCTCCCAGAAGACAAAGCTAATCATTTATAGAATTTGATGGAACTCTCCACTTAAGTAATATTCCTCTATCTTTCAATCTGTGCCATAAAATGTGACCATTATGCTCAGCAACTTAGAGCTCTTACTTCTGCTAAATTTAGTTGGAAATGCTGTATTGAATTTAAAAAGATATGTTGTAAATAAAATATTTTTATCAGAACAATTAAGGATTGGGTAAAGTGGAAATTATATTGAGAACATCATTATGAATTCCTACTTTTAAAAGTATAATAGTCCCCCCCTTATCCACAGGGATACATTCCAAGATCCCCAAAGGATTCCTGAAACCACGGATAGTACCAAACTCTATGTATACTATTTTTTTCCTATACATACATACTTATGATCAATTTTAATTTATAAATTAGTTACAGTAAAAGATTGACATCAATAGCTAATTAAAAATAGAACAATTACAACAATATGCTGTAATAAAAGTTTTGCAAATGTAGTCTCCCTCAAAATATTTATTGTACTCACCCTTCTCCTTGTGATGATGTGAGATGTTAAATGCCTAGTTGATGAGATGAAGTGAGGGAAATGACATAGGCATAGAGATAAAATGTCAGGCTACTATTGGGGCACCTGGTGGCTCAGTCAGTTAAGCATCTGCCTTCAGCTCAGGTCATGATCCTGGGATGGAGCCCCAGGTCACGCATCGTGCTCCCTTCTCAGTGGGGAGTCTGCTTCTCCCTCTCCCTCTGCCCTCCCTCCTCCTGCTCATGCACTCGAGCTCTCTATCCCAAATAAATAAAATCTTTAAAAAAAATGTCAGGCTACTATTGACCTTCTGACCATACTTCAGAAGAAGGATTATCTGTATCCAAACCACAGTTGACCATGGGTAACTGAAACCATGGAAAGCAAAACTGCAGAGAAGGGGGGACAACTGTCTAACTTTTCTAGCATGAAAACGGTCCACAGCAAAATCACCCATTTCAGATTTACATGGAACAATTTGAATGTACCCTTAGAGCCCTGAATGAGGTCTCTAATACACCCCTGAAATAACCAAAGCTTGGTGAAAAGTAGCTAATTCCATCTTGGTTGCCTAAAATACCTCATTCCCAGGCAGTAAGATGCTTCAGACCATTTGGGGTGGCACTGAGGAGACAAGAGCAAGCTTAAAGGATCTTTCACTGGCTGAGATATTACAGTTTGAATAAAAAGGAAATAATCATTATATTTCACTAGAACAAATCTGAGAAAAATCATGAGCCTATAATGATACTCCAGAAGGGGAAAAACATAAAGTGCCCTAGGAGAAAATTTCAACTCATGAAAAGGATGATTATGTAAGGTACATTAATGATGATTGTGTTATCTCTTTCTTATCACCTTGCTATTAATATTAATTATATTGCACTGGCATTTTTTATTATGTCAAGAAATTATTAAATGCATTTATTTGTTTAAAAAGATCAAACTTGGGGCTCCTGGCTGGCTCAGTCGGTGGAGCACAAGACTCTTGACCTCAGAGTTGTGAGTTTGAGCCCCACATTGGGTGTAGAGAAAACTTAAAATTTTTTTAACTTAATAAAATAAAATAAATAAAAAAGATCAAACTTTACAGTTAGAAGGGTAACTGACCCCACTGATCATTGGGGAGATATCTACAAATGACTTTAAAATGAGAGTTGATAAAAGAAAGAGAAATATTAGAAGGGTGTGGAATCCAATCAGGCAGTAGAGTAGTTACAATCTGGATGCAGGGTTCATTACCTCATCAACTCAAATCAGGAGCACAGAAGCTAGGAAAGAGATTCTGTCATAAAGTGGACGGACAGTCCAGGTTTCAGGGGAAAAACTCTGGCCTGAAAAGGCCTATTACGAATAAGAAGGATTTCAGTTTAAATATCAGCTTGCTTTTGCTGCATTAAGAAACACCCAAATTTAGTGACTTAAATTCTCTCTTATTATTTCTCTTCATTCTGTGGGTCAATTGAACAGCTCTTCTGGTCTGGTCTGGTTCCAGCTGGTGCTGATGGTCAGGCTGAATGGTCAAGGTCAGGTGGTTGGAAGGTTGATCGGTCTGTTAGTCTCTGCACCAGATGGTCTCTCATCCTCCACTAGATTAGCCCAGGCTTCCTTACGTGGGAGTCTAAGATTCCAAATACAGTAAGAGAGAGCAAACCACAGTGTGTTACATATGCTATTGTCCCGTCGGTCAAAGCAATTCCAATGACCATGCTCTGAGTAAGTGTGAGAGAGGATTACTCAAGAAGGTATGAAGAAATCAGGATATGAACAATTACTGCAATAACCTCCTAGAGTTTGTTAACAATTAGATTTGCAAGTGTTGCTTAAATGCTTAGAAATGCTTTGTTTGTTAAATTTTTAAGTCTACTTGGTTAGCATTAGAAATGTTTGAGAGAAGCAGACACATAAAATTTGTGATCTATCTTGAAATGTCTAAGAAAATGTAATTAATCAAGTTTTGAGTAGTGTTAAATGTTTACAGATAATTTAATCTTAAATTTATGAGTTAACTGCACATGAATCAAAGAACAAGTGAAAGTGATTGTTCTTATTGAATATTACTAGTTAATAAATGTACTAGCAAGATCTGTAAGTTTAATTTAAAAGCTTGAGGAAAAACTGGGACTTAAATTTCATAACTCAGTGTTTAAGTGCGTAATAATTAAAACACCAATATTATAGGGTGCCTGGGTAGCTCAGTCGTTAAGCATCTGCCTTCAGCTCAGGAGTCGGGCTCCCTGCTCAGCCGGAAGCCTGCTTCTCCCTCTCCCACTCCCCCTGCTTGTGTTCCCTCTCTCACTGTCTCTCCCTCTCTGTCAAATAAATAAAATCTTAAAAAAAAAATCTTTAAAACACCAATATTATAAATAATTTTTCTACACACAAAAACCTCTCTCAGGCTTCAGTAAACCTCAGTGAACACAATTATTCAATAGTTTATTCAAGATATATTTATTGATCGTCTGCTCTGAGATAGGTGCTTTCTAGACACAGGTGGAAAATGACTCCCAGACCTTCCTTCACTGAGCTTATACACTAGCAGAAAATACAGGGAGATAATAGAGATATAAATACCAGTCAATCAGAGATTATTTCCCTAACTTCTGACTCTCTCTCATCTTCCTCATGGCAAAAACCACTCTGTCCCCTCTCTCATCATCCAGGAATAGAAGCAGTGGTGTTCTCTCTATCCTCCAGCCATCCAAGATGCCAAAAGGAAAGAAGGCGAGGGGAAGTAGGGGGCCCCTGTCGTGAAGAAGCAGGAGGCCAAGAAGGTGGTCAGTGTCCTGTTTGAGAAAAGGCGCAAGAATTCTGGCATCAGACAGGACATCCAGCCCAAAAGGGACCTCACCCGCTTTGTCAAACGTCCCTGCTATATCCGGCTGCCACGGCAAACGGCTATTCTCTATAAATGTCTAAAAGTGCCTTCCCCTGGATGAAATGCAGTAACCAGAGCACAGCGCAGCATCATGCCCTGAGAGCTGTGTCAGAGCCTATGGCAATCAGAATAGGGATCCAAGTCAGGCTGCAACATCAGAATTGCCTGGGAAACTCTTAAAAAAAAAAAAAAGCTATGCCTGGACTCCACCCCAGACCAACTAAATCAGTATGGGGAGGGTGGGGCTGGGCATTGATAGTTTTTAAAGCACCTCAGGTAGCAAGGGAAACAAAAGCAAAAATGAACTATTGGGACTTCATCAAGATAAAAAAACTTCTGCACAGCAAAGGAAACAATCAAGAAAACTAAAGGCAGCCTACAGAATGGGAGAAGATATTTGCAAATGACATATCAGATAAAGGGCTAGTATCCAAAATCTATAAAGAACTTATCAAATTCTACACCCAAAAAATTAAAAATCCAGTCAAGAAATGTGGAGAAGATATGAACAAGACATTTCTCCAAAGAAGACATACAAATGGCAAAAAAGGCTCTACATCACTCATCATCACAGAAATACAAATCAAAATCAAAACCACAATGAGATACCACCTTACATCAGTCAGAATGGCTAAATGAACAACTCAGGAAATGACGGATGTTGGTGAGGATGTGGAGAAAGGGGAACCCTCTTACACTGTTGGTGGGAATGCAAGCTTGGTACAGCCACTCTGGAAAACAGTATGGAGGTTCCTCAAAAAGTTAAAAATAGGGGCGCTTGGGTGGCTCAGTCGTTAAGCGTCTGCCTTAGGCTCAGAGCATGATCCCAAGGTCCTG
Organism: Halichoerus grypus; assembly: GCF_964656455.1. Classification (NCBI taxonomy): domain Eukaryota; kingdom Metazoa; phylum Chordata; class Mammalia; order Carnivora; family Phocidae; genus Halichoerus; species Halichoerus grypus. Next base: position 76,432,576 of record NC_135717.1, on the reverse strand, counting down.
GGATCGAGTCCTGCATCGGGCTCCCGGCATCGGCGGGGTCCCTGCTCGCTGGGAAGCCTGCTTCTCCCTCTCCTACTCCTCTGCCCACCCCCCCACCCCTGCTTGTGTTCCCTCTCTCGCTGTGTCTCTCTCTGTCAAATAAATAAATAAAATCTTAAAAAAAAAAGAAAATAGAGAGGGAGCCAAATCATAAGGGACTCTTAATCATAGGAAACAAACTGAGGGTTGCTGGAGGGGAGGTGGGTGGGGGGATGGGGTCACTGGGTGATGGACATTAAGGAGAGCACTTGATGTTGTATGCAACTGATGAATCACTAAATTCTACCCCTGAAACTAATAATACACTCCATGTTAACTAACTTGAATTTAAATTTTAAAATAAATAAACAAATAAAGCATCTCGTGTGATTCTCATATGTAGCCAGCGTTGAAAACCGGGATGGCAAAGTTCAAACTAGAATATATACACATTCTCAAGGGGCATGCCTCCATGGATGCTTTGGGGCAAGAGTTAGCAAACTAGAGCCTGCAGCCCAAATCTGGCCTGCTTTTTACCACCCCAGGAGCTGAGATGGATTTTACATTTTTAAATAATGGGGAGGGGGAATATCAAAAGAGGAATAATATTTGGGGACATGTAAAAATTAGATGGAATTCAAATGCAAGTGTCCATAAATAAAGTTTTGCTGGAACACAGCCACACTCCTTAGTTTACATATTGTCTACAGCAGGTTTTATGCTCCAAGGGCAGAGTGAAACAGCTGGGACAGAGGCCACATGGCAAAGTCTAAAATACTCACTATCTGGCCCTTTACAGAAAAGGTTGACTGACCCTAGCTTGAAGGGAATGGATTCCTAGAACCTCAACATCTCTGTGTCCTCTTCCAAGAACTCAGCTGCCTGGGAAGGTGCCAGCTTCAAGGGGTCAGGTATGAGTGGTATCTTCTCCTTTCTCACCTCTTCTTCACACTTGCCCTTCTCCCACTTACAAAAGAAGACCCCTCACCAGGCCTAGGGGTGTAAAAACCTCCTAGGCACTAAGCCAAAGAATCTCCCCCAAATACTCGTGTCTAATGGGATTCTAATGACATCTTGTTTTCAAGTCAGGAGGGTTCCAAATATTGCATTACCAAAACCAAAGGAGGACCCAGTCAAGTTGTCAGCTGCCAAACCATTGAAACTATTTGGTGGCAGATGGCTATGTGATGTTTGGCATGTAACTCAGAAGGGGTTCAAAGAATTGAGTAACATGGTTATGACAAAACTAGTGTCATAATTATTTATGTAAACAAAGTTTTCAAGGCTTACATGTAAAATATTTAAAATGCTGAATGCAGTCCCATTCTATGAATAAGCAGTATTGGTCCACTGATACATGACAAAAAAACCCCTTCCTTTCATAAGAAGTGAATTTCAAATAACAGTTTGTTACTATGTTTAATAGCTACTTATCAAAACTTGCATCATGTTTACATTATTTTGATCAATTATGCTTATAATTATGAAATGAGGACCTCGATTTCTAACTGACTGTTGAGGCCTTTCTCAATTCCTTGACTTTGGGCCTCTCGCACGGCAGCTCACCGCAACCCAGAAAGAGGCTGAACAACAGAAGCCATGGTCTTTTTAGCCTAATCCTGTAAGTGACATCCTCTCACGTCACATTTGTCTTATTCTATTGGTATTCTATTGCTGGAATCAAGGCAAGAGGCTCAGGCCACACTCAAGGGGAGGGAGATACAAAAGGATGTGACTACCAGGACGGGGGATCACGGGAGCCATCTCAGACGCTGCCCACTACAAATGTCAAATTTTAAGAACATTTATATCCTCTACATCTGTTTAAGTACAGGACGAAAAGTTTTAGGTGTCATCTTAAAAATGGGTGAGAGGATGCAGAGTTTTCCAGACTTCTTTTAGAAATAAACAAGTAAAGATGTTCGGAGACCACGGAGCTTGAGGCCTAATCGAGCCGGGGCCTGTCAGGTGGCGGGGTCTAGCAGAGGGTCGCCAGCGGGCCTTGGGCAGCGGGAAGGGGCGGTGGCTGCTTGGGACAGTGAGAAAAGCCACCGCCCCAGACCTGGCAGCTCCATCCAGTCCGGATGAGTGCGAAACGCAGGGAAAAGCCAAGCACGCCTAGATTCCGTGGGTGTCAAAGGTCAGGCGAGGCGATTAGACCTGAACGGGAAAAAAATGCGGGCGACGGTGGGTGTAGGGAAACTGAGGAAGGGGATACGAAGCAGTTTGCGAAAGGCGCATGTGCCAGGAGCGGGCAGGGTGAAACCCGGGAGGCCGAGGCTCGAAGCCGCAAGCCCGGGCTGGGGCCTGGAGGGAGCCAGGAGAGGGGAGACGCGCGCCCGACTTGGGATGGATGGTGGATGGTCTGGGGGTCCGGACGCGAGAGCATGCAGTCAGCTCTCGCTACAGAGGATCATCGGTCGTCAGGACGGGAGACTAGGAGCTGGGATCACGGGGGCCGTCCGCCAGCGGACGTGGAGTAAGTCTCGGGAAATGCGGCGGTCTGGGGCGCTGTGGGCACGCAGAATGGTCCCAAACCCGGGGCCTGCCCCCCGGCAATCCAGTCTCGCAGAGTGGGCGCCAACTGTGTGAGGAATGACTGCTCCCATTTCCTCCCCCGGGACCCAACCGAGAAAATGTGTCGGAGCCGGCAGCCGCCGGTGCTTGAGAAACGAAAGGAAAGCCAGGGAAAGCAGAGCCAGACCCCGGAGTGGCCAGGGGGTGGGAATAGCGGGACAGGGACTACGAAAACGGACTTCCTTGGAGTCTCGAGCTGGGGCCTGACGTCCAGGGACCAAGAAGAAAGCCCAGAGAAGCCTAATCAGGGACGAGGGCAAAGCGGAAAGGGACTAAAGTCGGGCGCCGAGGCTCGCGGGTAAGAGCCAGGATGAAACTTGAGAACGGGAGGGGACCCGAGAGCCAGGCGACCGCAGCGGCCGGGGCGCCGGGAAACGGGCGCGCGGGCGCGGAGGCCCGGCCGAGGAGCGCGGGGAGGAGCGCGCACCTGGACGCACGGCCGGAGGAGGGCCCAGCGCGGCACCGGGTCCCGGGCCCAAGCCCTGCCCCTCGGCGGCCCGCCCCCTGGGAGGCTGTAAGCCGGAAGCCGGCGAAGAAGAGCCAACTCCGAGCTTCTCGGCGGAAGGGGAAGCCCAGGGCCGGTCCCCTGCAGTGCCCCAGCCGCGGGCTGCGAGCGCTCCGCGACAGTGCGGGGCCATGGGGACTCCGCGCCGCGGGCCACCCGTCCTCCCGGGGCCCCCGTTGGGGCGGCTGCTGCTGCCCCTGCTCCTGAGCGGGCTGGCCCCGGCTCGCGCCTCCCCGCGGCTCCTGGACCACCCGGCGCCAGTCTGCTCCCAGGAGGTGAGAGAGACCCCGACGCGCCCCGAGGATGCTGCGGGGGCGGGCGAGGTGCCCCGGGCCGGGAAGTCTGCGCTGGGGGGGTCTCAGTGGGTCCGCGGCTCGGCCACAAAGAGCGGGCATGCTCGGGAGGACCCTCGGAGCGGTGGGAGTTGCGGGGTGGGCCGGAGAACAGAGCGAGTTTTCGGGGGAAACGACCCGACCCGGCGTCCTGGGCAGGAGGCGGGAGCGCCGCCGCGGGGGCCGCGGTTCGAGGAAGGAGGCGCGGGGCCGAGCAGAGAGGCGGGGCAGGGTCGGTTAGAAAGGGAGGTGGGGAGGGCCCTTCGGAGGAGCCAGGACTGGCCCGGAGCGGCCTCCACGCCGTGCGCCCCGCAAATCCCCGTGGTGCCGGGGCGGGCCCGGGAGACCCATCCGGACCTCGACAGCTTCCCCTCAAAGGAGTCCCGCCAGCCCCCGGCATTCGGATCGGGGGCGACTGTGCGGAAGTCTGGGGCCCGGTCGGATCTCGGCCCCACTCCCCGGGAGGGACCCCGCGGACCTAGAGCCTTGCGCGCGAGCCCGGACGGCCTGTGGGGGCTAAGGGCTCGGAGCGGTGAGACGGGGACAGTTGTGCCGAGGGCAGCCGGCCGACTCCGGGCGACACCTCTCCAGAGGGACGAAGCCCTGAGGACTGGGCAGAGGATTAAGACACCGCCTTTCCAGCTCCCACCACCACCACAACCACCCCTAGGGTCCAGTTTGTGCCTGTCAAGTAGTACCCCCGCTGTGCTCACAGGAAGTGACACACCCACCCCTTGGGTAGTGCCCTTTTGTGGAGGACCATCTTAAGGGGAAAAAAACAAACAGCAAAACACCGTGCCCACCTCCACAACTTCTCCGCTCCAAGCTGCCCTCTCTCCTCCACTTTCTCTCTGGTTTCCTCAGCCCTCTCCCCTCCACCACTTCTGAC